>NC_079200.1:10700922-11028422 GCF_029499605.1 Hyla sarda | reverse complement strand
ACTGGGAGGATTAAGATTTTTTAATAGAAGTTTTTTACAAATATGTTTAACTTTCTGGCACCAGTTGATTTTTAAAAATAATGTTTTCCAGTGGAGTGCCCCTTTAATGCGCAGTATACACCAAATCTTGCCAGAATTGTGTATACTGTATGTACTGCAGCAACTAGGAACATCCCGAAGAATAGACATGAATTTTATTCAGTAGATTGGACCTTATTGTAGATTTACGCCTACAAACGTCCGCCGGCTCGGTATCTCTCTGTAATGCGGTAACTCAGCGGTACGGAAATGACCAACGGCGGCCATTCTGAGAGGTTTCTTAAGAAGCTTTTTTTTTTTTTTTAACTAAAAACTAAGAGATTTTCTGCTTCAATAGAAGCCGGTTTTAATGAGTCAGATGTCTGAAATCAGACGACTCAGCGGGAGGACGGAGGATCGGTCGGGGAAATCACATTAATCAGAGACGCCTGAAGATAAGTTCTATTAAAAGTTCCATCACAGGTTAATATTCGTGGCGAAGTCTTGGAAAAGTTTTTGTAAAATAAAAGAAGTTGCACAACGTCATTTGTTTTATTCCAGCACAGCCGCATTTAAGAATGTTATTATTGTAACTGGGTCATGTGATCACCAAAAATAAAAGTTGTGAGTCCTGGGAACTGACTACCTGTGGACTATAGGATGACATCATCATGTACCAGATGTTTCCAAAGGGTTCTATTATCTCTATAGGCTCAGAATATATAGTACTTATACCCATCCAGCTCTATCTGTATACTGCTACTGCTATCTCTATGGGATCAAGATATATAGTAGTCATACACCTCCCCTTCAGCTCTATCTATATACTGCTGCTATCTCTATGGGATCAGGATATATAGTAGTTATACACCTCCCCTCCAGCTCTATCTGTATACTGCTTCCATCTCTATGGGATCAGGATATGTGGTAGGCTAATCGTTAGCCGTATTTGTGGGAGGGGCAGCTTGGCTCCATAAATACAGCCCTCGTACTCACCTTTAGCTGACGCTCTCAGTTGGTCGTCTACGTCATCAGTGGGTGTCTAGCGTCGGTGCGCGGGATCAGCATATCGGCAGCTAGAACAATCCGAAGTGCTTCTACGTTCCGCTGCTAAACAAGTAAGATCGGGGCCTGGGGGAGAGGGAGGTCAGACCCAGGGTGCTGGGGGGTAGGGCGGCATGGTACCTCAACGCTGCAGCTCACTCTCTGCGGCCGGGCACACGGTGGCGCCAGTGGCTTTCCCGCATTCAGCGCCGTGGCAACACTGTGGCTGGGTAGCGATAGCGGCGGCTGTGCCGGGACACATGCGGACGACCCGCTGGCAGCGGCTCACAGGGGAATAAGTGCCAGCGTGCCGATGTCTAATGCTCGGCAGGTTTATATGCCAGCATCACGTAGTCACCGCGCCATGTCAATACATAGCATCGGATGCGTGGGGCTGAGCTCATACACATTGGGGCATAGTGGTAATGTGATACGCAGCAAACATCAAGGGTTAACCTATTGTGAATACATACTCGTATGTTGTGCACTCAGCGCATCACGGCACCCTTTCCCCAGACTTTGCACTCCATTCAGACCACATCTTAGGTACGGTTGCTATGGGTTACGGGTGAGGTGGATAGGCAAGCATGACATCGGGGCACATCCGCGTCATTCATGGTGCTAGAGGTCAATTCCCGGCATAGGCATGTGGCTCACTGTTAACCCGTCTCACGCACACAAGTTTCATGGTTACACCTATCTCCTATCCTATCTCGTCTATAGACACGTTGGTTACGTTAGTCCTATCACGTCTATACGTATGTTGGTTACCTTTAAGCCTATCACATCTATAGGCACGTTGGTTACGGGTAGTCCTATCACGTCTATAGGCACGTTGGTTACGCTCAGTCCTATCACGTCTATAGGCACGTTGCTTACGTTTAGTCCTAGCACCTCTATAGGCACGCGGCTTACGCTTACTCCTATCACGTCTATAGGCACGTTGGTTACGCTCAGTCCTATCACGTCTATAGGCACGTCGCTTACGTTTAGTCCTATCACGTCTATAGGCACGCTGCTTACGCTTACTCCTATCACGTCTATAGGAACGTTGGTTACGCTTAGTCCTATCACCTCTATAGGCACGTTGGTTATGCTCAGTCCTATCACGTCGATAGGCTCTTACTTACGCATAAGTCCTATCACGTCTATAGGCGCGTCGCTTATGACGGCCTTTCATGTCCTTAGGTACGATTATAAACGCTGAATCCCGTTCGCATTGACAGGCACAGGGGCTGCTAATTAATCAATGCACTTTCAGGGGAGGCAGCACTAGCACAATCACAGTAACACGAGCCCACGGCGGACACAGTCACTATCACCTTCGTTGCTCACGCAGGGTCTCTCGCTACTAGTGACCATGGCTACTTACGTTCAGTCTTTCACCTACATACGCACCAGGGTCTACCGCATGCAAGCACAGTCGCTCACGTCCGCCAAGGACACTTCACGGTCATGATCGACGACTCGGTCATAAGCTCACTGATAACCGGGCACCATTACTTCTCCCGCACGGGTGTGGATCACATGGTGATGGCTTCAAGACTTAGCCTTCCGCCATTATGATTAATTCCACCTTATCTTACTTTCCACAGTCAGTATGTCTCATATATCGGAGTTAGAAGAGACTCCATCGCTACCAGACAATGCGGATCAGCAGTCCGACCACGATAGCATTCCATCCCTTAGGATGTGGACCATCCCGAAACTAACAGCAGAACTCCACAGGAGGCACATTTCTTATCCCGCAACTGCAAGAAAGGCCGAACTTTTCCGCCTCCTGGCGGCAGACAGGGCAGGCCCCAGCCAGGAGATAACCCCTCCGGACACGGTGCAGACTTCGTTGGCACAATTGCATGTTATGTTGAATACGGTGACTGCTTCCATCAATAGGATAGAATCCAGGCTAGAAGCAGTGGAGAGTAGCAATCTCACCACACCAGCCACTCAGGATACCCCCATCCCCAGCACAGCTCAAACTAATGTACCAGGTGGGTTAGGGCGCTTCCTGAACGTAGCTCCGTCTCACTTAGTTCCCAGTAATATCAGGAAAGAAATTCTGGAGGGTAAGCTGGTGAACCTGGCTTCTCTGTTGGTCGCGTCACACGAAGTTCCTGATAACAAAACAATAGCGTGTGGCGAAGTGTCCATCATACTCAAATCCAGGGACGCCTGGTTAAACCGCAAACGTACACTGCCGGAGTTCGTCCTGGCGTTTAGTCTGTTCCGGGACATTATATGCTCCGCTAGTCCTAACCGGAGGGAAGAACTCGATCTATACATGTACAAGGTCGTGGATCTTGGCTACAAGTATGGGGGCTCCGCCTTCTATGAATATCATCGCTCATATGCGGCAAAAGCGGCAGCGGCGTTAGTACAATTCGACCATATCACCAACTGGGCCGAGGTGGATACAGAACTTTTCTGCCGCCACTTCGCTGGCCTCAGAGCCCCTGCTTGTAGTCAATGCCACGCCATGACTCACACCACTGACTGGTGCGGTGAGACAAACCTAGCTCCTCAGGGGACACAACCAAGGCACAGCTATATATCAGCAGCCACACCTACCCCTAGGACGGCACCAGCATTAGACAAACTAGGACGTCCAATCAGGTATTCAGGCCGTTCACAGATCTGTAATAACTTTAATTTTACATCCTGTCACTATAATCAATGCAGACTTCTGCATCTATGTTCGATTTGCTTTAGAGCACATCCCAAAGTGTCCTGTCCCCAGAAAGCGGCTACAGCATGACTAAGCAGGGTGCGCACAGGGTTGCTCCATGATTATTTACAGGGGCATCCGGACCCAGCCTGGGTCCAGTATCTGGTCAACGGCTTTATTGAGGGGTTTCATACAGGGTTACTGTCACTTCCCCAATCTTGTTTTGAATGTAAAAACTTGATGTCGGCCATCAGGGATCCACATACAGTCACCGCCCTGTTGCAGGCAGAGTTGATGAAGGGGTTTCTCATCGGCCCTCTGACTTCTCCGCCATTCGTCACTTGGAGAATTAATCCAGTGGGTGTGGTTCGGGGGAAATTCTCAAATAAAAGCAGACTAATTTACGACCTCTCTGTGCCTCATTCTTGTCAGATACCTAGCATTAATTCTTTAATACCTTCCGAAGAGTTCTCCATGAGGTACTCCTCCATAGATGAGGCGATAGAGGTCATCATCCAGCTAGGCAAAGGCTCCCTTTTGTCGAAAGCTGACATAACGGATGCCTATAAACTACTCCCCATTAAACCTAGTTTGTGGCAGTGGCACGGGATTAAATGGGACAAGCTATACTACCAATAAACTGACGTTCGGAGCCAAGAGTAGCCCGTGGATCTTCGATCAGTTTGCCAGGGCTCTCCACTGGATCTTGCTCAACGAGGGTCATTGTAATTATGTAATACATTACCTCGATGACTTCCTGTTGATCGAACATCCAGCTTCTACACGTCGGGATATAGACACGCTACGCACGATCTTCTCCAACTTAGATGTCCCGTTGGCAACCAACAAAGTGGAGGGCCCTGGTACACGCATCACTTTCTTAGGGCTACATTTGGACACACTTGAAATGCAGGCCAGTCTCCCACCTGATAAACTACAGAGAATCAGGGCAGTCATTCACAGGGGGGTAGTGTCGCAGGTTACCACCAAGGTAGAGCTACAGTCTCTCCTCGACATGCTCAATTTTGCCGTTAGAATCATACCGCAGGGTAGGTCCTTCGTCTCCAGGTTGCTACAGCTACTGCCTACAGCGCCCGGGCAAGACTGTACAGTCCGACTAGACAGAGAAGCCCTAGCCGACCTGGCCATGTGGGACAGGTTTTTATCACAATGGAATGGCATTTCCCTGTTTACTCCCAAAGCTTCTCGTCATTCACCGTGCGTGTACACGGACGCAGCTTCTTCCACTGGTTTCGCGGCTACATACCACAACCACTGGTTGTCTGACACCTGGCCAGAAGAGGTGCAGAGCCTGACAGGATTCGGGCAGGTCTCTGCCCTATTCGAGATATACCCAGTGGTGGCAGCTGCGCAAGTTTGGTGTAAAGAATGGGCCAATTCCACTGTCATTTTCTTCACGGACAACGCTGCAGTGGCGGATATCTTAAACAGCGGTAGATCTAAGTCCAAAGAGATTATGTCATTTGTTAGGCGCTTTATTTGGTTATCCTTGATCCATCACTTTAGGTTCATTTGTGAGCATATTAGTGGTCGCAGGAATGTCGCAGCAGATGCATTGTCTCGCGGTAACACGACTCGTTTCTTCCAGGTGTGCCCAGAAGCCGACACTCTAGCTACCCCGGCGCCTCATTTCAGGTCATTGATGATGGATTAACACGACACATAATCTCCACTCAAACCCTTATGGCACAGTCACTCTCCGTCAACACCCGCAGGATATACAGCACAGCTCGGAGATTGTTCGCTAAATTCCAGTTACAACATCCCCAGCGAGAACTCGATGATATCAAATACCTACTAGCCTTCGCTGCCTTTTGCCACTTAGAGCGCAGACTATCCCATAACACCATCAAGCTCTATCTGTCAGGGATCCAGCACTTCAGGTCTCTAGAGTTTCCAGATAGGCCCTCAGTATTATCGGCTCACCCAGTCCGCGCTATCCTTAAAGGGATTAGCAAACACCATACAGCCTCGAGGGTCAAGCGGCAACCGGTCTCCGGGCAGCTCTTCAGGTCCATATCACAATCGCTGGATGGTTTGCCATTTGGGCGGGTTCGTAGTTTGATGATTAAGACTGCGATATACATGGCATACTACGGGTTCCTTAGGCCGGGGGAGTTTGGTAGAGCTAACTCCTCTGCCACCTTCCTGCGTAAGGCTCAGGTTGCCTGGAGTGATAACTGCTATGTCCTCTCACTACATTCCTCCAAAACACTCTCGCCCGGTCAGGTAGATTTAGTGAGATACTTCCCTACGGGCAATGTATGGTGCCCAGTGATAGTCATTCGAGAATGGTTGGGAGTCATTGACAAACAAGTTCCAGACTCCCCATTATTCTCGATCTTGGGGAGCCCTATGTCAATCACGGTTTTCATGAACCACGTTCGAGTGTTGTTAAGTAGTTTAGGGGTCAACCCTAGATCCATCACTGGTCACTCCTTCCGAATAGGAGCTGCATCAGCAGCATCCAAAAATAACACGCCAGTGCACATTATTAAAAGAATGGGTCGGTGGAAGTCCGCCTGTTACTCTAGATACATACCAAATCCGCATGTTGAGATGATGTTGGCATTTAAGCTGCTGGTTTTGTAAGTCGCGCTGTTTCAATAAATACTCACTGCACCTAACCTAATGTAAAAGGCCCAGGAGGGTAACGTAGGGGCCACATGGGATGGGCTCCTCTCCCCTGCCCCCACCCCCTCTTTTTCTATAGGTGTTATCTAAAAGCACATAAAGGTTTTACAGATTAACCGGTCAGTATAGTAAGGGTTAATTAATATTTACCCATTTACGTTGGTGCTGAGCTTCTTTTGCAGGGCTGTTGCTGGGCAGATGTTAGCTGACTGCGGATTGGCTGCGAGTCTAGAAGCGGGAATCTTGGAAGGTATATATGACCAGGCATCGCTGTTGCTCGGGTCAGTCCGGCAAACCTGCGAAGAAAGAAGATTCGAGCTCCGTTCCTGCCGTGGCCAAGTCATGTTCCAGCCCGAGGATCCAGCCCCTGCCGGCGCTGTCAGCTCCGCTGTAAAAGAGCTATATTTGCGGTTGCTGGAGCGTGCGGCGGGGGCCGGAGGAGAAGAATGGCTTACCCGCTGTCTTGAAGATGCGCCCGGACCTTCGGTGGAAGAAGATCCCCGTCCTACCCGAGACGCCTCCGCAACCGAGACCCAAGACCGGAGGATTCGTCGACCGGAAATGGAGGAAGAGGAGGAGACACGTCACTTCGCCGCGCTGCAGACGTCATCGGGGCCGGAAGTTCCGTTACCCAGAAGATCCTCCAGAAATTCAAGTCGTTCCAAAAGAAGAAGACCGTCGCCATCGGAAGCCAGCTCCAGCCGGGCAGCGCCGAAGAGAGCTCCCGCCCCACCCGCCCAAGCATCAGGAGCAGCGTCACCCGACAGGAGGGACAGGTCCGCTCCGGCCACAGCTCCGGGGGCGTCGGGCGGTGAGTATAATACTGTTATACCCCATATTGAATCCCAGAGGGTTGCCTGGGGGGAGGGCTCCACTCCTGGGCAGGATATTTTCGCGGGGTTGGCAATTTTTAACTTGTTCGCCGCTATGCCCCAGAGAGAGGATGGTCCTCTGTCTCAGGCTGTTCCAGCCTGGGTCAGACAATCTACGAGCAATAGGTCGGTCTGCGGTGCTGTCCGGGAGGCGGCGGAGCCGCCTGGAGTACAGGATAATCGGTTGTCCGCGACTCGCGCTCCCCGCCCGGACAGCGCCGCCGACAAGGAACAACCATCAAGTGATAACAGTGTTAATGCAGTTTCCCCTAATGTGGTCCCTGGGATTTGTATGAAAGAAGCCCTCACATGTGAGGTTTCACCTCTTGGCTTTCACCTCCTGCCAGCGGTGAAAGAAAAGATATGGCGGGGGGAGTACATAGATATGTTCTCCCTCCTGCCATCTGCAAAAGAGCAAGTTTTTCATTCTACTGATAAGAAAAATGAGGAGGATAGAAAGCGCCCGGTACCTTTTAAAACATTTCATAACTGGGTCCAAGCATTCTGCATTTTTGCTGCAGTGATGGGGGAAAAGCACTCTCATCAGTGTACCGCCTTGTTTCAACATCTGGATATAGTTCTGGAGGCTTATAGAAATTTTGGCGGGTCTGCTTGGATTTCCTATGACGAAATGTTTAGACAGAAGTTGTCGGTACACCCTCAGGTAAGGTGGGGACAAAAAGACGTAGGCTTATGGCTCAATCTAATGCTTCCCCAGAGGAATCGCAGCTTGCCTGCCACGGTGCAAGGTAATTTTCGTAAAGGAGTGTGTTACGCATTCAATGAGGGACAGTGCAAGTGGCAGGCCAGCTGCAGATATAAGCATGAATGCTCGCACTGCACCGGTAATCACCCGGTCAGCAAATGTTTCAAAAAAAATTAATTCATCCACCCAACACATGCCGTCCAGCAGGGAGACGCTTTCCCGTAGCATCGACTCCGGTGAAGCTAATAAGCATGCTTCCTTATCTAAACAAGTACCCAAACACTCAGATGGCTAACTTACTTATTGAGGGTTTTTCCAAGGGGTTCTTTGTCCCGGGGTTTTCTGGTCAGGGTTGTGTATGGGTGGAGAACCTTAAATCCGTTGCACAATTTTCAGAGGTAGTGAGAGAGAAAATACACAAAGAAGTCTCTGAGGGCAGAGTGGAGGGTCTTTTTGATTCCCCCCCCCTTCAGAGATTTCAGGTTATCTCCACTAGGCTTGGTCCCCAAAAAAGAGCCAGGGTCTTTTAGATTGATTCACCATTTATCATACCCAGACAAGGGTTCATTGAATGATGAGGTTAATGGTAAGGACTTTACAGTAGAATATGCATCTTTTGATTCTGCTTTGGCCAAGTTGAGGGAAGCGGGCAATGGAGCTTGGTTGGCTAAGGCAGATATCAAATCTGCATTTAGACTGTTACCAGTGAGGGAGTCTGGTTACAACTCATTGGGTTTTCAGTTTGAAAATCAGTTTTATTTTGATAAGTCTCTGCCCATGGGGTTTTCTCTTTCTTGCTTTTATTTTGAAGCTTTTGCTTCATTCCTGGAATGGGTAGTCAGGGAAGAATGCCCAGTAGGTCACATGGTACACTACTTGGATGATTTTTTATTTTTGGGTTCCCAGTTTAGTTCTGATGTATTTAGATTGTTTGACACATTTATTGATATGTGTGGCAAGTTTGGCATACCTTTAGCTCACGAGAAAACAGTTTTACCAGTTAAGGAATTGGTTTTCCTAGGTATTAAGATAAATAGTCTATTAATGAATTTTAGTTTACCACAGGATAAGGTTCAGGCAATGTTATTAAGTATTAGTAAGTTGATGGTTAGGAAAAAAGTTATGCTGAGAGAGCTCCAAAAAGTTTTAGGTATGTTTGTGTTTGCATCCAGAGTAATTCCGATGGGTAGGGTTTTCTCCAAAAGACTGTATATAGCGACTAGAGGTATCAAATCCCCTAAACATTACATTAGGCTGGATAGATCACTGAAGGATGATTTGTCCCTATGGGCTGAGTTTCTGGCTGATTTTAACGGGTCATCGGTGTGGCAGGAGGATTTTAAGGACCTAGAACAGCTAGGGGTTTATACGGATGCAGCTGGAGCCTTTGGGTTTGGGGCTTATTTTCAGGGACATTGGTGTGCTGAGCCCTGGCCAGCTCAATGGGTGGCGGCAGGGCTAAACACTAATATTGTCTTGTTGGAACTGTTCCCAGTGGTAGTTGCATTAGTGATTTGGGGTACGATATTTAGAAATAGACGTATCATCATAAATACGGATAATAAAGGTGTAGCATTTGCAATTAATTGTCTTTCATCAAGGTCAGACCCGGTCATTAAGGTTCTCAGGCATTTAGTATTACTGTGTCTTAAATTAAATGTGTGGGTTAAAGCTACTTATATAAGGGGCGAATCAAACATTATAGCTGATGCGCTGTCACGGGGTCAGTTTTGCAGGTTCCATCAGATTTGCCCAGATGCGGATATGGAGGGAGTACCTTGTCCACCACACCTTTGGAACCTGGGATGGGACTGATCCAGCATTTTGCACTAAAATCTATTTCTGCAAAAACCCATGCTGATTATAGTAAGTCATGGGACAAATGGTGTTCTTTCTGTGTTGCCAAGGGTTTATCCGTATCTCAGTCTGATGTTAATGGGTCTTTGTTATTCCTATCTGGGTTGTTATCAAAGAAGTTTTCTTATAGTCATCTATGTGGCATTTTAGCAGGCATAGCTTTCTTTCAGAAATGGCTGGGGATCCGCCCTATCAATTCCTTCTATCAGGTTAAACAGGTACTGAAAGGGTACCGTTTGGCGTTTAATAGCAAGGATCAGCGGAGGCCTATTAATTTCGTCTTGCTGGAGCAGTTGGTCAATGCTTGTAGTTCGGTCTGCATGGATGAGTATGAAACATTATTGTTTCAGACCGCTTTTGTTTTGGCCTTCTTTGGTGCATTGAGATTAAATGAAATTACAGCTAAGAACAAATGGTCAGCATCACCGCTGGACATTTCAGACATTAGTGTTACTGCAGTCAGTCTGATTATACATATTAAGAGGTCCAAAACGGATATATTAGGTCGGGGTAAACAGTTACAAATCACACGTTTGCCCAATAATCACATGTGTCCAGTGGGTATGACGGAAAGGTTTTTATTGGCCCGCCCCCAAGGGTATACACCTTTTCTGATACATAGAGACGGCTCTGCCATGACCTGTTTCCAGTTCAGGTTTATTTTAAAAAAATGCTTAACACGCTTAGGGCTCCACAGGTTTAAGATATGCGCGCATTCATTTAGGATTGGCGCTGCAACCGAGGCTTCCATGGCCGGCCTTTCGGTTGACAATATTAAGTCCATCGGTAGGTGGAAATCTGATAGGTACAAGATTTACATCCGGCCGGAGCTGTTAATTAACTAATCTTTTCATTGCAGAGAAGCCTGTCAGAATAATATGGATAATGGGGCACTCCTTCATTTATTGGGCGGAAAAACGTGCAGCAGTTAGACCCTACAGCCTGAATCTGGGTTTCCCTAGTGATAAGGTTTGTGTATTCTGGGATGGTGTTAGAGGTTTAAGATGGGATGACTTATTTGACTGCTGCACCAGTAAAGCTGGCTTTTGGCCGCCCCCGGATGTAATTATAATTCATGCCGGTGGCAATGATATTGGCAAATGTAACACCTCCTTGTTGTTTCAAAAACTTAAACAGGTTAGCTTTGCAATCCACGATTTGTTCCCAGCGGCAGTGTTAGTATTTTCAGAAATAATTCCCCGGCTATCCTGGTCTACCAGGAGGGCAAAGTTTTTAGACCGCATACGGAAACGCCTGAACAGAGGTATGGAAAAGTTTTTAAAGTCTGTAGGCGGTTTTTCTTACAGGCATAGGGAACTGGAAGGGTTCTTAGTGGGCCTTTTTAGGGATGATGGAGTCCATCTCTCTGAGATCGGGGTGGACATTTTTAATGTCAGTTTGCAGAACATTATAGACTTGGCCACGGCTGTGGGTGATGCACGCCTGTGATCAGGCTTGCCTGTGGGGGTCACCCAGAATGTTCTGGGTGGACAGCTGGTGGTTATTTAAAATTGGTGAGTTCATTACAGTCTATGGAGTTTATTAGTTTATATACATTTATGGTTTAATGGAATTTTATTTAATCAATTATTTAATAAATTATTTATTTATTTAATATTTATTCCATTCAATAAACGGCCGTGGCCTTTATTCCCAAATGGTTGTTGTCGTTATTTAGGGAGGGTGTTCGGTTGGGTGGGGGCGGTGTGAGGGGTCCCTATCCCATGTTGTCTTTGCCCTCTTTTTAGGCATATCTGTCGCAGCAGTTATGGCACAACTCAGACTGCTTAGCTCAGGTTAGGTAGGTTCCAGGTTCGTTCTGATAGTTGGCCGGACCACAAATAGTGGTTATACCCCTCCCCTTCAGCTCTGTCTATATACTGCTGCTATCTCTGTGGGATCAGGACATATAGTGGTTATACATCACCCCTCCAGCTCTATCTGTATACTGCTGCTATTTCTATGTGATCAGGATATATAGTAGTTATACACCTCCCTCGAGCTCTATCTGTATACTGCTGCTATATCTGTGGGATCAAGATATATAGTAGCTATACACCTCTCCTCCAGCTCTATCTGTATACTGCTGCTATCTCTGTGGGATCAAGATATATAGTAATTATACACCTCTCCTCCAGCTCTATCTGTATACTGTTGCTATCTCCATGGGATCCGGATATATAGTCATTATACAACTCTCCTCCAGCTCTATCTGTATACTGCTGCTGTTATGTCCTTGGGATCTGATATATAGCCATTATACAACTCTCCTTCAGCTACTATATATCCAGATCTAAAAGAGATAGCAGCAGTATACAGATAGAGCTGGAAATGTCAACTTTACAGTCACGTCACAAATTTATAATGCTTGATATCTTTTTCTGAAGGATATCCTGTCTTTCCCGTTTGCCGACTAGGTTGATGTACTGAGAGCGCCATTAATTTATCTCTTTTCTACATTTTTTCTAGTATCGAGGATGGACTGGTGGCTGAACTGAAATGTACACATTAAATTGGCAGTGTTAGATGATAATCCCACTGGGCCCTAGTGGGGTATCAAAGAAATTTATTGGAATAGATATTGAGATGGATAATATCCAATAATCAAATGGATAGTGTCCAATAATCTAGTGTTCCAGTGTGTCTGAAGGAAAAAGTCCGTTAGTCCGCAAACGAACGATAGAAAAGCCCGTTTTGTGACAGAGGGAGTCACTTCAAAAATAAAGTCAATCTCCAGATATAATATACAAATGGTGTTAAACTAGTTCTCACCACTGCTTCTGGCGGCGATGATCCTTTGTTGTGTATCACAGTCCCGTACTCCTCTCGTGCTACGATGGCAGGGGGCGCAGAGTGATGGTCCGTGCCGCAGGCTCCGATGGCAGGGGGGCGCAGAGTGATGGTCCGTGCCGCAGGATCCGATGGCAGGGGGGCTCAGAGTGATGGTCCGTGCCGCAGGCTCCGATGGCAGGGGGCGCAGAGTGATGGTCCGTGCCGCAGGCTCCAATGGCAGGGGGGCGCAGAGTGATGGTCCGTGCCGCAGGCTCCGATGGCAGGGGGCGCAGAGTGATGGTCCGTGCCACAGGCTCCGATGGCAGGGGGGCGCAGAGTGATGGTCCGTGCCGCAGGCTCCGATGGCAGGGGGCGCAGAGTGATGGTCCGTGCCACAGGCTCCGATGGCAGGGGGGCGCAGAGTGATGGTCCGTGCCGCAGGCTCCGATGGCAGGGGGGCGCAAGAGTGATGGTCCGTGCCGCAGGCTCCGATGGCAGGGGGGCGCAGAGTGATGGTCCGTGCCACAGGCTCCGATGGCAGGGGGGCGCAGAGTGATGGAGCGGAATACACTGATAAGCTGGATTAACTCCTCTGTTGCCGGGACTTGTAGGTTTTTTGACGGATACTGGCAGTAGTTGTATGAACAGTGCCAAACACCTAAATGCGTTTCGGGGTGCTGGGAATTGCGATCCTCCGACCCCTTCCTCAGTAGAAATGTGTATGTAATAAAACTTAGTGGTAACGCTGTTTTTATGATAAAATTGCACCTGTTGGTGATAACTGAAACGGAAGAGAAAACCCGGTCTATGGATTATAGTAAGTTGTCTATTAGGTCTATCAAATATGTGGAGCGGAGCAGCTTTCCCAAACTATTCGGGGAAATGGGATAGAACCTAGTTCACACCCCGGTTTTCTCGGATAGCCAGATCAGTCATGGCATTCGCAGCGCATGGTAGCTGTATGTATATGTATCCTCTGCAAATGGCGTGACGATCATCGGAACTGACAATATTATTGGTTTGTTGAATATACACAAAAACATAAAACCGATGTAGAATACTATTGATACATTGTTTCTAAATAAAATAGTAACAATAAAAAGACGAATATTGCATACACATACAAATGAGAAATAAACATATATATATATATATATATATATGCATATACACACACACACACATATGTATATACATACATACACATAATAATCATAATAAAAATAATAATAATAGTAAAAATACAATAAATGAAAATAATTGCAATATAAATTTAAATAAAAATAAAATAAATTGAAAATAAATATAAATAAAACATTATATGTACAAAATCAAAATAAATAATTCAGTATTAATTAAGTTGTGAACACGCAATATCTGCCGCAGGAAGATGTACGGTGAGGGGTTCCCATCAGACCACAGACCGCCCGCAGGGATCTAAACATGGCGGCGTGCGGTGGTCGGAGGTGAACCACATCATAGAAATCCAAAGAGCTCAAAACTGGAATTCAAGCCTTTTGGTTCCATCGATCCAAATTCGAAACTCATTTTGCTCTCGGCCTTGGACATTTTGATCATATGACTACCCCCCCCTCCCCCCCTCCAGTCTGGTTTGATTACTTGAAGTCCTACAAATTTTAAGTTAGATGGATCTGTTATGGATTGTTGAAAAGTGTGTTGTGGGTGTTTTAAATCTCCTTTTTTTATATTGTTAATGTTTTCTGCTATTCTTCATTTCAATGTTCTTTTTGTTCTCCCCATATACTGTTTTTACAATCACGTTCTAAAATGTATATAACTCCTTTTGTATTACATGTGATGCATTCATCTATTTTCCATATAAAGTTTTACTTCCACTGTTTTTTTTGGATCTGAAGTGGTCCTTACAGTTGTTGCATATTCCACAACGAAAAAAGCCTTTAGTAGAAAGCCAAGTTTCGCTGTCTTTATTAGTTATAGGTGGTTTTATAGAAGGGGCAACTGCTATCCCCAAATTCAGCGCCTTCGTATATATAATAGGGGGGGCGGTGTGGTAATGTCTCTCCTATGATTTTATCTTGTCTAATTATTTCCCAATGTTTCGGAATCACTTTCTCTACTTTTTGTGTAAGCTATTGAATGGCAAAATAATTCTAAACTCCGATATCTCTTTTTGTGTATTTTTGTTGTCTCCGAGTTGTTCTATTTAATGATTTTACTTTATCTAAAGATTATTTCAGGGTCTGGTCTGGATAACATTTATCTGTGAATTGTTTGGTGAGGACCTCGGCCTCTTCCAAGAAGGTATCATTGTTGGTACAATTGCGCTTTAAGCGACCATATTGCCCAGTTGGCACATTAAGTAACCAACGTGGTAAGTGACAACTATTATATGTGATATAACTGTTTTTAGCTGTGGATTTAGTGAATGTATTACAAATGAATCGGTCTTTGGATGACTTGATCTTCTTGGAGGAGGCCGAGGTCCTCACCAAACAATTCACAGATAAAGATTATCCAGACCAGACCCTGAAACAATTGTTAGATAAAGTAAAATCATTAGATAGAACAACTCGGAGACAACAAAAATACACAAAAAGAGATATCGGAGTTTAGAATTATTTTGCCATTCAATAGCTTACACAAAAAGGTAGAGAAAGTGATTCCGAAACATTGGGAAATAATTAGACAAGATAAAATCATAGGAGAGACATTACCATACCGCCCCCCTATTATATATACGAAGGCGCTGAATTTGGGGATAACAGTTGCCCCTTCTATAAAACCACCTATAACTAATAAAGACAGCGAAACTTGGCTTTCTACTAAAGGCTTTTTTCGTTGTGGAATATGCAACAACTGTAAGGACCACTTCAGATCCCAAAAAAACAGTGGAAGTAAAATCTCGGACTAATAACTTTATATGGAAAATAGATGAATGCATCACATGTAATACAAAAGGAGTTATATACATTTTAGAACGTGATTGTAAAAAACAGTATGTGGGGAGAACAAAAAGAACATTGAAATGAAGAATAGCAGAAAACATTAACAATATAAAAAAAGGAGATTTAAAACACCGACTATCAACACACTTTTCAACAATCCATAACAGATCCATCTAACTTAAAATTTGTAGGACTTCAAGTAATCAAACCAGACTGGAGGGGGGGGGGGGTAGTCATATGATCAAAATGTCCAAGGCCGAGAGCAAAATGAGTTTCGAATTTGGATCGATGGAACCAAAAGGCTTGAATTCCAGTTTTGAGCTCTTTGGATTTCTATGATGCGGTTCACCTCCGACCACCGCCCGCCGCCATGTTTAGATCCCTGTCGGCGGTCTGTGGTCTGATGGGAACCCCTCACCGTACATCTTCCTGCGTCAGATATTGCGTGTTCACAACTTAATTAATACTGAATTATTTATATTGATTTTGTACATATAATGTTTAATTTATATTTATTTGTAATTTATTTTATTTTTTATTTAAATTTATATTGCAATTATTTTCATTTATTGTATTTTTACTATTATTATTATTTTTATTATGATTATTATGTGTATGTATATATATACATATTTATGTGTGTGTGTATATGCATATATATATATATATATGTTTATTTCTCATTTGTATGTGTATGCAATATTAGTCTTTTTATTGTTACTATTTTATGTAGAAACAATGTATCAATAGTATTCTACATCGGTTTTATGTTTTTGTGTATATTCAACAAACCAATAATATTGTCAGTTCCGATGATCGTCACGCCATATGCAGAGGATACATATGCATACAGCTACCATGCGCTGCGAATGCCATGACTGATCTGGCTATCCGAGAAAACCGGGGTGTGAACTAGGTTCTATCCCATTTCCCCGAATAGTTTGGGAAAGCTGCTCCGCTCCACATATTTGATAGACCTAATAGACAACTTACTATAATCCATAGACCGGGTTTTCTCTTCCGTTTCAGTAATCACCAACAGGTGTAATTTTATCATAAAAACAGCGTTACCACTAAGTTTTATTACATACACATTTCTACTGAGGAAGGGGTCGGAGGATCGCAATTCCCAGCACCCCCGAAACGCGTTTAGGTGTTTGGCACTGTTCATACAACTACTACCAGTGTCCGTCGACAAACCTACAAGTCCCGGCAACAGAGGAGTTAATCCAGCTTATCAGTCTATTCCGCCCTGCCTGGCGGCAACCTTACCTCTAACCATCTTTCACAGCCTACATCTCCCGCAGCCAAAGCTTCCATTGGGACGCCATCCCCGGACTGTCCACCGACGCCATCCCCGGACTGTCCACCGCTCCCGAACGCACCGCTGCCACTAGAATCACTTACGCTCTCGTGCTGACTGACACTTTTGCCGGAGAGTCAGACCAATACCACCAAGAGACAGCCGGTGAGCAAGTGCAGCTTACAGCACTGAATATCCCTCTGCGCCCCCTGCCATCGGAGCCTGCGGCACGGACCATCACTCTGCGCCCCCCTGCCATCGGAGCCTGCGGCACGGACCATCACTCTGCGCCCCCCTGCCATCGGAGCCTGCGGCACGGACCATCACTCTGCGCTCCCCTGCCATCGGAGCCTGCGGCACGGACCATCACTCTGCGCCCCCCCTGCCATCGGAGCCTGCGGCACGGACCATCACTCTGTGCCCCCCTGCCATCGGATCCTGCGGCACGGACCATCACTCTGCGCCCCCCTGCCATCGGAGCCTGCGGCACGGACCATCACTCTGTGCCCCCCTGCCATCGGATCCTGCGGCACGGACCATCACTCTGCCCCCCCCTGCCATCGGAGCCTGAGGCACGGACCATCACTCTGCGCCCCCTGCCATCGGAGCCTGCGGCACGGACCATCACTCTGCGTCCCCTGCCATCGGAGCCTGCGGCACGGACCATCACTCTGCGCCCCCCCCTGCCATTGGAGCCTGCGGCACGGACCATCACTCTGCGCCCCCTGCCATCGGAGCCTGCGGCACGGACCATCACTCTGAGCCCCCCTGCCATCGGATCCTGCGGCACGGACCATCACTCTGCGCCCCCCTGCCATCGGAGCCTGCGGCACGGACCATCACTCTGCGTCCCCTGCCATCGGAGCCTGCGGCACGGACCATCACTCTGCGCCCCCCCTGCCATTGGAGCCTGCGGCACGGACCATCACTCTGCGCCCCCTGCCATCGGAGCCTGCGGCACGGACCATCACTCTGAGCCCCCCTGCCATCGGATCCTGCGGCACGGACCATCACTCTGCGCCCCCCTGCCATCGGAACCTGCGGCACGGACCATCACTCTGCGCCCCCCTGCCATCGGAGCCTGTGGCACGGACCATCACTCTGCGCCCCCCTGCCATCAGAGCACGAGAGGAGTACGGGACTGTGATACACAACAAAGGATCATCTCCGCCAGAAGCAGTGGTGAGAACCAGTTTAACACCATTTGTATATTATATCTGGAGATTGACTTTATTTTTGAAGTGACTCCCTCTTTTCTTTCGTTCGTTTGCGGACTAACGGACTTTTTCCTTCAGACACACTGGAACACTAGATTATTGGACACTATCCATTTGATTATTGGATATTATCCATCTCAATATCTATTCCAATAAATTTCTTTGATACCCCACTAGGGCCCAGTGGAATTATCATCTAACACTGCCAATTTAATGTGTAAATGTGTTCATAACATATATTTTATGTATATTTAATTAAAATGTTATATGAGTAACGCTGTTATATTTTAATTTATTTCCACCTCCATCATTATGCACCTAGGTTGGTGAGGTCCTAGAGGTATAAGATATTACTTTGACTAGATTTGTAAATTACTTCTATTAAAAAATCTTAATCCTTTCAGTACTTATGAGCTTCTGAAGTTAAGGTTGTTCTTTTCTGTCTAAGTGCTCTCTGATGACACCTGTCTCGGGAACCGCCCGGTTTAGAAGCAAATCCCCATAGCAAACCTCTTCTAAACTGGGCGGTTCCCGAGACAGGTGTCATCAGAGAGCACTTAGACAGAAAAGAACAACCTTAACTTCAGAAGCTCATAAGTACTGAAAGGATTAGGATTTTTTAATAGAAGTAATTAACAAATCTGTTTAACTTTCTGGAGCCAAAAAGTTTTTTCCTGGAATACTCCTTTAATAATTTTTGGATGTGGGACATATATATCTGCAATTCTACCCCTGGACCCTTGGATCCCCGGGATCTTTCATGGGGACCGACAGTTGTCTACTGGACCATGGACACGTATCCGCATGTACCCCATCATTGGGATACAGTGCGGTTGGGTTGCCTTGGGTGGGTTAATACAATATGCCCAGTATGCATGAACCCCCCCGGGTGTCCGTAGGGATCCTAATTTTTATGGCATCCACCTACATGCCTTTTATAGATATATATGCCCCTTCATTTACTTTCAATAACTTGGCACTTTGACCACCTATATCTACAGTCATGGTCGTAAATGTTGGCCCCCCTGAAGTGTTTCTAGAAAATGAAGTATTTCTCACAGGAAAGGATTGCAGTAACACATGTTTTGCTATACACGTTTATTCCCTTTGTGTGTATTGGAACTAAACCAAAAAAAGAGAGGAAAAAAAAGCAAATTGGACATAATGTCACCAAACTCCAAAAATGGTCTGGACAAAATTATTGGCCCCTTAACTTAATATTTGGTTGCACACCCTTTGGAAAAAATAAGTGAAATCGGTGTCTTCCTATAACCATCAATAATCTTCTTACACCTCTCAGCCGGAATGTTGGACCACTCTTCCTATAAGCACCAATAAGCTTCTTACACCTCTCAGCCGGAATGTTGGACCACTCTTCCTTTTTCAATTTTGGTTCTCAAGTCCTCAGACAGTTCTCTTCTCCTCTTTCTGTTGTCCATGCTTTGTGTGGCGCACACAGACACACAATGCAAAGTGAACTTCTCTCCTTTTTATCTGCTTTCAGGTGTGGTTTTTAAGTTGCCCACACCTGTTACTTGCCCCAGGTGAGTATAAAGGAGCATCACCTGCTTGAAACAATCTTATTTTTCCACAATTTTGGAAGGGTGCCAATAATTTTGTCCAGCCCATTTTTGGAGTTTGGGGACATTATGTCCAATTTGCTTTTTTTCCTCCTTTTTTGGTTTAGTTCCAATACACACAATGGGAATAAACGTGTGTTACTGCAATCCTTTTCTGTGAGAAATACTTAAAGGGGTTATCCAGGAAAAAACTTTTTTTTTTTTTTTATATATATCAACTGGCTCCAGAAAGTTAACAGATTTGTAAATTACTTCTATTAAAAAAATCTTAATCCTTTCAGTACTTATGAGCTTCTGAAGAAAAGGTTGTTCTTTTCTGTCTAAGTGCTCTCTGATGACACTTGTCTCGGGAAACGCCCAGTTTAGAAGAGGTTTGCTATGGGGATTTGCTTCTAAACTGGGCGGTTCCCGAGACACGTGTCATCAGAGAGCACTTAGACAGAAAAGAACAACCTTAACTTCAGAAGCTCATAAGTACTGAAAGGATTAAGATTTTTTAATAGAAGTAATTTACAAATCTGTTTAACTTTCTGGAGCCAGTTGATATATAATTTTTTTTTTCCCCCTGGATAACCCCTTTAATTTTCTTGAAAAATTTCAGGGGTGCCAACATTTACGTCCGTGACTGTATATGCAGTCATCTTTCTCTGCGCGTTCATTGCGCTGCGCGCCTCTAGTGGTGGATGCAGGCATTGGCCATGTGCTTCTATTTGGACATGTGATCTCCTATATATGGGCTCCCCCTTGATACGCCCTCTGCCCCACAGTTAGATGGCCGCGCTAAGCTCTGGCTCCCACAGCGCATGCCCAAGTGAGACGCCAGTAGTGGGACATGTGACCTCCATGAACTCACTACTTTCATTACGCTATTGGCTCAACACTTTTAATGCTTGAGCGCCGATTTGGCGCCAGTGGACCTGCTGCTCCACGCTACTCATTTTACATATTCTGTGGGGTAAGTTCGGATTGCCACCGCCCCTTCCTAAACATGATTGGCTACTTATAATGTTCGCAGCTGTGAGCCTTCACACTTTTTAAAATAATTTTTAATTGATTGATTTAATTTTAATTTCATTGATTTTAACCTCATCTTATATTGTGATGCACTTTTGAACACTTAAAGGGGTACTCCGGTGGAAAACTTTTTTTATTTTTTTTTAAATCAACTGGTGCCAGAAAGTTAAACAGATTTGTAAATTACTTCTATTAAAAAAAATCTTAATCCTTCCAGTACTTATTAGCTGCTGAATACTACAGCGGAAATTCTTTTCTTTTTGGAACACAGAGCTCTCTGCGGACATCATGAGCACAGTGCTCTCTGCTGACATCTCTGTCCATTTTAGGAACTGTCCAGAGCAGCATATGTTTGCTATGGGGATTTTCTCCTACTCTGGACAGTTCTTAAAATGGACAGAGGTGTCAGCAGAGAGCACTGTGCTCGCGATGTCAGCAGAGAGCTCTGTGTTCCAAAACGAAAAGAATTTCCTCTGTAGTATTCAGCAGCTCATAAGTACTGGAAGGATTAAGATTTTTTTAATAGAAGTAATTTACACATCTGTTTAACTTTTTGGCACCAGTTGATTACAAAAAAGGGGTACTCCGCTCCTCAGCGTTTGGAACAAACTGTTCGGAAGTCGGGAGTCGGGAGCTCGTGATGTCATAGCCCTGCCCCCTCATGACATCACATCCCGCCCCCTCAATGCAAGTCTATGGGAGGGGGCGTGACGGCTGTCACGCCCCCTCCCATAGACTTGCATTGAGGGGGCAGGGATGTGATGTCATTAGGGGGCGGGGCATGATGTCATTAGGGGCGGAGCCTATCCCATGCCTGCCACATCATCATTAAGAGGTAAGCAAACAACATGCACAAGAACCTCTTATAATTCTATGTTGCTCTTTATAAGCAAAAAATAAATAAAATGAGCAGAATTCTTCTTTAACTTCCCTTCCTGGCTACCAGCTTCTGACTGCCCGCTACTGCCCCCTGTATATTCTCTATCCGAGGTGATTACACGTACAGTATGCTTCTCCTACATAAGGTGAACCGAGGAAATCGCCCGCGTTTACGCCAAAGGTCACTTGTTTACCGCAGCTGAAGATGACTCACGGCTTATAATGAGAGCCAGACGCTCGGGCAGAGTAAAAAGAAAATACAATTTGTAGTGCCGCTTCGATATTGAAGGTCCCTGAAAAATGGGACATGACAAGGAGCGAGTACACCGACTTAAGCGCTTGGCTCCTCTGTTATGCGGGCACGGCCTGCCTGCCTTCCCGGCACGGGGTCGTCCATCAATGACACGCTTGATAAATGCTATTAAGATGTTGTTTGGACTTAGGAGCCTCTCATATAAACAATAGCCAAAGCAATTTAAGTGAAAGTCAGGAAGATGGAAGGATGACGGAGAAAAAAAAAAGACTTTAAAGGGGCACTCCACTCTAAAAAAAGGTTTTAAATCAACTGGTGCCAGAAGGTTATACAGATTTGTAAATTACTTCTATAAAAAAAATTTTTTATCCTTCCAGTACTTATCAGCTGCTGTATAGTACAGCTTTCAGGTGCTCCGGTGGGCTGGAAAAGGTGGATACATTACTAGGAAAGAGTCTCCTAGGACTGTATCCACCTTTTCCAGCCCACTGGAGCACCTGAAAGCTGAACTAATTAATGCAGGAAAAGTCATCAACTGCCGAGCCGAGAAGTTCGTGACGAATCGAATTTACTGTAAGTTCGCTCATCTCTAGTTGTATTCATTGGGATTGTATTCTATTGCAAAGTGATATATTTTTCTAAATCAATTATATTCTTGTTATGTGTATATAGGTTATTCATATGTTACTGTACCTTTAAATGAGAACAGTGAACCCAATGTGACCCTCCTGCCAATGGGAACCCCTAAAGGCTCCCCTGTATAGTGTAGTGGGGGGAGGAGTTGTTCAGTCTAGTGGCTCCTGAGCTACAGTGAGGTTCAGGTGTGCTGTGTGTCGTGTGCTCTGAGGAGAGGCCAAGCTAAAACTTAATCTCAATTGGTCATCCTGCAAGGATTACTCGCACGGTGGAAATTCATGCCCCTGAAGTATTTATCTGTTTGGTGTAAGCACCGCAAGTCCCAGCAAGGCAACAGGGCTCCCAAGGGGTTAAGCTGCATCCTCTCACCCACAACGAGCTGTCTGTGTATGACTATCTGCACCAGCTCAGTAAAGACAATTATCCATAACCTGATGTCGATGTGTTCATTTACACCCTGTGGCTGGCCCTGGAGAAGCTGTCCCCAACCTCATTCCGTGTATAGGATAACAGTGCACTGGCATCACGAAGTGATCAGGTATTTCCACCAACACCACCCCGTGACACCACAAATTGTTGAACAAGCAGTTACTATGGAGTCAATGCATCATAGCCACCAGAAATCAGTGATGAGAAGCTGAGACCGGGAGGTATCAAAATGGAAGCTGCGGAGGGATCAGGGTAGGTGAGTATGACTTATTTTTATCATACTTCCTGCCATATGTAATGTTTGGTCACCGGACACCCCTAGTTGCCTGCACCATCATTAGTGCATACAGATTAAAGGGGTACACAGTCACTAGACTTCTTTTCCCCTATCCAAAGGATAGGGGATAAGATGTCTTATCGCAGGGGTCCCACCACTGGGGACCCCTGCAATCTCCCTGCTGCACCCGGCGTTCGTTTAGAGCGTCGGGTGCAACTCTGGAGGCTCATGACGTCACGGCTGCGCCCCACTCATGACGTCCTCCAATAGACTTGCATTGAAGGAGCGTGGCCATGACGTCAAGAGCCTGCGCCCCGCTTCACCAGTAATCCGGCACAGGAAGTTCGCTCCATGCGCCGGATCTCTGGGGTGCTGCAGCTGAGATCACAGGGGTCCCCAGCGGTGGGATCCCCGCGATCAGACATCTTATCCCCTATCCCTTGGATAAGATGTCTAGGGGCAGAGTACCACTTTAATATAGATATAGGAGCGGTGATCGACGACAGCACAGGGGATGTCAATCAAATGAAAGAGGAGGCAGTAGGCAGCAATAAGGGACAGAGATGCTGGGCATGTGCAGCAATCGGTTTGGGCCATAGCAGAAAGGTCACTGGACCGAAGGAGCAGCAAAGTACTGAAGGCTGACAAGGGTTAAGTTACCATTCCCTGACATCCTCATGCTTCACTTCTTGGGAGCGCGAGATCGGGGGCATCACTTGTCCCAAGTCTTAGCAGCCACTTTGTAATGGGTGTGCCTCTTGTTAGCTCTGACATCAGCTCCAGCCCCTCTCATGCAGCTGCAGCATCATGCGTCACTGTGACAAAAAAGGCATGGAAGACTGGCCAATCGTGACCATCCTTAGCCTCCACACCCTGCTTAGCTGATCTATTTATACTGCTCTCAGACTCCAAGTTTACTATTCCTGTATATATTGTGTGTATTCTTGGCCTGTTTTTCTGACTACTCTATTGCTTTCTGATTTTGTACCACAATACTCTTTGTTAGCTACAACATGAACCTTAATAACGTAGGGACCAGCAAAATGGTTGGAAAAGGCGGTTAGGCCATGAGCCACCCTACAGGGTATGTATGGGATGGGGGGTTGAGTGTTTAGTTAGTTCTGTGGAGTGGTACAGTATGGCCTGCAGGGTGTCTTCTATGAGTGGGTCCCCTGTACTGTGTCCTGGCAGATTGAACTTGGGGTGTCCTGGATTGTCTCACTGACGGCTGTTGAAAGAGTTACCCATGTGTTTGTAGAGGAGAGGTGCTGCTACACTGTGTCATTTTATCTTTACCTGGACTGTACTATGTGTCCCTTTAGGGTATAGTCTTGTAAAGGGGTGTATCGAGGTAAACTGTGTAGGGCAGTGGTCTCAAACTGTGGCCCTCCAGATGTTGCAAAACTTCAACTCCCAGCATGCCTGGACAGCCAAAAGCCTGTCTGCCTTCTCCAGAGGATCCACACTGTACCTGAAAGGCAAATCAAGGCTTCCCTCTCATCTCATCACTCTGAGCAGTGGTCTCAAATTGTGGCCCTCTAGATGTTGCAAAACTTCAGCTACGCTGCAGAAATCCGCCGCTGCGAGTGGACACACAGAGCTACCCGGCCGCAGCGAGGAGTTCGCTCTGCAGCCCCTCTGTGACTGGCGTCTTCCATTGGCGCATCCACAGCGTCAAATACGCCATGGAAGTGCCCCTGTCCTAATAGGTAAATTATATTGAGTCCCAATGGCTCCTTAGATTTTTTTTACACAGCATTGCAGAATATTTCTGCACTATATGACTTATGGGAAATAATTTATTATTATTATTATTATTAATAATAATAATCTTAAATGATTATTATTACTATTAAATAAATAAATAATAATAATACTAATACGTGTATATTAAAATATTGCACAACTTTCTGCATACCTCTAGCCTAAAGCCTATCTTTATGAATTATTTATACTAATCTTACGCTTCTCCGCATAAACCCAGCGCGGAGCACAAGGAAAGAACGCCATAGAGCGGTTACACAATATACGAGACAAATACCGTACGGTGAAGTATCTAAATTACATATTGAGGATACGTTCGCTTTTATAGCGTGAAAAAACGATATATCTCTGCCTCCGATGATTATAAGCGCTCTCACTTGGGTCATTACATCTTTATAATACGTATTCTTAATGAAATTGCGCACAAATAAATGAACATTTCGCTGTCCTTTTCTTAATATCTGAAGGTTCATTAGTTCTGTGATTAGTAAGAAAATGGGTAAAATTTTCTTCTCTTTTATCTATTTTTTGACTAATGTGATGTTTTTGTTACATTTAGAATCCTATTGTGATATTAAACATTTAGTTCCGAACGCTGGGTGCGGGCTTCCGTGTTTGCGCCTGCCCCCTTGTGATGTCATGCCCCGCCCTCGTGATGTCACGGTCATGGCCCGTCAAAGCAAGTCTATGGTAGGGGGCGTGACTACCGCCCCCTCCCATAAACTTGCATTGAGGGGGCGCGATGTGATGTCACGAGGGGGCGGGAGTGAACATGGAAGCCCGCACCTAGCGTTCAGAACCAAATGTTCTGGGGAGCGGAGTATCATTAGCGGCCCATTTCAGCCGCACAAATATAGGCCGAATGTCCACTATATGGCTCAGTCTACAGGGTGGTTCATTTCTATGAATACAACTTAATAAAATGGGAATGGTTGGTGATATTATCTTCCTGTTTGTGGCACATTAGTATATGTGAGGGGGGAAACTTTTCAAGATGGGTGGTGACCATGGCGGCCATTTTGAAGTCGGACATTTTGAATCCAACTTTTGTTTTTTCAATAGGAAGAGGGTCATGTGACACATCAAACTTATTGGGAATTTGACAAGAAAAACAATGATTTGCTTGGTTTTAAGGTAACTTTATTCTTTCATGAGTTATTTACAAGTTTCTGACCACTTATAAAATGTGTTCAATGTGCTGCCCATTGTGTTGGATTGTCAATGCAACCCTCTTCTCTATATACTGCTATATACTAGTATATACACCGCAGGAGAAATGCTAGCACAGGCTACCAGTATCCGTATACACTGCTATATACTACTATATACACCACAGGAGAAATGCTAGCACAGACTTCCAGTATCCTTATACACTGCTATATACTACTATATACACCGCAGGAGAAATGCTAGAACAGGCTTCCAGTATCTGTATACACTGCTATATACTACTATATACACCGCAGGAGAAATGCTAGCACAGGCTTCCAGTATCTGTATACACTGCTATATACTACTATATACACCGCAGGAGAAATGCTAGCACAGGCTACCAGTATCCGTATACACTGCTATATACTACTATATACACCGCAGGAGAAATGCTAGCACAGGCTTCCAGTATCCGTATTCACTGCTATATACTACTATATACACCGCAGGAGAAATGCTAGCACAGGCTTCCAGTATCCATATACACTGCTATATACTATTATATACACCGCAGGAGAAATGCTAGCACAGGCTTCCAGTATCCATATACACTGCTATATACTACTATATACACCGCAGGAGAAATGCCAGCACAGGCTTCCAGTATCCGTATACACTGCTATATACTACTATATACACCGCAGGAGAAATGCTAGCACAGGCTTCCAGTATCCATATACACTGCTATATACTATTATATACACCGCAGGAGAAATGCTAGCACAGGCTTCCAGTATCCATATACACTGCTATATACTACTATATACACCGCAGGAGAAATGCTAGCACAGGCTTCCAGTATCCGTATACACTGCTATATAGTACTATATACACCGCAGGAGAAATGCTAGCACAGGCGTCCAGTATCCATATACACTGCTATATACTACTATATACACCGCAGGAGAAATGCTAGCACAGGCTTCCAGTATCCATATACACTGCTATATACTACTATATACACCGCAGGAGAAATGCTAGCACAGGCTTCCAGTATCCGTATACACTGCTATATAGTACTATATACACAGCAGGAGAAATGCTAGCACAGGCTTCCAGTATCCATATACACTGCTATATACTACTATATACACCGCAGGAGAAATGCTAGCAGAGGCTTCCAGTATCCGTATACACTGCTATATACTACTATATACACCGCAGGAGAAATGCTAGCACAGGCTTCCAGTATTTGTATACACTGCTATATACTACTATATACACCGCAGGAGAAATGCTAGCACAGGCTACCAGTATCCGTATACACTGCTATATACTACTATATATACCGCAGGAGAAATGCTAGCACAGGCTTCCAGTATCCGTATACACTGCTATATACTACTATATACACCGCAGGAGAAATGCCAGCACAGGCTTCCAGTATCCGGAGTTTCAGGTGCTGCACATCTCGTATCTTCACAGCATAGACAATTGCCTTCAGATGAC
The DNA here is from genome assembly GCF_029499605.1 of Hyla sarda. Lineage (NCBI taxonomy): Eukaryota > Metazoa > Chordata > Amphibia > Anura > Hylidae > Hyla > Hyla sarda. The sequence goes on along the minus strand of NC_079200.1, from coordinate 11,000,893 downwards.
CCCCAAAATAAAAGTCTAAGGGGGTCAGATCGGGACACCTTGGGGGCCATTCAACTGGCCCACGACGACCAATCCACTTTGCAGGAAACTGTTCATCTAGGAATGCTCGGACCTGACACCCATAATGTGGTGGTCACCATCTTGCTGGAAAAACTCAGGGAACGTGCCAGGTCCGAGCATTCCTAGATGAACATCTAGTTGAATGAGGCCTTCCCACTATAGCCCAACCTGCTGTGTCCATACCCACAGACAGGGCTGGTGCAAGGATTTTTACCACCCTAGGCAAAGCTAATTTTGCCACCCCTTGACCCCCGCCCATTGACACGTCCCACCTTACTACTAGAGTGACAAACTGTAGCAAACCTCCTCCTCATGGGGTGGATGTACTGAGGACCTGCCTGTCTGGCCTCGGAGGTGGCACTGCGCTCTGCCAGCAGGCTGAAGAATGCAGATTAATATGGTACTGGGGGAGGGGGGTGGGTGCGATGGTGGTGCTAGCTGGGCGGGTGCTCCGGATGAGCGGCGGGTGCTTTGGATGATAGCTTGCTACTAACTTTCTTGCAGCGGGCAGAGTGGCGCCCCCATCAAGAGGGAGCTCTAGGCAGCTGCCTATTTTGCCTTTAGGCAGAACCGGCCCTGCCCACAGTGGGGACTGAATGCCCATAAGAGTTTTAAACCAAAAGCTCATTTGGGCATGACGCTTTGTGGAGAGTGCCTTCAGGATCATGACTAGTAAGTAGGGGGTCTTTAGCTGACTTTACTGCCACCTGGGGTCAAGGATGTCCATCCGCTTGTGCTGTACTGGTGCGACAAACCTTCGCTGCTTACATCACGTCTCCCAAAGGTACCGAGCCTTGGCAAGTTTAAAGCCTTGTTGAGTATTAGGCGCACCATATAGGCTACATATGTCAAGAGCATGGACAAGGTCTTCATGGGTCTGTTTTATTTCCTGCTGACCCAATCTGGAACACCACACTGATGTCGCTATGCTGTGGTGTGTGTCAAAATCTACGGGCCACGTCACCCATCATGATTATGTGAAGTTACCAGGCAGAGACTCTCATTGTGAACATAAAAGATTGCTCTCCATGGTCCTGATCCTAACTGCAAGTGCCAGCTCACTCACGTGTGGACTGTGTGTAGCCTTTGTGAGGCACTATTTCTACCATTGTGTAGTAGGTGTTTCAGATTTGTTGTTAATATACAACTTATAGATGACTTAACCCCTTTGGGACTCATTTTAACCTTAAAGGGAACCAATCATCAGATTTTACGCTTGGCAAAGCGTTATATAGGGTAAAATTGTTGTCCTCACCATCCCCGGGGGACGCTCCTGTCCCCAGGGATGGTGAAGATATGATGTTATAAACTAGTCACCGCCGCCGCCGTAAGTAGTCACCTGGGCGGGGAGCTCTTCTCATCTACTCCCGTTCTTCGGCCGGGAGCGACGCCCCCTCCGCTTGATTGCCGTGCAGCGTCATTGTTCCGCTCACTGAACAGAGCAGAGCGATGACGCGGCCCATCAATCACGTGGAGGGGGCGTCGCTCCCTGCCGAAGAACGGGAGTTGGTGAGAAGAGCTCCACGCCCAGGTGACTACTTACGGCGGCGGCGGTGACTAGTTAAGCCCTTTTTTTTGCAATTCTGACTACTTTCACTTTATGCATTAATGACTCTGAGAAGCTTTTCCCTTTTATTCTGATTCCGAGAGTTTTTTTTCGTGACATATTCTACTTTAACATAGTGGTACATTTTTGTCATTACTTACATCCTTTCTTGGTGAAAAATCCCCAAATTTCATGAAAATTTTGAAAATTTAGCATTTTTCTAACTTTGAAAGTTTCTACTTTCTGAGGAAAATGGATATTCCAAATAAATTATACATTGATTCACAAATACAATATGTCTACTTTATGTTGGAATCATTAAGTTGACATGATTTTACTTTTTGAAGACATTAGAGGGCTTCAAAGTATAGCAGCAATTTTCTAAATTTTCACGAAAAATTCAAAATCGGAATTTTTCAGGGACCAGTTAAGTTTGAAGTGGATTTAAGGGGCCTTTCTGTGAGAAATAGCCCATAAATGACCCCATTATAGAAACTGCACCCCTCAAAGAATTCAAAATGACATTCAGAAAGTTTGTTAACCCTTTAGGTGTTTCACAGGAATAGCAGAAACGTGAAGGAGAAAATTCATAATCTTCATTTTTTTACACTGGCATGTTCTTGTAGCACATTTTTAATTTTTTTACAAGGAGTAAAAGGAGAGAAATCCCCCCAAAATTTGTAACCCATTTTCTCTCTAGTAAGAAAATACCTCATTAGTGGATGTGGACCTCGAGTGTTCTGTGGGCGCACTAGAGGACTCAGAAGGGAAGGAGCGACAATGGTATTTTGGAGAGTGAATTTTGCTGAAATGGTTTATGGGGGGCATGTCGCATTTAGGAAGCCCCTATGGAGCCAGAATAGGAAAAAAAAACACATGGCATACTATTTTGGAAACTACACCCTTCAAGGAACGTATCAAGGGGTACAGTGAGCCTTAACACCCCACAGGTGTTTGACGACTTTTCGTTAAAGTCGGATGTGTAAATGAATTTAGTTTTTTCACTAAAATGCTGGGTTTCCCCCAAATTTAGCATTTTTACAAGGGGTAATAGGGGAAAATGCCCCCAAAATGTGTAATTTGTATGGAAATACCCCATGTGTAGACATCAAGTGCTGTAGACATCAAGACCCCACATGGCATGCTATTTTGGAACTACACCCCTCAAGGAATGTAACAAGGGGTACAGTGAACCTTAACAACCCACAGGTGTTTGACGACTTTTTGTTAAATTTGGATGTGTAAAGTGCTCTGTGGGCGCACTACAATGCTCAGAAGAGAAGGAGTGCCATTGGGCTTTTGGAGAGAGAATTTTGGAAGTCAGGGGCCATGCGCGTTTACAAAGCCCCCATGGTGCCAGAACAGTGGACCCCCCCACATATGACCTTATTTTGGAAACTATTGGAAACTACACCCCCTACAGAATTTAATAAGGGGTGCAGTGAGCATTTACACCCCACTGGCGTTTGACAGATCTTTAGAACATTGGGCTGTGCAAATGAAAAATTACATTTTTCATTTTCATGTACCACTGTTCCAAAAATCTGTCAGACACCTGTGGGGTGTAAATGCTCACTGCACCCCTTATTACATTCCGTGAGGGGTGTAGTTTCCAAAATGGGGTCACATGTGAGGGGGGGGGGGGGGGGTCCACTGTTCTGGCACTATGGGGGCTTTGTAAACACACGTGGCCTTCAATTCCAGCGAAAATCTCTCTCCAAAAGCCCAATGGAGCTCCTTCTCTTCTGAGCAATGTAGTGAGCCCGCAGAGCACTTTACATCCACATATGGGGTATGTTCTTACTCAGAGGAAATGGGGTTACACATTTTGGGGGGCTTTTTTCCTATTTTCCCTTGTGAAAATGAAATATTTAGGATAACACCAGCATTTTAGAAATACGACAGGGCTCCGAAGTTTCAGGCCTAAATTAGGGATTTGCATAGGGGCGGACCCGGGCGGCCCCATTCACATGGCGGAATTCCTCCTCAAATGAAAGCATAATACACTATGGGAGTCCACACTCCCATTCATACTTCTGCAGAATTTCCACTTGGATTCTGCACCAAATCCTCAAAAGCGGAATTGGGGCGGATGACCGGAAATTCTGCTGTGTGAATAGGGCCTTACAATTGCCTCTGCTACCAAAAATATTCGATGCCAGTGATTCCCAAACAGGGTTACTCCAGTTGTTGCTAAACTCCTAGCATGCCTGGACATTCAGTGGCTGTCCTGCAATGCTGGGAGTTGTTGTTTTGCTGTTTTGCAACAGCTGGAGGCTCCATTTTGGAAACACTGCCATACGAGACGTTTTTCATTTTTATTGGGGGGGGGGGGGGAAGGGGGTTACAGTGTAGGTGTGTTTATATGTAGTGTTTTACCCTTTATTTTGTGGAGTGTAGTGTTTTTAGGGTAGATTCGCACTGGCGGGGGTTTACAATGAGTTTCACGCTAGGAGTTTGATCTGCGGCGGAAAATTTGCCGTAGCTCAAACTTGAAGCAGGAAACTCACTGTAAACCTGCCTGTGTGAATGTACTCTACATTCACATGGGGAGCAAACCTCCAGCTGACAGACCGTGCATTCTGGGAGTTGTAGTTTTGCAACAGCTGGAGACACACTGGTTGGAAAACCTTGAGTTAGGTTCTGTTACCTAACAGTATTTTCAAACCAGTGTGCCTCCAGCTGTTGCAAAACTACAACTCCCAGCATGCACTGATCACCAAAATGCATGCTGGGAGTTGTAGTTATGCAACAGCTGAAGGCACGCAACTACAACTCCAAGCATGCCGAGACAGCCATTTGCAGATGCTGGGAGTTGTAGTTTTGCAAGATCTAGATGGCCACAGTTTAGAGACCACTGCACAGTGATCTCCAAACTGTACCCCTCTAAATCTTGAAAAACTACAAATCCCAGCATGCCCAAACAGCGTTTGTTTAGAATGTTGGGTGCTGCAGGAGATCGCGGGGGCCCCAGCAATGGTACCCCTGCGGACAGACATCTTATCTCCAATACTTTGGATAGGGGATAGGATGTCTAGCAGGGGAGTACCGCTTTAAAGCCATGTTTTAACAAACAATGAAACTATTGCCATCACATTAATGCAACTCCCATCATGACCAGACAGCCTTGATCTTTGGGTTTAATGTTTGGAGTTGGATTTAAAGGGGTATTCCAGGATTTTTTTTATTTTATTTGACTATGCTAGGGGCTGTTAAGTTAGTGTAGTTCAATACATAGAGGGTGTAATGGTGTAATATTATGTGATCCTTTCCTCAATGTTTATTTTTAGCAGAATACAAAATAAGTGTTGTCTCAGGACATTCCTAGGTTGCACTTTGGCCTGAGACATTATATCACTAGTCAGGAGTTAAAAGGGAGCATGTCCGTGCTTCAATGGGTGGAGCGACCACTGGGAGGGAGGGAGATCATTCTCCACATGGCTGCAGGGTATTGTTGTTTCAAGCACAGCACACATGGTGCAGTGGGTGGGGTGGCTGAGGTGTGGGAGGAAGATAAGTCACCTCCCACCTAGAAACAAGGGATCCTGGGGATTGTAGTTGGAGGGAACACAGAGGATATAGCCAGTTCATACAAACAAGCCAAGTAGTGTTATAGGGGACTCAGGACATGGCCATTTACCACCAAAACAAGCACAAATCCTTGCTAAGCATGTCCATTGCTGTCTGGCAGGTAAGTACTAAAATCACCTTATAGTGGATAACCCCTTTAAGCATCAGCTATGTTATCCACAATTTTGCATAAAATGGGCCTTAGTTTGTATGTGTATGTAAAATTACCTTGGTTAAAAAAAAAAAAATCTGGTAACAACAGTAGGCCAGATTGTGTGTGATGTAAATTTTCCCACACCTACCCACAAAATAAGACCAACCTCGAAAAAAACAAAACAAAAAACATCCAAACAACAACCCCCATGCACCTGCATATCTCCTGGAAGGAGCACTGGGAGTTGGGCTGCCCACGGGGTCCACAGTCTCCTCTTCATCCACATTCTTCCTCATCTGCTGCCCGAGTACCCACTACTAGTTGAGGCCAACATGCCTGGCCAAAATTCCCACTAGTCCTATGAATTAAAATAGAATATGCGGATAGGGGATAAATTATTTTTTGCCGGAGATCTCCTTAAAACTCTTCAATTAATAAGTATAAACCGAAGTTGAACTAGAAACCCTTTTGTTGGACTCATTTACCATGAGTCGTCTTTGGTCATGATGGCTACGTTGCCACCTTTGTCTGAAGGCTCGATTTCGGTAGCTGTCTCCTCTCTCATGAAATGTAGTGATAACTTCCTCGCGAAAAGGTTAATATCATGTTCCACTGAGCGAGCAGAGTGCGGTCCATTCACTGATGCGCTCACACAGTCATTGTCGGACGGAGCATAATCAGTTGACATCGACGCCAGGCTCCAGGTAGACACAATACGCATATCATGTCATGCGCATTGTGTAAGCGCATCAGCTCTCTTTGCACATGCATATTGTGTCTTGGTTTGACCCAAAATAGGGGTCAAAAGTAGGGGTTATCCACCTTAAGGTGATTTTAGTATGTACCTGCCAGACAGTAATGGACATGCTTAGGAAGGATTCGTCCTAGTCTTGGGGCTAAATGGCTATGTTGTGATATTACCATAATGCTATTTCCTGCGAATTCGTACTTTTAAACTACAAATCCCATAGTTCCTTGTTTGTAAGTGTGAGGTCACTTTTCTACCTCCCACACATCAGCCACCCCACCTATTGAAACACAACTGTGATCACTTCAATGCAATAGACCAGTGTTTTCTGACCAGGGTGCCGCCAGCTGTTTCAACTTCTTGCAATATGATCTCCCAGCGGTCGCTCCACCCATTGAAGAAGGTCAGGCTCCCCTGAACACCTGACTAGTGATGTAATGTCTCGGCCGCACAGCAACCTGGGAAAACCTGAGACACCACTTATTTTGTATGCTGTCAAAAATAGATGTAGAGGAAAAATCACATAAAAATTGCGAGACCACTATGAGACAGGTACAGACACTATATTATAAACTACACTAACTTTACAGCCCCTGTAGCATAGTTAAATAAGATAAAAAATCCTGGAATACCCCTTTAATAAAAAGTGATTAAAAAGTCACATATACGCAAGTGGTACCATTAAAGGGGTACTCCCATGGAAAACTTTTTTTTTTTTTTTTTAAATCAACTGGTGCCAGAAAGTTAAACAGATTCATAAATTACTTCTATTAAAAAATCTTAATCCTTCCAGTACTTATTAGCTGCTGAATACTAGAGAGGAAATGGTTTTCTTTTTGGAACACAGAGCTCTCTGCTGACATCATGACCACAGTGCTCTCTGCTGACATCTCTGTCCATTTTAAGAACTGTCCAGAGTAGGAGAAAATACCCATAGCAAACATATGCTGCTCTGAACAGTTCCTAAAATGGACAGAGATGTCAGCAGAGAGCACTGTGGTCATGATGTTGTCACGATGCCGGCTGGCAGGTAGTGGATCCTCTGTGCCAGAGAGGGATTGGCGTGGACCGTGCTAGTGGACCGGTTCTAAGTCACTACTGGTTTTCACCAGAGCCCGCCGCAAAGCGGGATGGTCTTGCTGCGGCGGTAGTGACCAGGTCGTATCCACTAGCAACGGCTCAACCTCTCTGACTGCTGAAGATAGGCGCGGTACAAGGGAGTAGACAGAAGCAAGGTCGGACGTAGCAGAAGGTCGGGGGCAGGCGGCAAGGTTCGTAGTCAGGGTGGATAGCAGAAGTACTGGTACACAGGCTTTAGACACACAAAACGCTTTCACTAGGCACAAGGGCAACAAGATCCGGCAAGGGAGTGCAAGGGAGGAGACCAGATATAGCCAGGGAGAGGTGGAAGCCAATTAAGCTAATTGGGCCAGGCACCAATCATAGGTGCACTGGCCCTTTAAGTCTCAGGGAGCTGGCGCGCGCGCGCCCTAGAGAGCGGAGCCGCGCGCGCCAGCACATGACAGCAGGGGACGGGAACGGGTAAGTGACCTGGGATGCGATTCGCGAGCGGGCGCGTCCCGCTGTGCGAATCGCATCCCCGACGGCCAAGACAGTGCAGCGCTCCCGGTCAGCGGGACCGACCGGGGCGCTGCGGAGAGAGAGACGCCGTACGCGCTCCGGGGAGGAGCAGGGACCCGGAGCGCTAGGCGTAACAGTACCCCCCCCCTTAGGTCTCCCCTTCTCTTTGTCCGGTAACTGCCTCCCCTGGGATGAGGACACCGGGAAAGGATGGAGGGATTCCTCAACGGCAGGCAGAACAGCAGGAGTGGGAATGGGGAGGGAGGGCAGAGGGCGAGGCCTGGCACGGGGCAGTGTGACACCAGGACGAGGGCCATGAGGAGGCACCGAGGCTTGCCTGACTGGACTGGGAGGGGGGGAGAGGCACTTCTTAAGGCAGGCAGAGTCCATACGACCTTAGGGAGACCGGATACAGGAGGAACCACAGGGTCACGGCAGGGAGTACTGGGAACCGGTTGAAGGCAGTCCTTGGAACAAGAGGGACCCCAACTCTTGATCTCCCCAGTGGACCAATCTAGGGTTGGGGAATGGTGTTGAAGCCAGGGTAGTCCAAGGAGAATTTCAGAAGTGCAATTGGGGAGGACCAAAAATTCAATTTTCTCGTGATGAGGTCCGATGCACATTGGGAGGGGCTCCGTGCGGTAACGCACGGTGCAATCCAACCTGGCTCCGTTGACCGCGGAAATGTGGAGTGGCTTGAACAGACGGGTCACCGGAATGCGGAATTTATTCACCAAGGACTCCCGAATAAAATTCCCAGAGGCACCAGAGTCCAGGCAGGCCACGGCTGAGAGGGAAGAGCTGGCTGAAGTAGAAATCCGTACAGGCACCGTGAGACGTGGAGAAGCCGACTTAGCATCAAGAGATGCCACACCCACGAGAGCTGGGTGCGAGCGTGCGTTTCCCAGACGTGGAGGACGGACAGGGCAATCCACCAAAAAATGTTCGGTACTGGCACAGTACAGACAAAGATTCTCTTCCTTACGGCGATTCCTCTCTTCCAGGGTCAGGCGAGACCGATCCACTTGCATGGCCTCCTCGGCGGGAGGCCTAGGCGCAGATTGCAATGGAGACTGTGGGAGAGGTGTCCAGAGATCTAAGTCTTTTTCCTGGCGGAGCTCTTGATGCCTCTCAGAAAAACGCATGTCAATGCGAGTGGCTAGATGAATGAGTTCATGCAGGTTAGCAGGAGTCTCTCGTGCGGCCAGAACATCTTTAATGTTGCTGGATAGGCCTTTTTTAAAGGTCGCGCAGAGAGCCTCATTATTCCAGGAAAGTTCAGAAGCAAGAGTACGGAATTGTATGGCGTACTCGCCAACGGAGGAATTACCTTGGACCAGGTTCAGCAGGGCAGTCTCAGCAGAAGAGGCTCGGGCAGGTTCCTCAAAGACACTTCGAATTTCCGAGAAGAAGGAGTGTACAGAGGCAGTGACGGGGTCATTGCGGTCCCAGAGCGGTGTGGCCCATGACAGGGCTTTTCCAGACAGAAGGCTGACTACGAAAGCCACCTTAGACCTTTCAGTAGGAAACTGGTCCGACATCATCTCCAAGTGCAGGGAACATTGCGAAAGAAAGCCACGGCAAAACTTAGAGTCCCCATTAAATTTGTCCGGCAAGGACAGGCGGAGGCTAGGAGTGGCCACTCGCTGCGGAAGGGGTGCAGGAGCTGGCGGAGGAGATGGTTGTTGCTGCTGTAGCTGTGACTGAACTTGCTGTAGCTGTGACTGTTGCTGCTGTAGCTGCGACTGGAGTTGCTGTGTCATGGTGGTCAAGTACGACAGCTGGTGATCTTGTTGGGCGATCTGTCGGGCTTGCTGGGCGACCAGCGTAGGGAGGTCAGAGACAACTGGCAGGGGAACCTCAGCGGGATCCATGGCCGGATCTACTGTCACGATGCCGGCTGGCAGGTAGTGGATCCTCTGTGCCAGAGAGGGATTGGCGTGGACCGTGCTAGTGGACCGGTTCTAAGTCACTACTGGTTTTCACCAGAGCCCGCCGCAAAGCGGGATGGTCTTGCTGCGGCGGTAGTGACCAGGTCGTATCCACTAGCAACGGCTCAACCTCTCTGACTGCTGAAGATAGGCGCGGTACAAGGGAGTAGACAGAAGCAAGGTCGGACGTAGCAGAAGGTCGGGGGCAGGCGGCAAGGTTCGTAGTCAGGGTGGATAGCAGAAGTACTGGTACACAGGCTTTAGACACACAAAACGCTTTCACTAGGCACAAGGGCAACAAGATCCGGCAAGGGAGTGCAAGGGAGGAGACCAGATATAGCCAGGGAGAGGTGGAAGCCAATTAAGCTAATTGGGCCAGGCACCAATCATAGGTGCACTGGCCCTTTAAGTCTCAGGGAGCTGGCGCGCGCGCGCCCTAGAGAGCGGAGCCGCGCGCGCCAGCACATGACAGCAGGGGACGGGAACGGGTAAGTGACCTGGGATGCGATTCGCGAGCGGGCGCGTCCCGCTGTGCGAATCGCATCCCCGACGGCCAAGACAGTGCAGCGCTCCCGGTCAGCGGGACCGACCGGGGCGCTGCGGAGAGAGAGACGCCGTACGCGCTCCGGGGAGGAGCGGGGACCCGGAGCGCTAGGCGTAACAGATGTCAGTAGAGAGCTCAGTGTTCCAAAAACAAAACCATTTCCTCTCTAGTATTCAGCAGCTAATAAGTATTGGAAGGATAAAGATTTTTTAATAGAAGTAATTAAGAATCTGTTTAACTTTCTGGCACCAGTTGATTTAAAAATTTTTTTTCCACAGGAGTACCCCTTTAAAAGCTACAGATCATGGCACAAAAAATTGCTCTGATACTGCCCTGTATACAGGAAAAAAGAACAGTATATAGGGGGTCAGAATAGGCTAATTTTAAATATTTTTCTTAACAGTGCAATAATAGAAAAGCATGTAATCATGTAATTTTAATCGTATTGACCCACAGAATAAAGAAAACCTATCCTATTTACCGTAAACTGTTCAGCATGAATACAAAACCCTTCAAAATTAGCAAAAAAAATTTTTTCTGTACATTTTATGGTAAAATAAGTGACATCATTACAGTACAATTGGTCGCACAAAATACAGAAAGCCCTCATATGGGTATATAAAAGAGTTATGGCTCTTAGGCAGCGAGGAGGAAAAAACGAAAATGCAAAAATAAAATGGGCTGTGTCCTTAACCCCTAAAGGACTGAGGGTTTTTCCATTTTTGCATTTTTGTTTTTTCCTCCTTACCTTTAAAAAATTATAACTCTTTAAATTTTGCACCTAAAAATCCATATGATGCTTATTTTTTGCGCCACCAATTCTACTTTGTAATGACATCAGTCATTTTACCCAAAAATCTACGGCGAAAGGGAAAAAAAATAATTGTGACAAAATAGAAAAAGAAACACAATTTTGTAACTTTTGGGGGCTTCCGTTTCTACGCAGTACATTTTTTACGTAAAAATGACACCTTCTTTTTATTCTGTAGGTCCATACGATTAAAATGATCCCCTACTTATATAGGTTTGATTTTGTCGTACTTCTGGAAAAAATCATAACTACATGCAGGAAAATTTATACGTTTTAAATTTTCATCTTCTGACCCCTATATAACTTTTTTTTTGCAATGTTATAGCTCCCATAGGGACCTATAACACTGCACACACTGATCATTGTTATCCCATAGGGACCTATAACACTGCACACACTGAACTTTTACATTGATCATTGTTATCCCATAGGGGCTATAACACTGCACACACTGATCTTTTACATTGATCATTGTTATCCCATAGGAGACTATAACACTGCACACACTGATCTCTTACATTAATCATTGTTATCCCATAGGGGGCTTTAACACTGCACACACTGATCTTTTACATTGATCATTGTTATCCCATAGGGGGATGTAACATTGCACACACTGATCTCTTACCTTGATCATTGTTATCCTAGAGGGAGCTATAACACTGCACACACTGATCTTTTACATTGATCATTGTTATCCCATAGGGGGATGTAACATTGCACACACTGATCTCTTACCTTGATCATTGTTATCCCAGAGGGAGCTATAACACTGCACACACTGATCTTTTACATTGATCATTGTTATCCCATAGGGGGCTATAACACTGCACACATTGATCTTTTACATTGATCACTGGTTTCTCATAAGAAACCACTGATCGATGATTCTGCCGCTTGACTGCTCATGCCTGGATCTCAGGCACTGAGCAGTCATTCGGCGATCGGACAGCATGGAGGCAGGTAGGGACCCTCTGGCTGTCATGTAAGCTGATCGGGATGCCGCGATTTTGCCGCGGCGATCCCAAACAGCTCCCTGAGCTAACTGGTATTGTATTACTTTCACTTTAGACACGGCGTTCAACTTTGAACGGCGCGTCTAAAGGGTTAATAGCGCGCGGCACCGCGATCAGTGCCGCGCGATATTAGCCACGGGTCCCGGCAGTTGTTAGAGGCCGGGCCCGACCCGCTATGGCCCCCGTTATAGAACGGGAGTGGACTCATGATGTACCCGTACGTCATGGGTCCTTAAGGGGTTAAAGGGATACTCTGCTGTACGGCTGTCACGCCCCCACCCATAGACTTGCATTGAGGGGGCGGGGTGTGATGTCATGAGGGGGTGGGGCTATGTTATCACGAGCTCCCGGCGCCGGCTACAGCATTCGGAACAGTTTGTTCCAAACGTTGAGCAGCGGAGTATACCTTTTAAGGGGTTAAAGGGGTATTCTGGTGGAAAACTAATTTTTATAAATCAACTGGTGCCAGACAGTTATTCAGATATGTAAATTACTTATTAACCCAGTACTTATTAGCTGCTGTATGCTCCACAGGTTGTGTAGTTCTTTCCAGTCTAACCACAGTGCTCTCTGCTGACACCTCTGTCCGTGTCAGGAACTGTCCAGAGTAAGAGCAAATCCAGCAGAGAGCACTGTGGTCAGACAAAAAAAGAAATTCAAAAAGAAGAGAACTTCCTCTGTAGTATTCAGCAGCTGATAAGTACTGGAAGAATTAAGATTTTTAAATAGAAATAATTTACAAATCTGTTTAACTTTCTGGCACGAGTTGATTTGACCAAATTCCCCTTAAGAGTCCGACAGGATTCTGAAGGAAATTCTGCCAAAAAATCTGTGTGGAAATTCCGTGCAGATTCCGAAAAACTGGGGAAAAAAAAGTAGAATTCCGCCAACTGAAAGGGTGAACGGACATTTCCCCGTGTGAACATAGCGCTAGACGGAAAATCACATGTTTCTCAGAAGTACAAAAAGGAAATACTTATCAGCTCAACAATTGATTTTTTCATTTTCTCGAGGTCTTCCTGGGATTCGTAGATCTGCAGTGACCGAAATAATGTTACTTTATGTCACGACGTTACTTGTTGTGACCTTCACTGACATATATAAGTATGGAGAATTTATCTTCCCTGAACATAATAGTAATAGCGCCTGCTCCGCGGGAAGTCTCCCAGCCACAATGTTCTCTTCATCTTTGTTATTTTCAATTTTATAGATTTTGAAAAAGTAAAAGAAAAAACAGAAAACAAAAGTAATTAGTAATAGTTTCTAATAGTTGATGTATAATAGCATCAGAGGTGTGTATAAGTATAGCAACCTAAGGGCTTGTACACATTGAGGAAATACAGGATTCCGCAGGGAATTTGACACATTTTCTGTGTTAAAGGGGTACTCCACCCCTAGACATCTTATCCCCTATCCAAAGAAAAGGGGATAAGATGTCTGATCGCGGGGGTCCCGCTGCTGGGGACCACCGCAATATAGCATGCGGCACCCACCTGTTCCTGCTCCGGAAGCGCTGGAGGGTCTGGGTCCCCACCACGGGAACGGAAGATCGTGACGTCATGACTCCGCCTCCGTGTGATGTCACGTCCCGCCCCCTCAATGCAAGTCTATGGGAGGGGGCGTGACGGCTGTCATGCCCCCTCCCATAGACTTGCATTGAGGAGGCGGGGCATGATGTCACACGGGGGCGGGGTGTGACGATACACGGGGGAGGACCCGATATGACTCTCCGGAAGCGCTGGATGTCACGACTCCGCCCCCGTGTGACGTAACGCCCTGCCCCCTCAATGCAAGTCTATGGGAGGGGGCGTGACAGGGCGTAACGGCTCCAGGTCCTGCTGCTGGGGACCCCTGCAATATAGCATGCAGCACCCACCTGTTCCTGCTCCGGAAGCGCTGGAAGATGGTGATGCCACGACTCCCCCCCGTGTGACGTCACGCCCTGACCCCTCATTGCAAGTCTATGGGAGGGGGCGTGACGGCCGTCACGCTCCTCCCATAGACTTGTATTGAGGAGGCGGGGCGTGACATCACACGGGGCGGAGCATGATGTCACACGAGGGGGACCCGATATGTCTCTCCGGACCCTCCGGAAGCGTTGGAGGGTCTGGTTCCCGAACACAGGAACGGAAGATCGTGATGTTACGACTTCACCCCCCTTGTGATGTCACGCCCCGCCCCATGTAACATCATGTCCAGCCCCCTCAATGCAAGTCTATGGGAGGGGGTGTGACTGTCGTCACACCCCCTCCCATAGACTTGCATTGAGGGGGCGGGGCGTGATGTCACACGGGGGCGGAGTCGTGACATCACGATCTTCCGTTCCCGTGGTCGGGACCCAGACCCTCCAGCGCTTCCGGAGCAGGAACAGGTGGGTGCCGCATGCATGCAATGGGACCACTGCAATCAGACATCTTATCCCCTATCCTTTGGATAGGGGATAAGATGTCTAGGGGTGGAGTGCCCCTTTAAAGGGGGACTCCGTAGGAAAGAAAAAAAATTCAAATCAACTAAAGTCAGAAAGTTAAACAGATTTGTAAATTACTTCTGTGTAAAAATCTTCATCCTGTCCTCAATCGGTTGTCTCATTTCTATTATGTAAATAAAAGTGACCATACACGTGTCCTGTATGAAGATGTTCCATATCAAGTGACCCGACACCGGGTGAAATTCTTTATTAACTTATGTGCGGCCATAACCAATCCTACTTGCATCTAATACATGCCTGAATAAACTTATGACATCCATGATGGGTAAACATGCACGCTCCAATGAACAATTATATGATTCCCAGGCCTGTGGGTTGTGCTTGAGACCTGTTATTGAAAATTCAATAAAAACATCTACGGAAAGCTCAAATTATTTCCTGTAATGTTCGCTAATATCTGTACAGATACAAGCAATATAAACTGATTGTTTGTTATTTCGTAGACAATCCCAGCGGTTTCCATGGTAGCCTATCTCTTTTCTTTATTGTACAAAGTACAAATGGATCTGAGGACTTTCACGATGCCAAGAGGCCAATAACACTCCTCTAGTATCCACGGGCTCTTACGTTATTAAAAAAGTGAACAAATGAATAAAGAATCGCATTGGAAATGCGGAAAGTTCAGGATTTGTCAAGTTCAGGTACAAAGGTATAGATAGAAAGTATAGCTTTTTTTTGTGGATCCAGAAAAGACAGTCTTATATAAGGTAAAAGAGTATTCAGGCAGAGGTATGCTTTGTTTATTTAATTTTTTTATATATTTTTTTTTTTACGCCCAGGCCGTCTGAATTAAAAAACAAACTGTCATGACTGACGGGAGTGAGCCCTAAACTGGCCCTAGAAACACTCTCCCTGCCTACTTGCCCATCCGCCCTAAACGGCGGATCGACAACCACGGTGCCGATCCCTACCTGCGCTAAAGTGCATGGGCGAAAAGGTACACAAATAATACTGTACATTATTGGGGACAGGCCCGAAACATAACGGGAAAACAACCAAACAACCAGATAAACCAGAAGGGATATAAATATACAAACAGCGCAGGACATGGCGTACTAACATACAGTTCAGAAACCGGAATCAAGATTAAAGGCAAATATTAATAAATGAACAAGACTAGACTAGAAGTATACAGCAGAAACCAGGAGATGCAGGGGATAAACAGATGAACTGAATGTCAAAACTAAACAGGTCAGGAAACATAGAACACTGTTCACACTGGACACTGAACAAAGAACAAGCTAGACTCCCCACTCCAAACATGGAGGGCCATCAATACCAAAGCCAAATAGACTCCTAACCAGCGGGCACACTCCACAGTGTGATCAGGATACTGGCCTAGAAGGAAACAGAAATATAATACACGGAACACAGGACTGAGAAACGGATGAGTCTGAACAGACTCCACAAAACCAAACTCCACCACATGGAGGACTACGGGTCAGGACTCTAAACAGGAATAATAAATACAAAGCACGATACAAACAAAACTCACACTGTGAACACAGACTAAGATAACAATGTTAAAGCAGAATGGGTATACATAATCCAAAAAACCAACAGATGTACTAAAAACCAAGTGGACTAAAATCTATTTCATAACAGTAATCAATCATGGCTATAACTCAGAGAAACAAACATAGCAAAGGTAAAACAAATAACATAGTCATAGAAGATCAAATCACCAGCCCAGAGTTGCAGCAGAGCTAGGGTTTTAAAACCACCCCCGAGCTGCAATAGGGTGAGAGCATTAACTCTTCCAACCCTGGTATGAATTAGCACAGAAACTGCTCAGACATAAAAAAAAAATAGTGTCTGAACAGACCCCTAGACAGAAAAACACACATTACAGAAACCTTTACTTACCTCCCCCAGGGCATCTGGTATTGCTCGGTCCCTGGTGCGATCCTCTTCCCGGTGCTCAATGCATTATATTACCAAACACTGGTCAAAGTGGGACACTGCTGCGCTGCTTTGTGACGGACTGAGTCTGATTGTAGGGGGATCCACCCTCTGGGACCCCTGTGATCTCCAGAACGGGACCTGGTTTTCCCGACTAAATGCTTGGACCCCATCCTTCAGAGATGTCCTTATCACCGCGGTGATGGCCCGCTCAGTCAAGCATGACGGGATACCATTGTGGCCAGTGATTGGCTGAGAGGGCCGTCTTGCCGGAATGAATATCTCTTGGAAGGTGGCCGAAGCTTTCTGCTGAGAGAGTCGGGCCCTGTTCTGGAGATCACGGAGGTCCCAGATGGCAGACCCCCCCCCAGCAAACAGACAATTATCCTCTAGGGAATATGTTTCTATTACTGGATAACCCCTTTACTTTAGGAATTGTCATATCTGTGACAATTCTGTGAGAATATCTGTAAGTTAGCTGAGCTGCAGATGTATTGAGTCTGATCGTGAAGGAGGGGGGTCCCCCGTTCTCCAGAATGGGGCCTGTCTTTCCCCAATGGATGCTCAGACCCCCACCTTCCGTGATTTCCTCATTACCACAGTGATGGCCCGCTCAGTCAATCACTACTGAGGCTGGACACCATTGCTGCTGGTGATTGGCTGAGCAGGCCGTCACTGCCGGAACAAATATGTATCGGAAGGTGGAGGACAAAGCATTCTGCTGGGAGACTCAGGCCCCGTTCTCGAGATCACGAAGGTCCCAGAGGGCAGACCCCCCACCCCTAGTGGATCAGTTTCATATCTGTGAGTTATCTGTGAGTAAAATTTTAAGGGTTACTCCGCCCCTAGACATCTTATCCCCTATCCAAAGGATAAGGGATAAGATGTCTGATCATGGGCGTCCCGCCACTGGGGATCCCCACGATCTCAGCTGCGGCACCCTAGACATCCGGTGCACGGAGCAAACTTCGCTCTGTGCCAGATGACTGTTGATGTGGGGCGGAGGCTCATAACTTCACGGTCATGCCCTGCTCGTGACGTCATGGCCATGCCCCCTCAATGCAAGTCTATGGGAGGGCCGTCATGCCCCCTTCCGAAGACTTGCATTGAGTGGGCTCGGCCGTGACGTCACGAGCGGGGCGCAGCTGCGACATCACAAGCCTCTGGCGCTGCACCTGACACTGTAAACAAAAGCCAGGTGAAGCAGGGAGATCGCAGGGGTCCCCAGCGATGGGACCCCCGCGATCAGACATCTTATCCCCTATCCTTTGGAAAGAGTACCCCTTTAAGGAGCTCCCGTTGGATCATACGGTCTGTAATGAGGATTTCCAATTTTCACACCCATGACTTGTCCTGTGAAGTCCAACAATGAAGATTGACTTATCATCTAACCATAACCTCTAGACTAGAAAGGACCAAGGTTCTAACAAGGAAGATATATACAATGGAACAGAAAGCATGCATCTCTCCATCGATTATGTATATGTTGAAGATTTAGAGCCTGGCGACATCAGAGCTCTTGGCTGGAGAAGGATTTGAAAGGGCTTTTTCGGCAGATCAAGGATTTAGGTTATCAGGAAGTACATTAAACTTCCTAGACCAGGGCTGCCAACCCTCACAAAATATACTCACTCTCTATAGTGAAATTGTCACTTAAGACTAAAGAAAAACAAAGCTGACGAGCTTCATTCTACAGTTTTATATCTAGTATTATAACAGGCAATATTTTACAACCTAGCCTACTACAGCCTAAAGTGTCTCAGTAGAGCCTCAGTCCTGACTGAAATTGCCCCCGATTCCATGGTGGGTGTTTGTTGACAAGCCGGAACTGCTCCAGTACACGCAGGATCATCTCCTACCCCTGCCTGGAAAGGAGCATCCACCCATCCCAGCTCCATGAGGTGTGCTCAACTTTCTTCAGTAGCGGGGAGAATATTCTATAAGCCAGTGGGCCCCGTGGCACAGGACCGGTAGTGAAGGAAGCCTACGGCAGCTCCGAGCTGAATCTCAGAGTCGCCTTGTTCGTGAAAATGAACACAACCAAAGGAAGAGCTTCAAAGTCTGTTTCATATATATACATCCCATGTCTGTTTTTACTTATCGGTTTGTATGTAATTGCTCTATTCAGTAATACAAAAATGCTAGGTAGGTCTAAAATAGTAAATGCAAATCTCAGATAAAAATCTACGGCACTTGAAAAAAATGTGAGTGGTCAACATCAGAGGCACCAACCACACAGTGTTATCTTCTTCTGGAAGGAACTCTTTGCATTTTCTACAAGTCTGCACTATTTTGTTTTACCCTTGTGAAGGACTACACCTGAATGTTATCTCAGGAACTATTTGCACTAAGAACTAATGTTCCAGCTTCTACCCTTGCCAATCTCCAGCCTTCAGGACTGGGCGCCGAGGAAGGCTGTTCTTAAGAGGGGGAGTTTGAGGTGTCCCAGCACCAATGGCTGTCCAGTGGGCTAGAGATTGCCTCGGACATCCAGTCTGGCTGCTTGCTGGGCCCACTGCTTTATTGTTTAACCTGTGAAAATTAGATTCATTGTTATACTGTGATATGTGCTAATTTATGTACTGTAACCTTAACGGCTTATGGCAGAGGGATCAGGTGACACTGTTGCCCAAGGGGAGACCCCTAAATCACCCATTATGTAGTGTAGGGGGGAGGACAGTTCAGCTGCAGTTGCAGTTCCAGTCAGGAGTTCAGAGGAGTCTGAGGAGATTGTAAGCTAAGGTACCAAGAGGAAAAGCCAAGGGAGAAGAGAAGTCTACTAAATTCCGCAGCCACGCCAAATCTCAGGAAACCTCAGCGCGCAGGTGAATTGTCAAAGCCTGGCGGTAAGCAAAGTACTTGGGGGAAATCTCTACTTCAGTCAGTCAGTCAAGATTAGTCTTCCAATTCAGCATGTGCTGCTTCCAATCTTTCCACTAATGTTTCACTCTGCATTGAAGTCTGTATTGTTTAAATTATGCTACCTCCAGCAAAGTAAAGAGACAGTTATCCACAGCCTGGCATCAGTGTATTTATTATCCCGCGCCCGGCCCAAGAGAAGCCGTCGTATCCTTGAACCATGTAGGTTAACTGTGTCCTGGCGTCACAATCATATCCAAACACCCTGCACAAAGTACCCCTAATTGCGCACCCCATACCCATCTGGGCAGCCCTCTCTATTTGTGTATGCAGCTGACCTTCTATCTCCTCAGTCCTTTTATAATTCTACCCACAAGGATTCCACATCCTCAGAATCAGCACACACTATGGCATTGTTCACATTGACTTTCATATCGCTTCTAACATACAGACAGACTCCACCACCTTTCCTGTTCACTCTATCCTTGAAAAACAGTGTAAACCCCTGCAGATTAACAGCCCAGTCACGCGAGGAGTCCAGCCATGTCTCAGTGACCCCCAACTATATCAATGTGTTCCTCCAGTATCAAGGCCTCAAGCTCCCCCACTTTACTTGCTAGACCTCTGGCATTTGTGAACATACACTTTACATTTCCAACTAGTTCTACTTATTCACTATCTCACTAATAGGATTTTTTGAGTTATTGGGGCTATATTCCTTTTCACCGCTGGTTTGTAACACATGGATCTCCTTTTCCACTGCTCTTAACCTCCCCCCACAGGTCTCCTCTCCACTGACCCTCTATAACCTATCTGTCCCACTATCTGCTTGATTTGCTTTATTGTCCTCCCCCCACTTACCTAGTTTAAATACTCTGTCACCCCTTTCAAGATTCAGGTGCAGAATAAAGTTAGCCCAGTGCTCTAAAAACCCAAACCCTTCCCCCCTTACACCACGGCTTAAGCCATGTATTTAACTCCCTAAGCTCCTCCTGTCTTTCCTGCATTGCGCATGGCACAGGAAGTATTCCAGAGAATACAACCTTAGAGGTCCTTCCCTTCAGCTTGGCACATAGTTCTTTATAATTATTCTTTAGGGACCTCCACCTACTATGTATTTTGTTGGTTCCCACGTTGACCATGACAGCCACCCCAAGCCCCCAAGTAATTTGTCCATCCATTCCATCACATGCCGGACCCTGGCTCTAGGGAGACGGCAAACCATTCGGTTGAGGCGACAAATTATTCTATCCGTCTTCCTGATTATAGAATCCCCTACAACCACTTACTGTCTTGGCCTACCATAACCATCCATCGCACTACTAGTTGGACTGTTCCCCTGCTGTTAGGGGGACCAGTATCCACTAGGGTTGCCATCTCTGATACTGAGGCCCTCGCATTATCACCCAACTTGGCAACTTAGCTTGGGAGCTCAGAAGCAGAAGTGGCCTTCCTTTTCCTTATCCCCTTTCCAGTCCCTCTAACTACACTCCCTACTTGGACCTCTTGACTAGTTTCTCCAACCTCCATGTCTTCCCCACTCAGGCCTGGTGCAAGGATTTTTGCCACACTAAGTGAAAGTGAAGGTGGCCCTGCGCTCCTCCTGAAGGCTGAAAATGCTGGTTATTATAGTACGGTTGGGGTTTTGCTTGATGGGCAGGTGCTCCGGATGAGCGGGTGCTTCGGATGCTGGATAACTTTATTGCAGCAGGCAGAGCGGTGCCCCCATCAAGAGGGTGCTCTAGGCAGATGCCTATTTTGCCTATAGGCAGAGCTGGCCCTGACCCCACTTACTGCTTGCTCTGTAAGCACCATGCTCTCTTCTAGATTGTCAATCGCCCTCTGTGCTGCATTTTGCTCCTCTAGATCTCTAATACGAGCTTCCAGGTGGGCAACAAGCTCACATCTGCCACAGCGGTATTCACCCTGAGAGGGGCATGTATGATGCACATTGTGCACTGAAGAAAACCTCCAATCCTGCTGTCCATTATCCTTGGTGACAAACAGCGGTAAGTAATTCTAAAGGAAAACTAATACTTACCGGGACTTTATACTCCTGCTTTTTCCCACTTCTGTATTTAAAGCTTCACACTTTTATCCACAAGCCACAAATGTATCCACAAGCCAGCTCAAATAGAGAGGCCTCCTGTCTCTGACCGCCAGCTGTATGTTTTCCAGAACATCCTATATGCGGCCAGCTGGAGGTTTTAATGACGTTCAGCAGCCAACAAGTGGTTAATGCACAGACATTATTTACATACCGAGCTGTGTCTGCCAAAGGACAAATCTTGCTTAAAGGAGGACTCTGGTGCTCCACACTCAGAGCCGGAGGCAATGGTCGTGACATCACTGCCACGCCCCTTCCCATAGACATGAATGGAGGGGGCGTGGCGTCACCTCATGAGGGGGTGTGGCAGTGACATCACATCATTGGAAAATACTGCTGTACAGCAATACAGTGAAAGATGACACCAGTAGATAGAGAAGACAAAAGATGATGCTCACAGCTCAGCATCCCTCTCCTTGAGGAAGAACCTTTGTAACGGTCACGGAATAAGCCCAGTAACATTTCCTATTCATGTGAATGGGACAGCTCCTGCCTATTGTTGCCTATGTCCATAGGGGTTGCTGTAAATGCTGTTAAAAACAGCTCAGGCAAGATGGCAGCCCTCATAATATATATATTTTTTTAAAGTAGGAAAATAGGAACAAATAAAAAAAAGAAAAAAAAGGTTCAGTATCTGTCTCTCATACAAATATAAATAAAAATAAAAATATAATAGTAAAAAAAAATATCTGTGGTGTCCCGATACAGGACATGGTCATGTACTCTTTCTAAGTCCCCTCAGGAGGAGTCCCTGCAGTCCATAGGGCTCTCCTGCAGGGTTCACCCCTTTGCTCACCTTCTATTGTCTCATATAAATGCATTGTATATATTGTGCATGCATTGCCAATATGTATAAAGTTTGTACAAATGGGTACAGAAGTGTTAATCATGTGAAGCACTGTCATGTGACATACACAGAGTTCCTTGGGTACAGGACCCACAGACTTTGCAACCAATGGGCTTTAGTCCCGCCCTCCTTGTGTATTAGAGGCTGTAGTCTCTAAACTCCTGTCCTATCTAAATTCATCTCATCTAGGCCAAAGCCTAAAGAACCTGCAGCCACTTCAAAACGTGAGTTATCAAGCTCCATCTACAATTCTAGTGACTACTACTCAACTCAAGAATAATATTAGTAGCACAGTGGCCTGCATAGATATTCTAAATACTACCAGTCCCAGCAAGCCTCCGAGGTATCCTGTGTCCCGGTTGCCTCTAGAGAAACTGCATAACTGTAAAGACTATTTCTTAAGAATAACAAGTAAAAGTTCCAGTTCTTGCATCATTTCTGCTGTGGACATTCCATTATTAAAGACCGTTATTGGGTTGGTTGACGGCGGTTACCATACCAGAAGAACCACATCCTGGCGTCACGAATAATCATGGGTTAATAACACCTTACCCCACAGGGTTAATACCACCAGACCCTGCTACACTATTGCAACACCCCAGCTCACCACATATCTAGAATGAATCCCTTTACAATTAGAATATATGCAATGGACGCTTTGCACTTGAAGGACTGCAGCAGAACGAGGCCTGAAAAGTGAATTATTTTCTTTTCTTCCAAAGCAGAAATGAATAGAAGACAAAGGTAAAGCCACATTAACTGCAAATGAGTTAGCGAGTAATTTTTTCTCCTTTTTCTTAAGAAACACTTACTTTGGTATATGTCCAATTAATACACGAAAGCACCGAACAAGAAAACCCCATAAAAGCCAATTATCTCGCTTCTCTTGTCAGACTTCAGCGCTTTCCTAAAGGGGTCCCCTCCTTAGAAAGTCGCCTTCTATTAATTAAACAACTTCTGGCCGTAAAGTCATAATTAAAGCTATAATTGCGAAATAAGTCGAAATAATTTGGCACAGATGATTACGTTCCAGATTCGATTTGGCTTTATTGGATAACAGAAGAAAAACGTTACCCATAACGCGGTTACCCATAAACCCGAAGCGTTTATATAAAAAAAAAAAAAAATAAATTAACAAACATGAAAGTCTATAACAACTGTACAAAGTCAGATTTTCCCTCTGAGTTAGAAAGAACAGATCAGGTCATAAAACATCTTCTCCTAGGATGAAGTCCCAGTAAAGGGGCACTCCAACGTTAGATTTTTACAAAAAAATCTTGTCCAGGCTGCCAGCACTTAAAACAAACCCTCTATTGACTTCCACCCTTCCCCCCCCCCCCCCCCGGTGCCTCTGCTATCGCTGCCTCGGCTTCTGGTGCAAACCTATTCCTGGTCCCAACGCGACACAATACAGCTCAGCTGGCCGCAGTGGTGCTTGGCTTGGGCCAAATCACTGGCCGAGGCAGGACGTCAATACCCACAGCAATTACCTAAGATGCAGCTTGCTGCGGCAACCCCCCCCCCATGCGGCAAAACTGCAGCTTAGGAAATTGCAACCCGCAGTGATGTCCGTCCTGCCTCGGTCAGAGCCTGCCAGTCCAACATTTAATGGGGTGCTCCGCCCCTAGACATCTTATCCCTTATCCGAAGGATAGGGTATAAGATGTCTAATCGTGGGGGTCCTACAGCTGGGACCCCCACAATCTCTGTGCAGCACCTGGCATTTGTTTAGAACGCTGGGTGCTGGCAGCGGGGTCATGACGTCATGGCCACGGCCCTCGTGACATCACACCACACCCCCTCTGCTCCCCCCAAGCATTTCGAACAAAATGTTTTTAACGCTGGAGCAGCGGAGAACCCCTTTTAGGCTCCTTTCTCCAGCACGATGCCCTCCCCTTTTCAAATTCCCAGTGTGTATTTCCCCACATAGTAATAGTACCCCCTCTGTGCCTCCATGCAGTAGTAGGCCCCCTGTGTGCCTCCATATAGTTGTAGACCCTCACACTGCACCTATATAGTTGTAGGCCGTCATTCTGGCCTCATATAGTTGTAGGCCCCCATACTGCACCATATATTTGTAGGCCCCTAGTTGTAGGATCTATTGCTATGGCCCATAGCAGTAGGCCCCCATCTGTAGGAACAGCGGAGCACCCAAGCTGATGTGGTAGTTACCATCCAGCCCCGCACCCACGCTTCTCTTTTGCTGCCCTCCTGTTTTGTTCCTCACTGTTCACTCTTGGGGTCTCGGCCACTATGGAAGCAGTTGCCAGTGGCTGCGGCCCTATTACATATTTTCTTTTTTACCCCCAGAAGAACTGCTAAGTACTCCTGTGGGTACAAGTTCCCCAGGTTGGGAATAGCTAATATAGACAATCAGGAATAGGCCAGCTATGTGATATTTCAAAAGACCAGGCCCACCACCAGGGGGAGCCCTTTAAGTGCAGGTATTTTTCAACAAACATAGATGGTCAAACCACAAAAAAATTTTTTTTTTGCTTTTTCCTGGGGCCAAGATTAAGTTTGTTTCTCTAATCCTGTATGTAAATGCCCCAGCCGGAGCAGACTGGACCCCTTTGCCACCTCCCTGGCACCCATTTGAATTCCAAATCTCCAGGGAAACACGTAAAGAGTTAATTCCTGCTCAAAGTTAAGGAAAAAAGATAATTTTATTTGTTCGCGCATGATGCGCTAATGAAATTACAGAAATGACCCGTTACTGATCCGTATTAGATTTACCTTGGTTGCAATTGTATCATCTCCCAACATTAAGGTTTCCGCCGTGCACATCCGCCCTCATATTTTAATTATACCTATCAGTTTACCGATGGCTGCCGGTCGGCTCCTAATCAGCGCTAAGAAACGGCAGCGGAATTATCGCTTCTCTAACCAGCCGGAATGATGGCTTTAGGAAATGTCATGTATTTCATCTCTCCTCCGCTCGCCTTTTGGTGGTGGCTGAACAGGTTCTAGAAGTTTCCGCTTGCTCTTTTCTGATTTCTTTTTTAGAAAGTTTAACCTTTTGGAAAAAGTTAAAAGAAAACTATTACTGAAATTGATTTCTTTCTACTTTATACAATAGGAAGGTTTTCCGTATTCACTTTATACAGTATTGACTTTATATATATATATAAAAAAAAGTATATATCTAGGCCCTAGAGAATGCAGGAACTGAGCTCGCTTCAAAGCCAGTGAGTAACGGCTGCTATCAGCAGCCAGGACTCACCAATATTGCAGGGCATAAGCAATCATGTCCGACATTAACTATTTAGATTCTATGATCAAAGTCAATTGTAAGATCTATATAAAATACATTGCTGGTCCTTTACGGGGCTTTGCAGATTAATTGCAGGGTCCCGATCAGCCAAGATGGCGGCCCGGAGTCCCTCTGCTCACTTGCATGCCGCTTAATGATCTTGATAACACTGATCAATACTTTACTATGGCACAGCATTGAACAGTGTCTGCAATCAAAATATTTCATGTAATGGTCCCCTATGAGGACAAAAAACTATAAATAAAATAATTTTAAAAAGTGTTAAAAAATCTGAAAGAAAAATTTAATCCCCTCCTCTTTTCCCATTTTTTTAAGTACAATAATATAAAAAAATAAATAAACCTAAACATATGTGGTATCATCATGTACAGAAATGTCCGAACTATTACAAAAAAAAAATGTTAATGAAACCGCATGGTCAATGGCGTAAACGTAAAATTGCTGTTTTTTTTTTGTTCCTTCATTTACCAGAAAAAAATGAATAAAAAGGGATAAAAAAAAAGTCCCATCAAAACCAAAATGGTCCAGAAAAAAGCTATAGATCACGGCGCAAAAAATGACCCTTATACAGCCGCATATTCGGAAAAATAAAACTGTAATAGGGGTCAGATGAGGAGAATTTTAAGCGTACCGATTTCCTTACAAAAGGATATTTATTATAAAGTAATAAAATAAAACCAAACCTATATAAATTGGCTATTGTTGTAATCGTATTGACCTACAGAATAAAGATAACGGAGGTTATTTACGAATGTCTTTCCAATGGTTTTTTGTTTGGTTTTGTGACTCACAGAAAACTCCACTCTTGGTAAATCAACCCCGCGTCATTTCAACCAAAAAGTGCACTGGTACCTGTACGCCGAGTCGTTAAGCGGCTTTGGAGCGAACGCCGGATCTGCGCTCGCTTCAGAACACTAAGTGTCGACTACTATCAGTTAATGACTGGCAGTGGCGATCACGTGCTGCAGATCATTTACCCTTTAGATACTGTGATCAATGCATATCACGGCGTCTAAAGTAAAACTTAAAATCGCTGGTAACTCAGAGGGGCTCACGGACCCCCCGAGACCAGATCGCGAGGGTTGAGACAGCTACAATGGCGGAGGAGAGTCTTCTTACCTACCTCCTACTGCCGATCACAGATTCATTGATGCAGCCTGGCTTAGCCAGGCCATATCAGTGGATCGCCGATCTTACTGTGTAATGCTATGCCTCAGGCATAGTATTATGCAGTAAATGCAATCTAATGTTTGCATATAAAAGTCTCCTTTGGGGACTTAAAAAGTGTAAAAATAAATAAATAAAAAGTTTCTAAAATTATATAAAACTCCCTCCCCTAATAAAAATTAAATTATCCCATTTTCCCAAAAAATAAAAACAGTTTACATATTTGGTATCACCGCGTGTGTAAATGTGAAAACTGTTATAAAATAAGTTTGATGATCCCGCACGGTAAACAGGGTAAATGTAAAAAAAAAAATCAAACACCAAAAATCTCATCATATATCAGAAAAAAAATTATTAAAAGCGATCAAAAAGTCAAAGCAAAAATTGTACAGATTAAAACTACAGATCCCGACGCAAAAAATTACCCTCATACATCGCCATATACGAGAACATACGGGCGTGGCCGTGACATCCCAATCACGGCCTCCGGCTCCGAGCTGTTACGTCGAGCGCTCCGGGTCCCCGCTCCTCCCCGGAGCGCTCACAGCGTTCTCCTATTCGCAGCGCCCTGGTCAGACCTGCCGACCGGGTGCGCTGCGATAATGTTCCCAGCCGGGATGCGATTTGCGATGCGGGACGCGCCAGCTTGCGATGCGCATCCCGACTCGCTTACCAGACCCGTTCCCCGTCTGTGCTGTCCCGACACGTGCGGCCCCGCTCCTTAGGGCGGCGCGCGCGCCGGGTCTTTGCGATTTAAAGGGCCAGTGCGCCACTGATTGGCGCATGAGGTTTTAATCAGTACCTTCACCTGTGCACTTCCCTTCTTATACCTCACTTCCCCTGCACTCCCTCGCCGGATCTTGTTGCCATCGTGCCAGTGAAAGCGTTTCCTTGAGTGTTCCTAGCCTGTGTTCCAGACCTCCTGCCGTTGCCCCTGACTACGATCCTTGCTGCCTGACCTGACCTTCTGCTACGTCCGACCTTGCTCTTGTCTACTCCCTTGTACCGCGCCTATCTCAGCAGTCAGAGAGGTTGAGCCGTTGCTGGTGGATACGACCTGGTTGCTACCGCCGCTGCAAGACCATCCCGCTTTGCGGCAGGCTCTGGTGAATACCAGTAGCAACTTAGAACCGGTCCACCGACACGGTCCACGCCAATCCCTCTCTGGCACAGAGGATCCACCTCCAGCCAGCCGAATCGTGACACGAGCATTGTGAACTAAATACCACACCCCCTCCATTCATTTCTATTTCGTGCCCCCTCCCATAGACATGAACGGAGGATGCGTGGAGTGACATCATGAGCGGCATGGCCACTGCCGCAGGAACTCAGCGTTTGTTTAGAAAGCCCGATGCTGCGGGAGATCGCGGGGGTCCCCAGCAGCTGTACCCTCACGATCAGACATCTTATCCCTTATCCTTTGGATAGGGGATAAGAAGTCAAGCAGCAAAGTACGCCATTAACCCCTCAGATACTGTGATCAATACAGATCACGGCATCTGCAGCATCAAAATGGATGATCGGATCGCCCGCAGCGCTGCCGCAGCTATCTGATCATCCAGGACGGCAGATGGAGGTCCCCTCACCTGGCTCCACTGCTTTCCACAGGTCTTCTGCTCTAAGATCGAGCAGACCAGAGCAGAAGATGACCGATAACACTGATCAGTGCTATGTACTATGCATACCTCTGAACAGCATTAGCAATCAAATGATTGCTATAAATAGTCCCCTATGGGGACTATTAAAGTGTAAAAATGTAAGTAAAAAAAGAAAAAAAAAGAAAATTTTTTTTGAAAAAATAAAAACGTAAATAGTCCCATTTTCCCTATTTCATCCCAAAAAGTGTAAAAAAAATATTTTATATACATATTTGGTATCGCCGCATGCGTAAATATCCGAACTACTAAAATAAAATGTTAATGATACCGTACGGTGAACGGCGTGAACGGAAAAAAAATAAGTCCAAAATAGCTGCTTTTTTATAACGTTATTCCCAAAAAAATTTATAAAAGATGTATTAAAAGTTTTATATAATATATAAGCAAATATGGTATCAATTAAAAGTACAGATCACGGCGCAAAAAATGTAGCCCTCATACCGTCGATTATAAGGAAAAATTAAAAAGTTATAGGTCTTCAAAATAGAGGGATTTTAAATTTACTAATTTGGTTAAACAGTTTCCGAATTTTTTTTAAGTGCAACAGTAATAGAAAAGTGTATAATCATGGGTATCATTTTAATTGTATTGCCCCAAAGAATAAAGAAAACATGTCATTTTTACCGTAAATTGTGCGGAGTGAAAAAGAAACCTTCCAAAATTTGCAAAATTGCGGTTTTCTTTTTAATTTCCCCACACAAATAGTATTTTATTGGTTGCGCCATACATTTTATGGTAAAGTGAGTGATGTCATTACAACGGACAACTGGTCGCACAAAAAAACAAGCCCTCATACTAGTCTGTGGATGAAAATATAAAAGAGTTATGATTTTTTGAAGGAGAGAAGGAAAAAACTAAAACGTAAAAATAAAATTGTCTCAGTCCTTAAAGGGGTATTCCAGGAATTTTCTTTATTTGACTATGCTACAGGGGCTGTAAAGTTAGTGTAGTTCATAATATAGTGTCTGTAACTGTGTGTGATGGTTTTCTCACAATTCTTCTGTGATTTTCACTCCAATATTTACTTTTCCCAGCATACAAAATGAAGTTTTCTATGTTTTATTTGTGCTTAAAAAAAGCTCAAGAGCACATTTTCCCCCATCTTATACACAGACTTAGGACCGAAGCCCAAACACAGGAAGTGCAGCCTGGAGTGCTGAGGGGAGCGTGTCCAATAACAGCATATGGCAGTTAAGTGTGAGAGGAGCTATGATTGGATGAGGCTGGACACACCCCCCTCAGCACTCCAGGCTGCACTTCCTGTGTTTGGGCTTCGGTCCTAAGTCTATGTATAAGATGGGGGAAATGTGCTCTTGAGCTTTTTTTAAGCACAAATAAAACATAGAAAACTTCATTTTTTTTAAACAAAGTATATTAGAAGTATTTTTTATTTACCGTAAGGAGTGCAATATCAAAAATTAGTTTTAATGAGAGCTACCCTTTAAGGGGTTAAGGATGGTGAGAAAAAAAAAGATGCAAAAATTGCCTCATCCTTAAGGCGCTAGAGCCAATAATTACCTGTGGGATCTATGGGTGGATATGAGATATATGGAATAATCTGTAATATAATTACAATGTTTTTGTTACCATTTAGTCCTAGGAACAAGGGAAGTTTAATTTTCCGTTCACAGCTGAACTGGCGACTGCGCTGTCCATGGTGCTGCCGAATGTACGGTGCCAAGTCAGAACCACAGACGTAATAATCAGTATATTAAGAAGTTCTACTGGAAGATGATGAACTCTTCAGGGGTCGTCTTGGCTTGTAGAGACAAATTAGAAATAACACTGTGTGTGAGACCCATTGGCTGTAAGAGATAAAGATATCAGAGGTTACCTAGGGCTACAATGCACATCGAAACAGATCCGGCACAACCCTATATATCTCAAAATGAAAACTCCTGATACAACGTGGTTTGGTATGGCAGGTATGCAATCTCCAGTGGGTGGTGCTCTTACGCCAATAACACAGGTAGAAATAATGATCACAGGAAGAAGTAGTAATAGCGGAGCAACTCACCCGGTATGCTGGAGGTAATTCAACCGAAGAACATCGCGGTCAGGCGAAAAAGCAGCGGGATGCTGAAGATGTTACGGGGGGAAGTCAGGCGTCGGGCCAGTCGTATCGCACCGTTTGGTGCTTCGTCAGGCCCCAGCGACCAGCTGGGGCCTCATGAAGCACCAAACAGTGCGATATGACTGTGGCCCGACGCCTGACTTCCCCCCGTAACATCTTCAGCATCCCGCTGCTTTTTCGCCTGACCGCGATGTTCTTCGGTTGAATTACCTCCAGCATACCGGGTGAGTTGCTCCGCTATTACTACTTCTTCCTGTGATCATTAAATTTTAGGCCTATTTTAGCTTTTTTATATTATTTCGTACACTATTGCATAATGTAAAAGATATAAAAAGATATCCTGAGAGAAGAAAGAGTAAAACAAACCCAATCACACCTTTTCTTTTCCAGAGATACAAGGAAGACATCCAGTTGACACCACAGAGCCAACTATTGGCCACTGTGGACAGATATCACTGCACATCATTGGGGGCAGATGGGTAACATAATTTCTATTATGTTTACACTTTGCCCCAGTATATTACTGCCATCACTTTATAGCATTGAGACATTTTCTGACCTCTACTACTTGGTCCCTGACAGATGTGGACAAAACCCTTAAGGTATTAACTTAAGTGGGTAGAGAAACTCTTCCGCTGCCAAAAAATTTAATGAGCAGTAATATGAGCATTCCTTTTCACATCAATGGGGTTGCCCTGAGCAAAGCCATGCTCCTCCCGCAAGCCATGATCTCCTCTCCCCTCACAAGACATTAGGATGGGATATGAGGGTGGGATTAGAGGGCGAGATATGAGGGCGGGATAGGAATACGGGATATGAGGTCGGGATATGAGAACAGGATATGGGGACGGGATATGAGTACGGGATATGAGGGGGGATATGAGTACGGGATATGAGGACGGGATGTGAGGACGGGATATGAGGACGGATATGAGGTCGGGATATGAGGACGGGATATGAGGACGGGATATGAGGACGGTATATGAGGTCGGGATATGAGGATGAGATGTGAGGACAGGATATGAGGACAGGATATGAGGACGGGATATGAGGACGGTATATGAGGATGTGATATGAGGACGGGATATGAGGAGGGGATATGAGGACGGTATATGAGGATGTGATATGAGGACAGGATACGAGGACGGGATATGAGGACTAGGTATTAGGATGGATATGAGGTCAAGATACCGGAGGCACAGGATGAACAAGGGGGGTAAGTAGACAGTTTCCTTTAAAAATGCAGCCAGCCTAGGCTTAATTTTGGAACAAAGTCCAATGCCGGAGTACCCCTTTAAAGGCATTGCTGATCTGAATAGAAATAATATTTGGTTTCATACAATTCTTGTGGCCCGAACTAACAGCAGCAGGTTGGGACATCTGTCCTACAGTAATATCAGGATTTGTAGCCGTTATATGAATGCACACGAGTTGTGTTACTCTAGTGGGAAACCGTCCTTAGTCTCCAAAGCAAAACCACTATAGTAGTATTAAGCTAGAATTGTGATAGAAGAAGACATTTTCCAGGTTTAACACAATATGTAAAAAATTTACAACTCAAAGAATGTTCTTCCTCCGCAGCCTCCACTCCTTATAATCTCATTCTGCCCCCTCCATAAATCCTTTTCTGCAGGCGAATAGTCAGACAAAGCAGATAGTAACAAGATTTAGGTTCTTCTTCTTTAGCGCATGTAACCTTTTTTAGACTATTTATTTTCTCTTTTTACAAACCACAAACAAAGGCCTTCAAAGTATCCAAAATTATTTACCAAAAATTCAGACAACAAATATTAACTTTGAAAAAGCTTCCATCATTCAATTTACCACAGTCTATAGACACTCCCCAGCCACTTTATTAAGTACGCCATGCTAGTACCAGGTTGGACCCCCTTTTAATTTCATGGCCTACAAGTACTGGAAATATTCCTCAGAGATTTCACTCCATATGGACATGATGACATCACACAGTTCCTCCATATGGACATGATGACATCACACAGTTCCTCCATATGGACATGATGACATCACACAGTTCTTCCATATGGACATGATGACATCACACAGTTCCTCCATATGGACATGATGACATCACACAGTTCCTCCATATGGACATGATGACATCACACAGTTCTTCCATATGGACATGATGACATCACACAGTTCCTCCATATGGACATGATGACATCACACAGTTCCTCCATATGGACATGATGACATCACACAGTTCTTCCATATGGACATGATGACATCACACAGTTCCTCCATATGGACATGATGACATCACACAGTTCCTCCATATGGACATGATGACATCACACAGTTCTTCCATATGGACATGATGACATCCCACAGTTCCTCTATATAGACATGATGACATCACACAGTTCCTCCATATGGACATGATGACATCACACAGTTCTTCCATATGGACATGATGACATCACACAGTTCATCCATATGGACATGATGACATCACACAGTTCCTCCATATGGACATGATGACATCACACAGTTCCTCCATATGGACATGATGACATCACACAGTTCCTCCATATGGACATGATGACATCACACAGTTCCTCCATATGGACATGATGATATCACACAGTTCCTCTATATTGACATGATGACATCACACAGTTCCTCCATATGGACATGATGACATCACACAGTTCCTCCATATGGACATGATGACATCACACAGTTCCTCCATATGGACATGATGACATCACACAGTTCCTCCATATGGACATGATGACATCACACAGTTCCTCCATATAGACATGATGACATCACACAGTTCTCCCATATGGACATGATGACATCACACAGTTCTCCATATGGACATGATGACATCACACAGTTCCTCCATATGGACATGATGACATCACACAGTTCCTCCATATGGACATGATGACATCACACAGTTCCTCCATATAGACATGATGACATCACACAGTTCCACCATATGGACATGATGACATCACACAGTTCCTCTATATAGACATGATGACATCACACAGTTCTCCATATGGACATGATGACATCACACAGTTCCTCGATATGGACATGATGACATCACACAGTTCCTCCATATGGACATGATGACATCACACAGTTCCTCCATATGGACATGATGACATCACACAGTTCCTCCATATGGACATGATGACATCACACAGTTCCTCCATATGGACATGATGACATCACACAGTTCCTCCATATGGACATGATGACATCACACAGTTCCTCTATATAGACATGATGACATCACACAGTTCTCCATATGGACATGATGACATCACACAGTTCCTCGATATGGACATGATGATATCACACAGTTCCTCCATATGGACATGATGACATCACACAGTTCCTCCATATGGACATGATGATATCACACAGTTGCTGTAGATTTTTCGGATCCATGATGAGAATCTCCGGTTCCACCACATCCCAGCGGTGATCTATTGGATGAGATTTGGTGACTGTGGAGGTCATGTGACCTCATTGTCCTGTATGAGAAGATGTCACGTGACCTCATTGTCCTGTATGAGATGATGTCATGTGACCTCATTGTCCTGTATGAGATGATGTCATGTGACGTCATTTTCCTGTATGAGATGATGTCATGTGACCTATTTGTCCTGTATGAGATGATGTCATGTGACATGGGGCATTATCCTGCTGGAAGTATCATCAGAAGATGGGTCCACTGTGGTCATAAAGGGACGGACATGGTCAGTAACAATACTCAGGGAGGCTGTGGTGTTTATACCAGGCTCAATTGGTATTAAGGGGCCCAAAGTTCCCAGAAAATGTTCCCCCCCCACCATTACACCCCCACCAGCCTGACCCTGATACAAGGCAGGAGGTTTTATGTTGTTTACACCAAATTCTGCCCCATCTGATGTCACAGCTGGAATGGAGACTTCTCAGACCAGACAACGTTCTTCCATCTTCCATTCTCCAGTTTTGGTTCCTGTGTGAATTGTGGCCTCGGTTTCCTGTTCTTAGCTGACAGGAGTGGCCCCCGATGTGGTCTTCTGCTGCTGTAGCCCATCTGCTTTAAGGTTTGCCATGTTGTGCGGTCAGAGATGATATTCTGCAGAGCTTGGTTGTAACCAGTGGTTTTTGAAGTAAGACTAATTTCACATGTCGTAATTTCCGTGCGGAGTCCTGCATTGGAATTCGGCAAGGATATTGTATTGTTTTCAACGGGATTCTGCTGCGCTGTGCACATGGCGGAATTTCTGTGCCAGATGTTTCTGGCATGGAAATTCAAATTTCAGTGTCCGCAGAAAGAATGAAATTGTTCATGATGAAATAGTCTTAAGATCTGCACAAAAATTGTGACTTTTCACGCATTGCTCAAAAATGTTCAACTTTTTAAAGGGATACTTTGCTGCCTCAGTGCTCAGAACATTTTGTTCTGAAAGATTGGAGACGGCGGCAGGGGTCATGACATCACAGCCACGCCCCTCATGATGTCACACCACACCCCCTAAATGCAAATCTATGGGAGGGGGCGTCACACCCCTTCCCATAGACTTGCATTGAGGGGTTGTGGCATTACATCCTGAGGGGCGTGCCCGTGACGTCACGACCCTCGCCGCCCGCACCCAGCATTCTAAACGAATGTCCGGCGCTGCACAGAGATCGCGGGGGTCCCAGCCCCCTCCCATAGACTTGCATTTAGGGGGTGTGGTGTGACATCATGAGGGGCGTAGAAGTGACGTCACGACGGGATCCCCATGATCAGATAACTTATCCCCTACTTTCCTGTGGAAAACTTTTTTTTTTTAAATCAACTGGTGCCAGAAAGTTAAGCAGATTTGTAAATTACTTCTATTAAAAAATCTTAATCCTTCCAGTACTTTTTAGGGGCTGTATACTACAGAAGAAATGCTTTTCTTTTTGAATTTCTCTGAAGTCACAACCACAGTGCTCTCTGCTGACCATTTTTGGAACTGTCCAGAGCAGGAGAAAATCCCCGTAGCAAACATATGCTGCTCTGGACAGTTCCTAAAATGGACAGCAGAGGTCAGCAGAGAGCACTGTAGTCATGACATCAGAGAAATCCAAAAAGAAAAGCATTTCCTCTGTAGTATACAGCCCCTAAAAAGTACTGGAAGGATTAAGATTTTTTAATAGAAGTAATTTACAAATCTCATTAACTTTCTGGCACCAGTTGATTAGAAAAAAAAAATATAAAAGTTTTCCACTGGAGAACCCCTTTAACACAACCCCCCCCCCCCCCCCCCCCACAAAAAAAAAACAACTAAAAACATAACCTGATGTTAGTTTTTTAACTGTTGCTGTGAAGCTGTAGATCACATGTGGATGTGCAGCCACGTTTCTAAATTTGTGGTATATCCAGATGTAGACTTGTCAGGTCCCATATCGTCTCCTCCTTTCCTTTTAGTTATATATTACTAAGTCAGGAAAGAAGAAGATTAATAGGAAAAAAAATATATATAATCAATAAAAAGTATAGCAAAAAATCCTCTCTTAGAACTATTAATATAAAGATGTCTTCGGATCCATCACACCTGTGGACTCTCCTCTAGTAGACGGATTGAAAGCGATGAATAGTTCATCAATAACTCATGTCAATAAATAATGCAGAACGTCCCGGCCATGAAATATTCTCTCTTATATTACCATATACCAGGATGCTCTTAAGCCGAATCTCCTGGGCCATTGTAGTCCAGGCGGAGATAGAAATCACCGTTTCTTCTTCCCGACAGATGAAGCTTCTCTACATTTTTGACACATCCGGAGGAATTCTCTTCATAAGA
The DNA here is from genome assembly GCF_029499605.1 of Hyla sarda. Lineage (NCBI taxonomy): Eukaryota > Metazoa > Chordata > Amphibia > Anura > Hylidae > Hyla > Hyla sarda. Next base: position 10,964,755 of record NC_079200.1, on the reverse strand, counting down.
GGAAAAATCAAATAATAAAAATGTCATTTGGTTTCGAAAGGGTTACTGGGGCATTAACTCCTAGAGGACACTAGGCGTAACTGTACACCCTTGCCATACTGGCCTTAACACGATAGGGCGTACCGATACTCCCTGAAGGACTCCCGCGATATCCCTGCTGCACCCGGCGTTCGTTTAGAGCGTCGAATGCAGCACAAGAGGCACATGACATCACCTCTACGCCCTGCTTGTGATGTCAAGCCCCCTACAATGAGGCCTCCGCCCCACATCTCCAGTCATCTGGCAGGAATGTCTAGGAACACAGTACCCCTTCAAATGTCTATGAAGCGAGCCCAGGAGCTGAGCTCCATTCATAGGCGATGAGTGATGACTGCTATCCAATGAGGACCAAGAAGGATCCGGCACCTGTCATTTTTTCTTTCATTCTTTTGATCCCACCGCTGCCCATCATTTAACCCCTTAACGACGCAGGACGTATATTTACGTCCTGCGCCGGCTCCCGCGATATGAAGCGGGATCGCGCCGCGATCCCGCATCATATCGCGTCGGTCCCGGCGCTCATCAACGGCCGGGACCCGCGGCTAATACCACACATCGCCGATCACGGCGATGTGCGGTATTAACCCTTTAGAAGCGGCGGTCAAAACTGACCGCCGCTTCTAGAGTGAAAGTGACCCGGCTGCTCAGTCGGGCTGTTCGGGACCGCCGCGGTGAAATCGCGGCGTCCCGAACAGCTGACCGGACACCAGGAGGGCCCCTACCTGCCTCCTCGGTGTCCGATCGAGGAATGACTGCTCCGTGCCTGAGATCCAGGCAGGAGCAATCAAGCGCCGATAACACTGATCACAGGCGTGTTAATACACGCCTGTGATCAGGATGAGAGATCAGTGTGTGCAGTGTTATAGGTCCCTATGGGACCTATAACACTGCAAAAAAAAAGTTAAAAAAAAGTGTTAATAAAGGTCATTTAACCCCTTCCCTAATAAAAGTTTGAATCACCCCCCTTTTCCCATAAACAAAAATAAAACAGTGTAAAAAAATAAATAAAACATATGTGGTATCGCCGCGTGCGTAAATGTCTGAACTATAAAAATATATCATTAATTAAACCGCACGGTCAATGGCGTACGCGCAAAAAAATTCCAAAGTCCAAAAAAGCGTAATGACTGCTCCGTGCCTGAGATCCAGGCAGGAGCAGTCAAGCGCCGATAATGCTGATCACAGGCGTGTTAATACACGCCTGTGATCAGGATGAGAGATCAGTGTGTGCAGTGTTATAGGTCCCTATGGGACCTATAACACTGCAAAAAAAAAGTTAAAAAAAAGTGTTAATAAAGGTCATTTAACCCCTTCCCTAATAAAAGTTTGAATCACCCCCCTTTTCCCATAAGAAAAATAAAACAGTGTAAAAAAAAATAAAAATAAACATATGTGGTATCGCCGCGTGCGTAAATGTCCGAACTATAAAAATATATCATTAATTAAGCCGTACGGTCAATGGCGTACGCGCAAAAAAATTCCAAAGTCCAAAAAAGCGTATTTTGGTAACTTTTTATACCATTAAAAAATGAATAAAAAGTGATCAAAAAGTCAGATCAAAACAAAAATCATACCAATAAAAACTTCAGATCACGGCGCAAAAAATGAGTCCTCATACCGCCCCGTACGTGGAAAAATAAAAAAGTTATAGGGGTCAGAAGATGACATTTTTAAACGTATAAATTTTCCTGCATGTAGTTATGATTTTTTCCAGAAGTGCGACAAAATCAAACCTATATAAGTAGGAGATCATTTTAACCATATGGACCTACAGAATAATGATAAGGTGTAATTTTTACCGAAATATGCACTGCGTAGAAACGGAAGCCCCCAAAAGTTACAAAATGGCGTTTTATTTTCAATTTTGTCGCACAATGATTTTTGTCGCACAATGTCACTGCAAAGTAGAATTGCCGACGCAAAAAATAAGCCATAATATGGATTTTTAGGTGGAAAATTGAAAGGGTTATGATTTTTAAAAGGTAAGGAGGAAAAAACGAAAGTTCAAAAACGGAAAAACCCTGAGTCCTTAAGGGGTTAAGGGGTACTCCGGTGGAAAACTTGTTTTGTTTTTTTAAATCAACTGGTGTCAGAAAGTTAAACAGATTTGTTAATTATTTCTATTAACAAATCTTAATCCTTCCAGTACTTATTAGCTTCTGAATACTACAGAGGAAATTCTTTTCTTTTTGGAACACAGAGCTCTCTGCTGACATCACGAGCACAGTGCTCTCTGCTGACACCTCTGTTCAGAGCAGCATATGTTTTCTATGGGGATTTTCTCCTTCTCTGGACAGTTCCTAAAATGGACAGAGGTGTTAGCAGAGAGCACTGTGGTCATGATGTCAGCAGAGAGCTCTGGGTTCCAAAAAGAAAAGAATTTCCTCGGTAGTATTCAGCAGCTAATAAGTACTGGAAGGATTAAGATTTTTTAATAGACATAATTTACAAATCTGTTTAACTTTCTGGCACCAGTTGATTTAAAAAAAAAAAAGTTTTCCACCGGAGTACCCCTTTAAAGGGAACCTGTCATCAGATTTTACCATATACTGGGTATTGCTGTCCTCTAGTAAGGCCTGTGCTGTGATATAGATGTGTAGTGGAGTCCTGTATAGGAATACGATAGGGTTGATGTCTGTACGATTTTATCAAAATAGATTTATTGAAATATAAAATATATATAGTATAGATAGAGTATATAGAAAGAGATATTGTTTATACAGTTGTTGTGTAGCTGGAGATGGCTGCAGGGCCCTTGCACCCTTCCTCTGTGATCTTGTTGGGTCACAGGTACTAGGTATATACAATATAAAATACAATAAACGATGCTCCAAATATCATATAAAATGATTAAAAATAGGTATTAAAACTGTAACAGTAACTAGTAGCACCGGGCGAGTAAGTGATTTGGATATAATCGTTGGAAATAACCAAAAACGAAAACAAATGGTACAATCTTATATGCGCTCAGTTTATATCATGATATATCCCTATGGGGAAAACTCTATTTTTACATCTGTAAAGAGAGCTCTGTCCATTTTCAGGATACCTACTTATTGCCATCAGTCACGGACGGCACATAGTGCCGTCCGTGACTGATGGCAATAAGTAGGTGTCCTGAAAATGAAGCGGTTAGTCAACTGGGTATTTGATACTGTCCGTGATCCTAGGAAAGTGCTGTGGAGAGAAAAGATATGGTGCTATACACCTCTCACCGGTATCTTGTGCTGGTCCATCGGTACTCTAACAAATCTTACCCTCTGTGGCTCAAGCCGGTTTCCGACTTCTGCTGCTGGGAACAGATGACGGCGAGCCCGGGGAGGGAGAGGTCTGTGACTGTATTCTGGAGAACTTGTGTTAGTTGCTGAACTCAGCTGGAAGCTCGGCCGCGTCCTCGGTGGTATGCGTGCGATGGTATTCTGCAGGTGGAGGTTGATGGTGCTAGTGTGTCAGCGCGGCCTCTGTGTACTGGTGCTATGTTACAGATATCAGCTAGACATGTTTCGAGGCGTTCTTGCCTCTTTTTCAATAGATATGGCAGTGTGGGATCTTTGTACTTATATAGGACTCAAGTGCATATGATTGGGTGTTGACTCGTGGGCATATGATTGGGTGTTGACTCGTGTGCATATGACTGGGTGTTGACTCGTGTGCATATGAATGGGTGTTGACTCAAGAGCATACAATTGGGTGTTTACTCGTGGAAACGATTGGGTGTTGACTCAAGTGCATATGATTGGGTGTTTACTCATGTGCATACGATTGGGTGTTGACTCATGTGCATTCGATTGGGTGTTGACTCGTGTGCATATGATTGGGTGTTGACTTATGTGCATACGATTGGGTGTTGGCTCAAGAGCATACAATTGGGTGTTTACTCGTGCAAACGATTGGGTGTTGACTCAAGTGCATATAATTGGGTGTTGACTCATGTGCATATGATTGGGTGTTGACTCGTGTGCATATGATTGGGTGTTGACTCGTGTGCATATGATTGGATGTTGACTCATGTGCATATGATTAGGTGTTGACTCATGTGCATATGATTGGGTGTTGACTCGTGTGCATATGATTGGGTGTTTAGATTCATGTGCATACGATTGGGTGTTCACTCAAGTGCATAAGATTGGGGGTTGACTCATGTGCATACGATTGGGTGCTGACTCGTGTGCATACGATTGGGTGTTGACTCGGGTGCATATGATTGGGCGTTAAGATTCATGTGCATACGATTGGGTGTTCACTCAAGTGCATAAGATTAGGTGTTGACTCATGTGCATATGATTGGGTGTTCACTCAAGTGCATATGATGTGGTGTTGACTCATGTGCATATGATTGGGTGTTGACTAATGTGCATATGATTGGGTGTTGACTCATGTGCATATGATTGGGTGTTGACTAATGTGCATACGATTGGCTGTTGACTCGTGTGCATACAATTGGGTGTTGACTCGAGTGCATATGATTGGGTGTTAAGATTCATGTGCATATGATTGGGTGTTGACTCATGTGCATATAATTGGGTGTTGACTAATGTGCATATGATTGGGTGTTGACTCGTGTGCATACGATTAGATGTTGACTCATGTGCATATGATTAGGTGTTGACTCATGTGCATATGATTGGGTGTTGACTCAAGTGCATATGATTGGGTGTTGACTCATGTGCATATTATTGGGTGTTGACTCATGTGCATACGATTGGATGTTGACTCACGTGCATATGATTAGGTGTTGACTCATGTGCATATGATTGGGTGTTGACTCGTGTGCATATGATTGGGTGTTGACTCATGTGCATACGATTGGGTGTTGACTCAAGTGCATACGATGGGTATTGACTCGTGTGCATACAATTGGGTGTTGACTCGAGTGCATATGATTGGGTGTTAAGATTCATGTGCATACGATTGGCTGTTGACTCGTGTGCATACGATTGGGTGTTGACTCGTGTGCATATGATTGGGTGTTAAGATTCATGTGCATACGATTGGGTGTTCACTCAAGTGCATAAGATTGGGTGTTGACTCATGTGCATATGATTGGGTGTTGACTAAAGTGCATATGATTGGGTGTTGACTCATGTGCATATGATTGGGTGTTGACTAATGTGCATATGATTGGGTGTTGACTCGTATGCATACGATTGGATGTTGACTCATGTGCATATGATTGGGTGTTGACTAATGTGCATACGATTGGGTGTTGACTCGTGTGCATACGATTGGATGTTGACTCATGTGCATATGATTGGGTGTTGACTCATGTGCATATGATTGGGTGTTGACTCATGCATATGATTGGGTGTTGACTCATGTGCATATGATTGGGTGTTGACTCATGTGCATATGATTGGGTGTTGAATCGTGTGCATATGATTGGGTGTTGACACCCCTCCCGTCTGGATGTACTAGTTTAGTTGGAGGGCTGCAAAGCTGGTCCCACAAATGTGGCTGTTGTGGTACTATTTCTAACATGCAGAGAGGGTGTGTTTGTCAAACCCTTGTTTGATATTGTAAAAGTATTCAGAAATTCACTTTTTTAGGGTCCTAGGAGAACGGTCTACATACTGTTTGCCACAAGGGCATTGTATGATGTTTATCATGATTTTGCTATTGCAAGTGAGGAAATCTTTACAGTGGTCCCTCGAGTTACGATGGCCCCAACATACGTTTTTTTCGACATACGATGGCCATCGTATGTTTAAGTAAGTATCGACATACAATACTTTTTGCGGGGCCATCACTATGATTTTACTTACCGTTGAGGGCTGCGGGGCGCCGTGGTGCGGGTTGCCATGGTGCGTGATGCTGTTGTGCGGGTTGCCGTGCTGCAGGGTGCCGTTGCGCAGGAGTCCTCCTCTTGATGCTGATTGGCGAATATGCAGTCATGTGACGACGTCACGTCACATGACAGTGATGTCGCCAGCCTGCGTCTACGCCGCCATTTGAGGAGCGCCGCCCGTGAGGAGAAGACGTGAGGAGCTGGTGAGTATGACTTCATAGCTCACTTACGTGGCAGAGTCATTAACCCCTCACCCTGCGGCAGCATTAATGCTGCCGCGGGGTGAGGGGTTAACGCTAGCGCTGCAATGGGGTGAGGGGTTAACTTTACCCCTCACCCCATGGCAGTGGTAGCGTTAACCCCTCACCCCGCGGCAGCGTTATCGCTGCCGCGGGGTGAGGGGTTAACGCTACCGCTGCCATGGGGTGAGGGGTTAACTTAACCCCTCACCCAATGGCAGCAGCTGGATAACCCACTCTCCCCAGGACATAACAGCAGAGCCCCCAGGCCTGAGCACAAAGTCCCCCACCCCAGGCCTGGGCCAAAACTCCCCAGGCCTGGGCCAAAGACCCCCAGGCCTTTGCAAAGGACCCCCAGGCCTGGGAAAAGGACCCCCAGGCCTGGGCAAAGGACCCCCAGGCCTGGGCAAAGGACCTCCAGGCCTGGGCAAAAGACCCCCAGGCCTGGGCAAAAGACTCCCAGGCCTGTGCACAAAGCCCCCCAGGCCTGGGCACAAATCCCCCCCACCCCAAGCCTGGGTACAAATCTGTACTTTGTGTGGTTATTTTTACTTACTTTGGGTTGAAATTTCACGGACTCAGGAATCAATTACCAGTTTTCCATAGAGATATGTACTCAACATATGATGGTCTCGGGGCTCCGGAACCAACTACCAGTTTTCCATAGACATATGTACTCAACATATGATGGTTTCAACATATTATGGTCCTTTTGGAACCAATTACCATCATATGTTGAGGGACCACTGTATTGCGTAGGTGGCGTGATTCGAGGTTGAAATTATGAATTCTGTTTCTTAGGGAAAGATGTAATGTTGCAATTGTTACATAGCATACATCAGTGAAAGCCTTTTGACTCTACTAATGTGGATTGGTGTTTGGTGGTATGTGATGTTTTGGTGGGTTTTGTGGTGGGAGCTAATTTTAAAGGAGATGTCTGGTGCGGACTTTTCCTATTCCATCCTGCACTGGCTGCAAAAAAAAAGAGAAAACAAACTTTCACTTACCTTCCTAATTTCCCCCAGAGCTCTGCAACAGCTGATCAGTCGGCGGGGCTGTTTACTTACTACTTCCCTTAGCCCTGTACATCACACGGCGCTTCAGCCTATCACCGGCGGCAGCCATGTCCCGCCTCGGCCGTTGATAGGCTGAAGTGCCGTGTGACGTACCGGGCTAAAGGAAGTAGGTAGTAGACAGCCCGGCCCAGATCAGCTGTAGCGGAGCTCCGGGGGAACGTAGGAAGGTAAGTGAAAGTTTGTTTTCTCCATTTTTGCAGCCCGGGCAGGATGGAATAGGAAAAGTCCGCACCGGACATCTCCTTTAATGACAAGTTTGGGGCTTTGGAAAAAAAACTATTGGGGCTTGGAGGGGTAACGATGTTCCTATTGTTTTTTCTATTTGTAATAAATGTCATTGTTTATTTATAATCCTTTTGATTTGTCGGTGGGCTGTGTTGAATGGTATAATAAGTTTTGCTGTATGGTTATCTGTTTGTGTCTGGGAAGCAATACCCACAAAAACTCCCGGAAGATTCCCTAAATAAAGCAAGACAGCAAAACAGCAATTCCTTCTTTACATCCAGGCCACTTCCCCAGGCACAAACAGATAACCATATGTCTCTCTCTACTGCCACAAAGGGGCACCTAGCACAAACAGTGCCTTTTCCACCTATTGGAGCAAACCACATCACCCCAAAAAAGGCCACCTGTGCCCGTCAGGAAACTGGGACCAGTTCCCCCAATCAGAGAGTCCCAAAAAACACTAGGCAAAAGGCAGCATCAAAATGTAGAGCCTCAAAGGGGGAGGAACAGATAACTATGGTGATGGACAATAGCGACTCCAGAAGCTCGTACGTAATGGGGTGTCTACACTCATGCCTGACATAACCCGTCTGCCACCCTTTCAGTGCCTGCTGGATGCTAACTAGAAAACTAGAGAGGGCATCAGCAACGACATTGTCATCACCTGGGACGTGACTGGAACAGGAATGAAACCAAATATGGAATTCAAGGCAGATAAGCACCAAATGTCGAAGCAAGGCCAACACCGACCAACAATGCCGTTGTCAGTCCAAAAACCAACTTTACGATTAGTAAGCCTGGAACTCAATAAGTCAACTGCCACCACTATGGGAAACAATTCCAGCAACAGAAGGTTGTGACACCATCCCCTCTCCCAACACTTAGAAGGCCACTCCTCCGCACACCACTCATCTCCCAAAATGGCCCTGTAATCACAACAGCCCTCCACGTCTGTGAACAGGGACATCTCACTGTTGGTAACCTTGCTGACTGCCACAAAGTGCACTTGTTATATATAGTGGTGTAAAAATTCAGCCCACACCAACCGACCTGCTTTTATGGAGAAAGTAAGTTGAATCCGTGGATCTGGTCAACGAGAGACTATAAGACCAAGAAGAGACTGAAGTGACCTTTTGAAAGATGTTTAGGGGGGAGAATGGGACAGAAAAAAGCAGATGAAAAACCTGTAAGCAAAACCATCCCACAAGGACTCTGCATCCCCCCATTGGGATACCTGGTGAGCCAAAGGGACATCTCGTCCATGCTCATCAGAGCCCTTCCCATCAGTTGAACCAGTGGACTGTTTTGGCGCACTGGAGCATCAGATCACGGCATGCGAGCCTACAATAGAGGAGCACTCGTGCTTGTACTTACACAAGCCAAAAAATGACTGACCCCGCAGTGTGGTACTGATGGGTTGTGGCCCCTGAAGGAAAGGGAGAGGATTTCTGAGTCATTATAAGCCATATCCACACATCAGTGGTCTTGACTCCCCATCCTACCTCTGGCTGAAGGGACAAGCAGTGCCAAAATTCCTCATCATACCACCACCAGGCGCTACCCCCATGTGACTTGTGAACACTATAAACCGAGTCCATGTAGACGAAAAGCTCCAAACATAGTTCAGGATGCTGTTGGCCCATAATGGATGCCAATACCGCAAAAGCCTGTAGCTAGTTATCCATGGTCTTTGCTACACGAGGCGTTCTGTCCAAAGGCTTCTCTGCATTGGGCCTACACTCATTATAGATGGACAAAAGGGACCAGATATCACTTTTACCGATTTTCCCAAGTTTTCATTTTAATCTCTGCCTCTGAGTGAGCGCTTAGGTGGGGGATCCCACAGCTGCAGTGGGGGAGCCAGGCTCCAAATGCACCGATAAGGCCTTAAAGTCAGCTAACAATTCCTGAAACCCCTCCCAGCGAACAGACACCTCGCATCAAACCCCGACACCAAAGGCTCCCTCCTCACCCTGCTCTGCCTGGAGCGTTGATACATGCTAGAAGAGGACCTGGATCTCCTCGAACTCCCTCGGTTTAGGAGTCAAGGAAATTATGACAGCCTGGCAGCAACATCTGAAAGACCCAGCCGCTCGGCCACAATCAGAGCCCAGGGAGAAGGACCTAGAGGGGGACTGGCGATCACAGCCCCACGACCTCCAAGCGTGCCCAACCCCCTATGTTTCCAATATAGAGCAGTCCAGGTTTCTTGTCCATAACACCATGGCAAACAAAGGTAACAATGTCTAGCTATAAATGACAGGACACGTAATGGGTGACGTGACAGTATATTTGCTTCTGCTAAGCACCTGGAAGTGGTTTGAGCAGATACATGAGTGTGTAATGAAGAGATAGGGGTGTGTAATGAAAATAGGGTGGTGTAATGAAGATACAAGGGGTGTAATGAAGGGACAGGGGTGTATGATGAAAAGAGGGTGGTGTAATGAAGAGACAGGGGGGTGTAATGAAGGGACAGGGGTGTATGATGAAAAGAGAGTGGTGTAATGAAGAGACAGGGGGGTGTAATGAAGGGACAGGGGTGTATGATGAAAAGAGGGTGGTGTAATGAAGAGACGGGGGTGTTATGAAGGGACAGGGGTGTATGATGAAAAGAGGGTGGTGTAATGAAGAGACAGGGGGGTGTAATGAAGGGACAGGGGTGTATGATGAAAATAGGGTGGTGTAATGAAGGGATAGTGGTATATGATGAAAAGAGGGTGGTGTAATGAAGAGACGGGGGTGTAATGAAGGGACAGGGGTGTATGATGAAAAGAGGGTGGTGTAATGAAGAGACAGGGGGGTGTAATGAAGGGACAGGGGTGTATGATGAAAATAGGGTGGTGTAATGAAGAGACAGGGGTGTAATGAAGGGATAGTGGTATATGATGAAAAGAGGGTGGTGTAATGAAGAGACAGGGGGTGTAATGAAGGGACAGGGGTGTATGATGAAAAGAGAGTGGTGTAATGAAGAGACAGGGGGGTGTAATGAAGAGACAGGGGGTGTAATGAAGAGACAGGGGGTGTAATGAAGGGAAGGGGTGTATGATGAAAAGAGGGTGGTGTAATGAAGAGACGGGGGTGTAATGAAGGGATAGTGGTATATGATGAAAAGAGGGTGGTGTAATGAAGAGACAGGGGGGTGTAATGAAGGGACAGGGGTGTATGATGAAAAGAGGGTGGTGTAATGAAGAGACAGGGGTGTAATGAAGGGATAGTGGTATATGATGAAAAGAGGGTGGTGTAATGAAGAGACAGGGGGGTGTAATGAAGAGACAGGGGGTGTAATGAAGAGACAGGGGGGTGTAATGAAGAGACAGGGGGGTGTAATGAAGGGACAGGGGGTGTAATAAAGGGAAGGGGGTGTATTGAAGAGTCGGGGGGGTGTAATCAATGGGCCACACGTGTCTGGATGGTGGACTGGGAAACTGTGGGAGCTGCTCGTACTTTTTCTGTGGATCAGTCCTTTCTACTGGTGATCTGTCTGGAATCATTTCACTGTGTGTGACGATATAACCTCTGCTCCCAATACCGCGGGCAAGTCATCGAAACAATCATCCTACTTCTCTCATCCTGTCAACTGGGCAAAAGGTCTTTGAGCCTCTGAGAGCCCTTTTTTTGGGAGCATTTTTACATCTTCTTCTCTAATCCGACCCCACGATAACCATTTTCATATCTCTATGACGAGTTTTGCAGCAATGCTACATTTCTATCTGGGCGCATTATGTTTTTTTTTTGTATATTAATTAAATGTTATTTGCATAAAAATGGAAAAACCACTTTACCTCCCTGTATTACCGTGGGTTGAAGGCACCATTCTCCACAGCTAATTTTCTTTTTGTTTTCTGCTCGATATAATGAGTTGTTTATATCTGGGATATTTCATTTTCATCAATTTCTTCCACTTACCGCTTTCGCAATTGCTTTGCCCTCGGAGCCGCAATCACACCAATTGGTTCTTTTTGCTCCCGGTACATTCCTTTCTACCAATAGACTTAAATAAAGCTAGTTTATTTTTGTATATTGTTTAAAGCAAATTGTATCTACTATATTTCTGGCCCCGGGCTGTCCCTCGCTGTTTCGTATTTTCATTTCCCTCGCTGCACTTAGAGGTTTACTTTGCTTTTTGCACATAACACCTGCTGCTATGATTAAAATACCGCTATAGATTCTGGCTACTGTATCTCTGGTTCCGTAATTTGTTTCGTGTGTTTAGGTGGAATCAAATCTATTTGAGGACAAAACACCCTTCCCCCCAACAACAATGATTTTTTAATGTGCGTGTGGGTGGGGGGTGCAGGGTGATTTATTGTACATTAGTTTACATATTCATACAGTAATAAGGTTAATAGCCCTGATTATGTTTTTTAGATGTGTGTAACACCGTTCGTCTCGACCGGTATAAATAAACATTTCGTAAATGCTGCGTATGTGTGAGTGCACAGCAGGAGCACCGCTCTTTGTCGCTGCCTTCACTTTAGAAGGGAAAAAATCTATATACTTGACGGCTGTTAAAAGATTTAGAGACAAATAAAAGCAAAACAAATAATGAAAGCTAAAACATTTTTTTTTTTTACTTCAAGGAAAACAAAATCACCTTTAAAAAGTTGGATTTAAAATGGAATTTCCTTCCCTAAATTTATATAGGAATAAAATTTACAAATGAGATGTCTTTAAAGTGTATCTGTCATATCACAAAAAATAACGCTTCTATATGTTCCTCACTAGGTCATGCAGATGCTTTACATGTCTTTTTTATGTGTCTAGCTTCTGTATTTTGCTCAAATCCCTCTGTTCTGCTGCTCACTCATTCTGACATCCACTGGTCAGGAAGGGGCGTGTCCGTGCCAAGCACTGGGCCCGCCCTCACTCACCATGCATTCACTTCCTCCCTGAGTCTGCTGTGCTTGGTCTCTTCATCCAATCACTGCAGGCTGCTCTGTAACCCCCTCCTCTCTGTTTTCATGCTGCAGTCTGATAGGACAGGAGTGATCACAGAGGAGTGCTAGTCCCGCCCTCAATTCCTGGACTTTGTCACAAACTGTGCTTCAGCCGGGACAAAGATGGTGCTTGTGCCAGACAGGATTATGTTCTGGATGGTATGGGGACCCCTAGTGGTCTTTTTTTAATAAGCCATGATTATATAAAAACATTTTTTAATTAAGTTTAAGGTTAATGTTTTGTCATCTTTCTAATTGATTAACCCCTTCCCCTTTATCTTGGTTTAAACCCTTGGTTTAACTTACCAACTAAACTTGCTATGTACCATACAATATATTGTATTATGAAATATAGTTATTTTACTAGCTTTCTGTGGTCTTTTATGCTTTCCTTCTGCTACTGATGCAAACTGACTGCTCTGTTCTCTCCATTGCCCCCCTTCTTGTCTGGTGAACTTCTTGTAACAGACTTCCTGTTGCTGCTGAACACTCTAGCTGAGATTTCAGCCAACTCTATGTCCCTCCCACCATACCTTCTTGAGTATTATCCGCCCACTACACCCACAGGAGCCTCCCACACAGTGGAAGGAAAAGACTATTTGCTGAAATCCCAGCTCGAGTGTACAGCAAGACCTGGAAGTGTATTAACAAGGAATGACTTTTCAAACTACAGAAGTTTATTTTCCTTAAGTGATGCTGTGCCGCATATCCACATGCCCACTGGAGCCAATAACTAGCCTCGATGTTCACATGCAGCACATGCTAGCACCACTACTGAGGCTACTGATTGTTGAGCAATGACGTGTCGTAGGGCATGAGATCACTGCAGGCCAAGACCAGCAGGGACCACCAGAACATCAGTGGATTTATTACGAGAGTTGTGTTCGCATTAAAGGGGTACTCCACTGCTAGACATCTTATTTCCTTTCTAAAGAATAGGGGATAAGATGTCTGATCGCGGGGGTCAGGCCGTGATCTACCGCAGCACCCAGCGTTCTAAAAAGACACCGGGTTCCTGCACCGGGTTTGTTACATGACGACCACGCCCCCTTGTGCCATCATGCCACGCCCCCTCCATGCATGTCTATGGGAGGGGGCGTGCCAGCCGACACGCCCCCTCCCATAGACATGAATGGAGGGGGCATGGCATGATGTCACGCCCTCCGGCTCGGAGCATTCTGAACAAAATGTTCAGAACGCTGGAGCACCTGAGTACCCCTTTAACTCTCGAACAATGGCTGAAGCTAAAAGTCGAGTCCAGTTCGGGACGGCAACAGACATGATGTCGCCGATACATTATCATTTGTAATTCCGCACTCGTACACAGTCCCATCTCCTCTTTCTGGACTGTTCACCGTTGCGAATTCTATTTTGTATTTATTCAGTACTTATAAAATCCTTGATTCCACCTTGAAAGAATATCCTTATAAAACCCGAAGACTCGTCTGCATTAATCCCCACGAAAGCCGCTATTTATTTAATGAAAGCTGCATCATTCATAAAGTTATTTTTCTTATGATTACAGGTCTAAATCCTTATTAACATATTTACCGGGAATTACGTACTATAGATTTTTCTCTCAATCCTTCATAGTGTGGAAACATTTTCTACTTTTTTTTTTTTTTTCAATGGAAATTTGTCACGTAATTCCACAATGAATTTTTTTTTCATTTTTTTTTTCTATATCCCATTTAACTTGCTCCTGCTTTGTTTAACACAGCTCTGTGCTTAGCCTCTGACTGTCCTTCTAGTTTAATAGCTTTCTGCTTATCTCACCTTCTATTCTTCTTCAAATCCCGGCTGTATCACAGTTCTTTCTAATCCACCTTCTCAGTTTAGAGCGAACAAAAAAAAAAAGTAATATTTCTTTCTATATATAATTTTTTTTTAATTATTTGTTTTGTTTTTATGACTGGATTTTAGCCACCTAAAATGTAGAGAACCATAGGAGCAAATCAACTCCAGAATTCTTTAAAGGGGTACTCCACAGTTTGAAGACTACTGTCCTATCGTTTGGGGCTAAGAGGACCTTCATTAAAGGGGAACTTCAGAGGAAATTTAAAAAAAAATTTTATATACAGATTTGTAAAATACTTTTATTACAAAATCTTAAAGGGGTACACTGATGCTCCAGGGATCTGAACATTTTGTTCAGAATGCTCAAGGTTGGAAGACGTGAACGTGATGTCATGGCCACACCCCTCATGATGCCACGCCCCCTCCATTCATATATATGGGAGGGGGCGTGTCAGCCGACACCCCTCCTCCAATAGACATGAAAGGAGGGTGTGTGGCCGTGACGTCACAACCACTGCCGTAGGAACCCGGCATTTGTTTAGACTGCTGGGTGCTGTGAGAGAACGCGGGGGGCCCCAGCAGCGGGACCCCCTCAATTAGACATCTTATGCCCTATCCAAAAGAGTACTACTTTAAAGGAGAACTCCGGAATAGGAAAATTATAATCCATACTGCCAGCAGTAAAAAAATAAACAGGTACATACTTTCCTTCGCTCCCCGGTGCCTCCGGTCTCCGCCGCGATCCTCTTCCTGGTTGCCGGTGGTCGGCTAGTCATACTGCACTCAGCCAATCACCGGCCGCAGTGAAGTCCCGACTCGGCTGGCAATAGGCTGAGCGGCAGTGTGAGAACGCTTCAAGACACACAATTCTTCACTACACCGGCACCTGCTGCTGGGACCGAAAACGTCAGACTGCCGCTCAGCCTATCGCCGGCCGAGTCAGGACTTCACTGCGGCCGGTGATTGGCTGAGTGCAGTATGACTCACCGACCACCGGCAACCAGGAAGAGGATGCGGCGGAGGCCGGAGCCGGTTACCGGAGGCCCCGGGGGAGCGGAGGAAGGTATGTACATCTCTATTTTTTTTTACTGCCGGCAGTATGGGGGACAATTTTCAAATTCCGGAGTTCTCCTTTAACCCTTCTAGTGCTTATCAGCTGCTGTATGCTCCACAATAAACTTAATTTGCTATGTCTGTGCTCAAGCCTCCAACTTCCCTAGATCCCTAGGTTATCCTCCTCTGTGGTGATCACCTCACCTAAACTCTAATAGAATTTTTTTTTTTTACCCTAGAAAGGGGATTGCAAGACCTGTTTTCTGCTTCTCAGTGCAGGACAGTACTTATTATATGTGCCCTTTCTGCAAAGTATGAAACTTCGAAAAGCAGAATAAACCGGAAAATCTAGTATGCTACACAGAGTAGAGCAGCGTTTCCCAACCAGGGTGCCTCTAGCTGTTGCAAAACTACAACTCCAAGCATGCTGTGGCTGTCAGGGCATGCTGGGAGTTTTAGTTGTGAATAGAGATGAGGGAAGTTCCAGTGATTCAATTCGTCATGAACTTCTCGGCTCGGCAGTTGATGACTTTATCCTGCAACAATTAGTTAAGCTTTCCGTTGCTTCATTGGCTGGAGATTCTCCTAGGACTGTATCCACCTTTCCAGCCACTGGAGCACCTGAAAGCTGAACTAATTTATACAGGATAAAGTCATCAACTGCCGAGCAGAGAAGTCCGTGACAAATCGAATCATTGTAACGCTCATCTCTAGTCGTGAAACAACTGGAGGCACTCGACAACTCGAGTCATGTGTAGTTTTAACATTACTTTTGAACCCTGTGATTTAGAGGTTACCTCTTCATCCAGCCACCAATGGTTTCACGGTGGAGATGAGCTAAATAGATCCTCTCCGCGAAACATCTGACACCAATCACATAAAGGTTATATATATATATATATATATATATATATATATTTCTAGAACCAAGTGGAACATTTCCACTCACAGAAAACAAAGATCAATTTAATTGGCATAATGTTCCCTTAATAAGAACCGGTTGCAGACTCTCACGGCATCGGGATGAAGTGGAGGCTTACAGACAAGGCGGTCTTGCCCTTTGTTAGTACAGACGGCTGTGACTCTCCAAGAGTGAGAAACTGAAGATTTATTGAAGTTGAACCTTGTAACAGCTTTAGAAAATATTATTCGAAAAATTCCATTTTTTATTTATTCTTTATTTTTCAATATTTCCAAACATATTCAGATAAATCAAACTATCCATATGCAGCGGGTACAACGACCATGGGGTCGAGCGACAGAACATCATATCATGTAGAAACACAGTCTAGCGCAGTGTTTTCCAATCGGCGTGCCACCAGCCAGCAAACAAAACCTGAAAATTGAACAGATTAAACAAATTTAAGAAGGACATAACCAGCGTAACAGGCCGACTTCCATCACACAATCAGTGCCAGATAAACCCGCCCTAGCGGCACCAATACGAAATGAGCAAGTGCCAAAATCGGAAGAAGGTACTCCAAGCTTGTCTAAACAGCATTTAAAAAAACGCCTGAAACTGATATTGAATGAGATGATTGTCATCATAATGTAATAAAAAATGTTAACCCTCCCACCTGATACTTAAAGGGGTACTCCGCCCCAAGACATTTTATCCCCTATCCATTTAGACCCTCCAGCGCTTCCGGAGCAGTAACAGGTGGGTGCTGCGTGCTATATTGCAGGGATCCCCAGCGGCGGGACCACCATGATCAGACATCTTATCCCTATCAAAGGATAGGGGATAAGATGTCTAGGGGTGGAGTACCCCTTTAAGGTCTGCTGGATGGAAAAATGTTTGGTAACAGTGGGCCGACATCTCAATTTTAAATGAAAACTAACCACCACAAAGCGCCTGCGAGTCACTAAGGCTGAGATACCTGTCCTAACTAATACAATTCTGTGACTTTCAGACGGAGACCATTGTGAGAGACTGCGTCCCGGTTTCCAACCACGGACAACCACCCCCTCCATGCCTTACCGTGTCCAGACCATGTAGCTGACATCCCCGAAGCCGTAATGAGAGGCATTAGGCCTTCCTCACCACGTCCCATAGGAGAAGAGTGCACAGAAGTCCTTCCAGGGCCGCCTCCGGGCAGAAAGCTCAAAACTCTTCAAAATGAAAATGAGAAAGAGCATCAGCAACCACATTATCCACTCCCATAACATGACAGGATCAAAACTAGGTGTTATATTCAAGGCTCCGCAACACAAAATGGAGCAACAGAGCTAAAACGGTAAGGGGAAAAGAAGTGAAACAATGGACAACACTAACATTGTCCCTGTGAAAATTCAAACCCACTTGTCATGAGAGGACCCCATCAATCGGCCCCCACTTCTATGGGAAAAAACGGAAGCGTCATGTTCCGGCAATGGCCCAGATAATGCCAGTCCTGCGGCCATGCCTTTGCACACCACTCACTCTGGAAAAAATCTACTAAACTGCAAGATCCCACGGTGTCTGTAGACAAAGAAACCTTCCAGGACTTTTTAGGGGCAGAATACTAAAGAGAAATTAAAAAAAGAAATGCATTTCCTCTGATGTCACTACCACAGTGCTCTCTGCTGACCTCTGCTGTCCATTTTAGGAAAGTCCAGAGCAGCATATGTTTGCTAAGGGAATTTTCTCCTGCTCTGGACAGTTCCTAAAATGGACAGCAGAGGTCAGCAGAGAGCACTGTGGTCAGGACATCAGAGGAAATGCATTTCTTTTTTGGATTTCTCTTTAGTACACAGCCCCTAAAAAATACTGGAAGGATTAAGATTTTTTTTAATAGAAGTGATTTTCAAATCTGTTTAACTTTCTGCCACCAGTTGATTTAAAAAAATGGTTTTCCACGGGAGTACCCCTTTAAGAAATCGCTTGTACTGGGCAAGCCAAACCGTCTATCCCTTGCAGGCGTATCCAAGCCCCCTGTCCTAATTGATCTGTTTTTGAGCAACAAACCACCAATTAAACCAAAAAATTGCAAAAAATTTCGTCGAACAACAGATCCCCAGGGCCCAACCGAGATGGGGAGGGGGGGACCAGTTCTCTGTTCCAAAAGGCACTAAAAAAAAGACAGACAAAAAGCAGCGTCACCTCATAATCGGACGCGCAACAAAACTTGGTGAAGGACAGTAGGGATCGCAAAATAGTAACGGGACCCCTATACTCCCTGCGCACATACTCCCAATGCCATCCCTTTAAGGCCTGCTGGATGGAAAAATGTTAGGTAACATTGGGCCGACCTCTCAATTTAAAATGAAAACTATCCCGGCTAAGCACCTGCGAACCACTATAGCTGATATACAAAAAAGAAGCTTGCAGCAGCACTCTTGGTCAAAAAATGGAGGCTCTTAGCGCACTTTTTGATCATAACATGTCCCCCATCCACCACGCGGAGGTGGCCTCATTTCGGATGGGACCCTAACACTAATTTCACTCACCTCTGCTGGGCATATGGCCTCTGACTCAGGGGCGGATCCAGAGCCTAGTCTCGGGAGGGGCACTATTAGAGTATTTTGTGTTGGCGGACAGAAAGGTGCTGCTTAAGGAACTTACAATATTATTAAATTTATGATACAGGGATATAGGTGCCGATTTTTTTTGGCATGTTGTGATGCCCACGGTGTAGCATGTTCCAGTATAATAATCAAATATACCAATTACCACAGAATGGGAAAGCGTTAAAGAAGTTTTTACCATTTTAAAGTACAGCTCCAAGCATGACCTAAGTAGTGGTGAGGAGATGCTGGGAGTTGTTGTTTCACCCATCATTACTGCAAAATTTACAAGTGACTCCAGCTCTGATGGGACAGTCAGGAAAATACACAATGATATCAGCGACTACAGGTGACGTCTTCTCTATAGTCTTCACTTGTCTAATTCATATGTACATACCACCGGGTCCAGCTAAATCTTCTCTCTGCAGAATGTGACGCCCAGATGGCTCCTCACTATGTCAGCGGATTCTGATCCTCTATATGAAAACAATAATTATTATAATACTGCCAAACACCGTAATCTTTGAATATAATACTGTCACACATCCTCTGAATATAATTTTGGCATACTGTACCCTCTGAATATAATACTGCCTCACACTGTACCCTCTGAATATAATACTATTACAGACTGCGCTCACTGACTATAATACTGACACACAGTGCCCTCTGAATATAATACCGCCACCCACTTTGGCCTATAAATATAATACCGCTACATACTGCGCCCTCAGAATACACTTCTACACACTGTGCCTTATGAATATAATACAGTAACATACTGTAGCCCATAAACCCCCCCCCAACCTTCACACTGTACCCTCTGAATACAAAACTACCTCACACTGCTGAATATAATACTACCACACACTGTGCCCTCTGAATTTACCCATTCCACACACTGTACCCTCTGAATATAATACTACTATACACTGCACCCTCTGAATATAATACTACCACACACTGTGCCCTGTAAATATATTACCTCTACACACTATATATATATATATATATATATATATAGTATAATATAATACTACCACACTTTGTTCCTGAATATAATACGGTTACATACTGTAGCCTATAAAAATCCCCCCCCCCCCCCCCACATTATTGTGCCTCATCATGTCTACATTATCACCCCCACCCCTCAAATTACTGTGCATCATAAGATATGGGGGGGGGGGGGGGGACGATGAAGCAGACCTAAGGCACAGTGATTGGGGAGAAATGTAGACATGATAAGGCACAATAATTGGGGGGTTAAAAGGCTGATATGATTCATGTGAGTCTTTTAACCCCCACATTATTGTGCCTTATCATGTCTGGCCGCACCACTCCCCCTTCCCTTAAAAATCCCCCACCCCACCGCTCCCAGACCATACAATACCATACCCCACCAACCATACCCAGCACCCTCGCCTCGGCTCCGCATCGCAGTATTGCAGCTCACCAGGCACGGGTGCGTTCCTCTATATGCCGGGGCTGCTCTTCCAGGATGCGGCCTGAGACATCACGTCAGCGTGAGCGCAGCTCCACTCCGACGTCCATCACAAGCTCCGCCCACACAGCTCGCTGTGTAGATGCTCTCCTCCTCCTCCTTTCTGGCGGTCCGCAGGCAGTGGAGGCACGGCTACCATGATCGTAAGGCAGAGTATCGCCCGGCACCTTGGTCAGGTTATCACCCCACAAGAGTCTGCGGTCGGCCCCCCTACCAACGCTACTGGGTTAGGGGATAGTGGAGCCGGGGCTTGCAGCTCCCGCTCCACAATACTATTGTACGGGAGGGACAGCAATCTCGGGGGGGGGGGGGGGGGGGGGGGGCGCAATCGCCCCGTTGCCACCCCCCCCCCCTGGATCCGCCACTGCTCTGACTGGGTGACATGCTGGATCCACCATCAATTTAAAAAAAACTCCTGTGAAACAGGGGAGGGGTGCATGGCTAGAGAGGGTGCCACTCACCCTAAATTGCACAGGAGAGGCCACCTCCGCGTGGTGGATTGGGGGACACGTTTTGATCAAAGAGTGCGCTAAGAACCTCCATTTTTTGACCAAGAGTGCTGCTGCAACCTTCTTTCTTGTATACTCTGTATTTGCCACAGCAGCGTGCACCCGTGTATTAGGTAGTTGTGTGTGCTATTTTTCTTTTTGTTAAGGCTGAGATACCTTTGTCCCCAAGGGACAACTAATACAATACAATTCTAGTCGGAGGCCAACGTGAGAGGCTACGACCCGCTCCCCAACCACGACAACCACTCCATCCACACCATACATTAGGCGTTCCTCACCATGTCCCATAGGAGCAACAGACACAGAAGCCCTTCTGGGGCGTCCTCCAGACACTGAGCTCGAAACTACTGAAGACAAAAACGAGAAAGGGTATCATCAATCACATTATCCATTCCAGGAACATGACAGAGCTAAAACGGGAAGGGAAGAAGTTAGACCGTTGATGCAATAAACAAAACAAATATGCAAATATACCCTGGGTTTAAATGACCCAGGGGCCTCTCTAGGACATAGATCCCACAACGTCTTGTAGGTGCAGCGGACAGAAGTCTTTCTAGGGCTTCCTCCGGACGCCGAGCTCGAAACTCCTGAAAACAAAAACGAGAAAGTGCGTAAGCAACCACATTATCCACAACATAACAGCTAAAACGGGAAGGAAAGAAGTAAAACGGATAATGCAATATACAACACTAACATTCTCTGTGATAATACAAACCCACTTGTCACAGGATCGGACACAGAGCTCGAAACTCCTGAAAAAAAAATGAGAAAGAACATCAGCCACCACATTAACCCCTGCAGGAGCATGGTGGGATCGAAACCAGATGTTATATTCATTCAAGGCAACGCAACACAAAATTGTGCAAAAGGCCAAAACAGGAAGGGGAAAAAAAAATAAGCGAGACCATTAATGCAATGAACAACATCCACATTGGGGTTTATATACTAAGAGTGGAGTGTAGGTTTCTTTGTGGGTTTTGATTTCCAACTGGTATTTTCCCAAGGTATTTACTAAGGTTTCCCTACATTTTGCACTTTTCCCTATGTTTTGCTTTTTTTACAACTGTCCTGATCTGTCGGGTTTTTCTCATCTCAAATCCACCACATTTTCTGTGGAAACCATAGTAAATACCACGCCCACTTTATCCCATGGCCATGCCCCCTTTTCAGGTTTTTCTTGTAAAATGGAGGGTTCTATTTTTTTTGGTCGCAAATTGTGCTGCATGAGACGTGCGACAAATTTGGGCACAAAACCCAACAAAAAAGTAGGGATCACGTTAGTAAATAAACCCCATTGTCTATGAAAATACAAACTTGTTTGTTACAAAAGTGAGAACCCCATAATTCCACCGACACAACTATTGGAAAAAACTCAAGAAGGTTTAAGGTCCGACAATGGCCCAGATCACGCCAGTCCTGCAGCCATGTCTCTGCATACCACTTGGCCTGGAAAAAGCTTCAAAACTGAAAGATCCTGTGTCATCTGTAAACAAAGAAAGTTCGCTGTAAACAAAGTGCATCAATGCCGCAGTCGTCCCCGTCCCCCCCCCCCCACAGAAGAAGGGGCTTAATCTTTTAGGGGGACCTGTCCTCTTTGCTGTACACCGGCATCAGGAGAGCTCCCCACCAGCAGCGGCCCCGGAGATATCTCCACCCCAGCCAGAAGCCAGGACTGGAAACTCTCGTCAGCCAGGACCCGCTCCTCGTTGGCTGCAATTAGCACCCTGTCGGCATTGCTGCTGCATCACTTCCAACTGTGCCGGTGAGGCTCTGACGAAAAGGGAGCCCAGGGGGGTGGAGGGAATTGGATGGGTTAAATAAGCCAGGGGAGTCCCTAAGCCATAGGTAATCTCCCCCCCCCCCCCCTTTGTGAACAACTACACCCATCAGACCCCTAACCAACATGAACCAGCTCATTCTGATGCACCCCAGAACCCCAAGCCCCAGCAAAATGAAACCCACCCATCAGCGCAGAAACCGCAAAAAAGTTTCATGGAACTTCAGGTGCTGCCTCAGGAACAGCGCAAGGAATAATTCCTCCACAAAACAACTCTAGGTCACCACAGAAGGCTCCCGCCTCTTCTCTCTGCAACTGCACTGCTTTTCAGGAGTGGGGGAGCTTGAGGAGTGACCACCCGTTGCCAACATTGCCGCTGAAAGGACCAGAAAGTCCTGCGAGCAGACGCCTGGAGGAGGACCTGTATGGCGATCTACGACCCCGCCTGGATGGCCTCCAGGAATCACGGGCTGCACGTTTGTGGCTGGGCCACTGCATAACAGCTGGTGGGACCTGAAAAGAAGCACATAAATGCTCAGAGGAATTAAAAAAGAGGGTTTCCGCATCTGAGCCGCCAGAGTGAGTTGGGGGGCAAGAACAATGGAACATTTGCAAAGAATACCACTGTACCATACAATCCAATATACATTAAAGAAGTGCACAATATCTAAATCCAACATACTTAAAACACACAAACACTCACATTAACATTTTTCAGTTCTTACAAACATGTGCAAATTATCTAAAACTGCTGTTTGCGAACCTTGTTTTCTGAAAAGGCAATCACAATGTCCTTCATGTCCAAAGACTGGCGAACATCACGCTTAATTGACGTAAGTGCCAGTCCTGTGAGCCTTTCTTGGCCTATGGTGGACCTCATGGAATTTTTTTTATCAGCTTCAAAGCTAAAAAGCTCCTCTCACCAGAGGCCACTGACACAAGGAGAGTCAGGAGTAGACGCAAAGCAATGCTTAAATTATTATACATTTACTTCTCTCTGTATATGTAATTAAGAATGTCAAGTGGTGAAGTGGCTACATGGTCTGCACCCTGTAGCGTGGCCGAGCTCCTCTACCTCCTGGCTGGCACTCAGTCCGGCCGGGTACCGCGTGGTCCGGTTGATTCAGTTTCCTGTTCCCGGCCAGAATGAAAAGAAGTGAGCACTCAGTGTACACTTCCTGTCAGTCCGTTCAGAACAGGAAACTGAATCTCCTGTTCCTGTACCGTGCGTTACCCGGCCGGACTGAGAGCCAGGAGGAAAAGGAGCTCGGCCATTCTACAGGGAAGGGGAGGAACTCGGGAGGTGGGAGAAAAAGTAGGGGGGTTGGAAGAAAGGTGGAGAAGTAGGAAAAAACTAAATAAAAAAAAAAATAAAAAACACTGCACAGAGGAGACAAGGGTCCTTGCTGCAGAGACAACACATGAGACATCCAATATACCCATCAAACCTACATGAGGGTCTTATAGTCAGAATCCTGGGAGGAGGACCTGTATTGTGATCTACGATCCCTCCGCGAATATTGATCCCTCCCTTCTTTTAGCTCGTGGGCCAATGAGAATGATGCAGATACAGTTGTCAGGTTAGCAACATCCCTAGCAACCAATAGGAAAGTATCCCACCCCTTTACTATATAGGATTCCTCCCAGCAGCAGCTCCCTGCAGTTTCTTGCGGTGGATATTGTGATAGGAGCTTGAATACTGTTCGTGTGCGTTCACAATGCTTTTTTAAAAGCAAAGCAAATCATCTAGAGTAGGTAAGTTTAGCAGATAGGTTTTAGTGTAGAGTATAGAGTTAGTTAGTTAGTTTAGGTATAGTATAGTGTAGGATTTAGGTGTGTTTTATTGTTTTAGCTTAGTGTCTGTGTAAAAAATAAAAGTTTATTAGCTTTAGTTTTTAGTTAGTTTTTTAATTTTTTAGTTTGTGTAGTTAGTAGTGTCTGCGTCCGTGTATGCGTGATTGTCTTTGGTGTGTAAAAAAATAAATACATTTAAAAAAAATACCCTAAAAAAAAGTTTATTAGCTTTAGTTTTTAGTTAGTTTTTTATTGTTTAGCTGGTGTAGTTAGTAGTAGTTAGAGACTTTTTTGGTGGTGGCAGCCGCCCCATTTCCTCACAGGATGCCGAGGTAGTAGTGGATCTCGTGGCACAAGCCAGTGCCACGGATTCCTCTGCCCCGGCTCCGAGCAGCACTCTGGTTCCTTTAGGACCAGCCCCCAAGGGTCTAACCTTCTCCTGTTTCACAGCGACAGTGAGAGGGACCTCTTGCGGGAGGTCCTGCATCAGGCTGATCTTCATCTCAGTGCTGATGCTCAGGACCTTTTGGAAGGGATGATGGAGGAGGAGGAGGGGGTAATGGCTGTCAGTACCCCAGTGACATCCCTTCCAAGTGGTGCGGGTGGTTTTAGCCAACAACCCCCCGCACCTAGTCACACCCAGGCGTCAGCGAG
Source organism: Hyla sarda (assembly GCF_029499605.1). Taxonomy (NCBI): domain Eukaryota; kingdom Metazoa; phylum Chordata; class Amphibia; order Anura; family Hylidae; genus Hyla; species Hyla sarda. The sequence continues at coordinate 10,939,883 of NC_079200.1, read as the reverse complement.
GGGACAGCGGAGCCAGGTCAGGGGCTCCACGTCTGCTGTTCCCCTTAGTCCACCACAGTTTGGCCCTGGCTCTGACATATCTGGGGGCGAAGAGGAGGGTGACCTAGAATGGGTGCCACCTCCCTTGTCAGTTCACAGCAGCAGTGATGAGGAAGGTAGGCACCCTAGGGAAACAGTACGCCAGGTCACCAGGGAGACCCATTGGTATTGGCAGCAGGAGGAGGCAGCAGCAGCCAGCTCCACCTGTGCGCACTGAGCCCGAACAGGTGCAAGTCAGCATCACCCCATCTGACAGGAGGTCGGTTCTGAAGTCACCTGTTTGGGCTTACTTCACCCTGGCAGCTGATGATGCTGCTATAGGCATTTGTCAGCTGTGCCGTGCCAGGGTGAGGAGAGGGAGGTCTTTGGCTCAGCTGGATACCACTGCCCTCACCCAGCACCTGAGAGTCAACCACTGGCGTGAGTGGAAACAGATGCGGAGTGGTGGTAGCAGTGCCACCAGCAGTGTGCAGGGGACAGCAGCTCCTGGCATTGTACTGCAGACACCCCAACCCCTTCCAGTCATGCATTCTCACTCCCCCGCTCGCTCTTGTAGAGGTACTGGTACCGGCAGCCAGACCTTTGCCTCCACGGCACCCTCCTCTACGTCCTCCACTGCCGTCCAGCGCCAGCCGTCGGTTGCCGATGCATTTGAACACACGGGGTCCACTACCCCCCCCCCCCGGGGACCGTCGCGTGCATTCACTCAAAGGGCTCCTGGCAAGGATTATCATCCAGGTTGGAGCAGGCCCAACCCAGATGGCGTGTCCCCAGCCGACATTTCTTCGCCAGGAGCGGCGCCCCTGCCCTACACCATCACATTGTTCAGAATGTATCCCTGTCGCTGGATCACGCTGTCAGCGACAGGGTTCACCTGACAATGGATGGTTGGACCAGCAGACATGGGCAGGGATGATATCTGAGTTTTACTGCCCATTGGGTTTCCCTCTGAGGTGCCGGGGAGGGATCGACGAAATCTGAGTTTGTGGTGCCGCCCTGGGGTGTCCAGGGGAGAACTGCTCCTCTCCCACAAGCCACTGTCTCCACAGCTACTGAGCCCCCCAGCAAGCGTCCCCGTAGCTATGCAACTGTGGGGCACGTGCACTGCCAGGCCGTTCTCCAGCTTGTGAGTCTAGGGGAACAGAGATGTTACGCCTAGCGCTCCGGGTCCCCGCTCCTCCCCGGAGCGCTCACGGCGCCTTTCTCCCTGCAGCTCCCCGGTCAGCGCTGACCGGGAGCGCTGCCCTGTCATGGCCGTTGGGGATGCGATTCGCACAGCGGGACGCACCCGCTCGCGAATCGCATCCCAGGTCACTTACCCGTTCCCGTCTCCTGCGGTCATGTGCTGGCGCGCGCGGCTCCGCTCTCTAGGGCGCGCGCGCGCCAGCTCCCTGAGACTTAAAGGGCCAGTGCACCAATGATTGGTGCCTGGCCCAATTAGCTTAATTGGTTCCCATCTGTTTCCTGGCTATATCTAGTCTCCTCCCTTGCACTTCCTTGCCGGATCTTGTTGCCCTAGAGCCTAGTGAAAGCGTTTTTGTGTGTTTATACCCTGTGTACCAGAACTTTGCTATCTCCCCTGACTACGAACCTTGCCGCCTGCCCCCGACCTTCTGCTACGTCCGACTTTGCTTCTGCCTACTCCCTTGTACCTCGCCTATCTTCAGCAGCCAGAGAGGTGAGCCGTTGCTAGTGGATACGACCTGGTCACTACCGCCGCAGCAAGACCATCCCGCTTTGCGGCGGGCTCTGGTGAAAACCAGTAGTGGCTTAGAACCGGTCCACTAGCACGGTCCACGTCAATCCCTCTCTGGCACAGAGGATCCACTACCTGCCAGCCGGCATCGTGACAGTAGATCCGGCCATGGATCCCGCTGAAGTTCCTCTGCCTGTTGTCGCCGACCTCCCCACACTGGTCGCCCAGCAAGCCCGACAGATTGCCCAACAAGATCACCAGCTGTCGTACTTGACCACCATGACTCAGCAACTCCAGTCGCAGCTACAGCAGATTCAGTCTCAGCTACAGCAGCAGCAACCATCTCCTCCGCCAGCTCCTGCACCTCTTCCGCAGCGAGTGGCCACTCCTAGCCTCCGCCTGTCTTTGCCGGACAAATTTAATGGGGACTCTAAGTTTTGCCGTGGCTTTCTTTCCCAATGTTCCCTGCATCTGGAGATGATGTCGGATCAGTTTCCTACTGAAAGGTCTAAGGTGGCTTTCGTAGTCAGCCTTCTGTCTGGAAAAGCCCTGTCATGGGCCACACCGCTCTGGGACCGTGATGACCCCGTCACTGCCTCTGTACACTCCTTCTTCTCGGAAATTCGAAGTGTCTTTGAGGAACCTGCCCGAGCCTCTTCTGCTGAGACTGCCCTGCTGAACCTGGTCCAGGGTAATTCCTCCGTTGGCGAGTACGCCATACAATTCCGTACTCTTGCTTCTGAACTTTCCTGGAATAATGAGGCTCTCTGCGCGACCTTTAAAAAAGGCCTATCCAGCAACATTAAAGATGTTCTGGCCGCACGAGAGACTCCTGCTAGCCTGCATGAACTCATTCATCTAGCCACTCGCATTGACATGCGTTTTTCTGAGAGGCATCAAGAGCTCCGCCAGGAAAAAGACTTAGATCTCTGGCCACCTCTCCCACAGTCTCCACTGCAATCTGCGCCTAGGCCTCCCGCCGAGGAGGCCATGCAAGTGGATCGGTCTCGCCTGACCCTGGAGGAGAGGAATCGCCGTAAGGAAGAGAATCTTTGTTTGTACTGTGCCAGTACTGAACATTTTCTGGTGGATTGCCCAATCCGTCCTCCACGTCTGGGAAACGCACGCTCACACTCAGCTCTCGTGGGTGTGGCGTCTCTTGATGCCAAGTCGGCTTCTCCACGTCTCACGGTACCTGTTCGGATTTCCACTTCAGCCAGCTCTCCCCTCTCAGCCGTGGCCTGTCTGGACTCTGGAGCTTCTGGAAATTTTATTCGGGAGTCCTTTGTGAATAAATTCCATATTCCGGTGACCCGTCTTGTCAAGCCACTCCGCATCTCCGCGGTCAACGGAGCCAGGTTGGACTGTACCATACGTTTCCGCACGGAGCCCCTTCTTATGAGCATCGGATCTCATCACGAGAGGATTGAACTTTTGGTCCTCCCCAATTGCACCTCGGAAATTCTCCTTGGACTTCCCTGGCTTCTACTTCATTCCCCAACCCTGGATTGGTCCACTGGGGAGATCAAGAGTTGGGGGTCCTCTTGTGCCAAGAACTGTCTAAAACCGGTTCCCAGTATCCCTTGCCGTAACTCTGTGGTTCCTCCAGTATCCGGTCCCCCTAAGGTCATTAAGGACTCTGCCTGCCACAGGAAATGCCCCTCCCCCCCTCCCAGGCAAGCTTCTGTGTCCCCTCATGGCCCTCGTCCTGGTGTCACACTGCCCCGTGCCAGGTCTCGCCCTCTGCCCTCTCTCCCCATTCCTACTCCTGCGGTTCTGCCTGCCGTTGAGGAATCCCTCCATCCTTTCCCGGTGTCCTCATCCCAGGGGAGGCAGTTACCCGATAAAGAGAAGGGGAGACCTAAGGGGGGGGGTACTGTTACGCCTAGCGCTCCGGGTCCCCGCTCCTCCCCGGAGCGCTCACGGCGCCTTTCTCCCTGCAGCTCCCCGGTCAGCGCTGACCGGGAGCGCTGCCCTGTCATGGCCGTTGGGGATGCGATTCGCACAGCGGGACGCACCCGCTCGCGAATCGCATCCCAGGTCACTTACCCGTTCCCGTCTCCTGCGGTCATGTGCTGGCGCGCGCGGCTCCGCTCTCTAGGGCGCGCGCGCGCCAGCTCCCTGAGACTTAAAGGGCCAGTGCACCAATGATTGGTGCCTGGCCCAATTAGCTTAATTGGTTCCCATCTGTTTCCTGGCTATATCTAGTCTCCTCCCTTGCACTTCCTTGCCGGATCTTGTTGCCCTAGAGCCTAGTGAAAGCGTTTTTGTGTGTTTATACCCTGTGTACCAGAACTTTGCTATCTCCCCTGACTACGAACCTTGCCGCCTGCCCCCGACCTTCTGCTACGTCCGACTTTGCTTCTGCCTACTCCCTTGTACCTCGCCTATCTTCAGCAGCCAGAGAGGTGAGCCGTTGCTAGTGGATACGACCTGGTCACTACCGCCGCAGCAAGACCATCCCGCTTTGCGGCGGGCTCTGGTGAAAACCAGTAGTGGCTTAGAACCGGTCCACTAGCACGGTCCACGTCAATCCCTCTCTGGCACAGAGGATCCACTACCTGCCAGCCGGCATCGTGACAAGAGACACACTGGACCTGATGTTCTACAGGTTCAGGTCCAAAAGTGTCTGACACCCCGCAGGCTTCAAGCAGGTATGGTTGCCTGTGACAATGGCAGCAACCTACTCACCTCCCTCCATGCTGGCAGTCTCACCCACGTGCCCTGCCTGGCACATGTCCTCAACCTTGTGGTGCAGAAGTTCCTGCGCACATATGCAAGTTTGAGTGACATGGTCAAAGGGAACGGAGGATTGCCAGCCACTTCCTACGCTCCCCAACAGCTGCCGCTTCCCTGTCCAAACTGCAGCAGGACAACAGCCTGCCCCCTCACAGGCTGATTTTGGATAGCATGACGAGGTGGAACTCCACCCTCCACATGCTGGGGAGGTTGTGGGAGCACCAACGGGCGGTGAGGGAGTACCTGCTTGAAGAAGGCACTCAAGGGCCATCACACCAACTCCCCTACATTACTAATGTGGAGTGGGGACAGATACAGCAGGTCTGCCACGTGTTGGCCCCATTCGAGCAGGCGACCAAGATGGTCAGCGGGGAGCATGTCGTCCTCAATGACGTGCTCCCCATAGTGTTCCTGCTGGACAGGGCACTAAATCGCCTGCTCGAGGCTGGGGAGAGTGCCTTGGTGGAGCAAGACCAGGCCCAGGACAAGGAGGAGTCTGTAGAATTCCAGGAGTCTGGGCCTGGTCAGGAGAGAGAGTTGGTGTTGGGGGCACTGTTAGTCCGGGGGTGGGGCAGCTCCCACCGGGAGCAGCAGCGACAGCAGAAGGTGGACCAAGAGGTCATGGTCCTGGGCAGTCATGAAGAGTCACAGCGGGCTGTCCTCTTCCCCATGGCTGCCCACATGCTGCGATGCCTCAGGAGGGACCTCCGGATCATTGACATTAAGGAGATGGATGATTATTGTTTGGCCACCGTTTTAGACCTCCGCTGCAAGGGGAAACTGGAGCAGTTTATGCCAGCCAGCCAGAGACAGGACCGGATGCATGAACTGCAGTCCTGTCTCATCAGCCGGTTGGAGCGGGCAACCACCCGGCCTACAGTTCTCCCCGCCCATCTCACCCAGCAGGTGGCTGGACCCAGCAGCACCAGCCGAGCAGGTGACCTTATGGGTTAGATGAGGCTGTTCTACCAGCCTGCGCAACCCAGTAGCAGCAGCAGCCATCACCACCAGCGGCTGGCCCGCATGGTGGTAGACTACATGGGGTCCGTTGGTGCTTCCGACAGCATGAGCACCAACGATCCCATTGAGTACTGGGTTGTCAGGCTGGACACCTGCCGCGAGATCGCTCAGTATGCGCTGGAGTTACTGTTCTGCCCCCCCTCCAGCATACTATCTGAGCAGACATTAAGGGCGGCAGGTGAGGTGGTCACAGACAAGCGGACCCGTCTGTCCACAGACTCCGTGGACAGACTCACATTCATTAAAATGAGTCCTGGATCGGCGGCGACATCTTGGCCCCCGCCCCGGTTCAGAACGCTTAATGGTCCCTTGTCAATTTCTCTCCTTGGCTCTCCCTCCAATAATACCATTACTATTTCTTTTATTTATTTAACTGTTTATTTATAAATTTGTATATATCTATGAATTTATTTATTTTTTGTAATCATGGATTAATGTCTTTATTTTCAAAATGTTTGATTGTTTTTAATCATTATTGAATTTTTTTTATTTGTTTACTGATGAATTTATTTATTTATTAGTTTTGAGGAATCTATCATATACATCATAGAAATAACATCATATACATCATAGGAATATCTGTATGATGTATACGATGTTATTTATTTATGTATCTATCTATCGATGAATTTATTTATTTTTGTAATCATGGATGAATATCTTTATTTTAAAAATTTTTGATGAATTAATTTCTGTTTTTAATCACTAATGAATTTATTTATTTATTAGTTTATTGATGAATTTATTTAAATATATCTGTATGATATATATGATTTTATTTATTTATCGATCGATTAATTTATTTATCTTTTTATCAATAAAAAGTAGGAAGCACAAGTTTTAACCAAATAACTATTTATAACAAAGGTATATAAATGTATATATATATATATATATATATATATAAAAAATATGCACTAAGGCAATTCCTTCAACTTTTTATGCAGGTCCAGCAGCTTCTGCACCTTTTTTTTGTGTTGCTCCTTGAGTTTTTGGATCTTCTTATTGAGAAGCTGCTGCAGTGTCTTGAGATCTTCAATCGCAGCATTGTGGTCCCGCTGCAGCAGCATGATCTGATATCCTAATTCTGAGATAACTGTTAGGATAAAAAAAATGAAGATTAAGATGTAATTATTGCATTTTGTAGAGTATTTGTTAAAGCACTGACAATTTCCATTTTCCATTTTTGCACTTCCGTTTTTTCCTCCTTACCTTTTAAAAATCATAACCCTTTCAATTTTGCACCTAAAAATCCATATTATGGCTTATTTTTTGCACCACCAATTTTACTTTGCAGTGACATCAGTCATTTTACCCAAAAATCTACAGCGAAATGGAAAAAAAAATCATTGTGCGACAAAATTGAAGAAAAGACGCCATTTTGTAAGTTTTGGGGGCTTCCGTTTCTACGCAGTGCATATTTCGGTAAAAATGACACCTTATCGTTATTCTGTAGGTCCATACAATTAAAATGATACCCTACTTATATAGGCATAACTACATGCAGGAAAATGTATTCGTTTAAAATTGTCATCTTCTGACCCCTATAACTTTTTTATTTTCCCACGTACAGGGCGGTATGAGGGCTCATTGTTTGCACCGTGATCTGAAGTTTTTAGCGGTACAATTTTGTATTGATCAGACTTTTTGATTGCTTTTTATTCATTTTTTCATGATATAAAAAGTGACCAAAAATACGCAATTTTGGACTTCGGAATTTTTTTGCGCGTACGGCATTGACCGTGCGGTTTAATTAACGATATATTTTTATAGTTCGGACATTTCCAGTAATATCATATATGTTTATTTTTATTTACACTTATTTTTTTTTTTTTATGGGAAAAGGGGGGTGATTCGAACTTTTATTAGGGAAGGAGTTAAGTGATCTTTATTCGCTTTTTTTTTTTGCAATGTTATAGCTCCCATAGGGGACGATAACACTGTACACACTGATCTTTTACATTGATCAATGGTTTCTCATAGGAAACCATTGATCAATGATTCTGCCGCTTGACTGCTCCTGCCTGGATCTCAGGCATTGAGCAGTCATTCGGCAATCAAGGAGGAAGGTAGGGACCCTCCTGCTGTCCTACAGCCCCCTGAGCTAACCGGCATGAGTGTACTTTCTCTTTAGACGTGGCGTTCAACTTTAAATGTTGCGTCTAAAGGGTTAATATCGCGTGGCACTGCGATCAGTGCCATGCGCTATTAGCCACGGGTCCCGGCCCCAACCCACTATGACGCGGGGCCACGGCGTGGCCCTGTGTTATAGACAGGAAGTGGGCGGAGGGCGTACAGGTACGCCCTCCGTCCCGAACAGGTTAATGGTATGTATGAAGATTATATAGTTGGTTACTTAGTGCTAGTTCAGTATAGTTTAATGTTATTTATAGAGATGAGTGAATCGAATCGGACGAATCAGAATTCAATTGGAATTTCCAGAGAAAGATATTTACAGCGGTGAATCAATTCACCTGAAGCCCACATCATTGCAGGCAGGCAGGTAGACAGGGACAGGTGAGAGAGAGAGTACACTTTATGTTGCTACTGAACTGGGCTGTATTACTCTGAAGCTAATAGGGGCCAGTTAGTGTGAGCACTAAAAGACCTATTCACCTGCTTTTAACTCCTAATTCAGGTGTAACCGTCATGGGGCGTATTTTCATATCCTAAGTGTAACATACGCATAAAAAAAACAGTGTGTGCAGCTCACAGCTACAAAGCTCAGAGGCTAGATATTATCTTCACCTATACCCCTAGGTGCTATTAAAAAGATTAGATAAATAAAACCGAAATCTGAAACCTCCAGGACCTCAACAGAGATATTGGTGCATGATTGTGGTATGATAATAAAATATATATACATCTATATACCATTATTTAGACAAGTATCTTGTGTCAGTGACTGTGAAGCATTTAGGCCAATAGCCAAGGACTTTTAACCATCTCCTGCCACCAGTGCCGGAGTAGTAGATGCTGGATTAACTGATATTCAATGTGCCGCTTGATCCAGCAAATATATTTTATGCCTATAATATACATTATAATTGCAGTAATAGTGTGTATCTACAGTTTTTAATTTGTTATTATAAATAAATGTTATTCAAAATTTGAAACACGGTCTCCTCATATTTTTATACATTTTATTATCATACCACAATCATGCACCAGTAACTCGGGTGAGGTCCTTGAGGTTTAGTTTTTTTGTTTTATTTATCTAATCTAAGTACACACTTTAACATTTTTTCCTGTTAAACTCATAGGGGCCAGTTATTGTTAAAGGCCATAAATACTTCCAGGCTGTGTCATTCAGCCACTATATGATCTCCTCATGCTTCTGCCACATAAAATGAAACTGTTAATGTTCATCTATTTCAAAACTTCACTTTAAATTTGAATACATTTTAATCTTTTCAATTGTGAGGCCCCATGGTCTCGTCAGGCTGCTGCCACCTCAAGCCTGAGTGATTCTGCCACTATATGGTCTCCATCTGCTGCTGCCACCAAGCTGAGTGATTCTGCCACTATATGGTCTACTCATACTGCTGCCACATCAAGCCTATGTCATTCTGCCACTATAATGGTCTACTCATTCTGCTGCCACCTCAATCCTCTGTCATTATGCCACTATATGGTCTACTCATGCTGCTGCCACCTAAAGCCTATGTCATTCTGCCACTATATGGTCTACTCATGCTGCTGTCACCTCAAGCCTGATTAGGATTGAACTGAATTTTTTCTGAATATTTGGCAAATCGGCTGAATGAAATTTTTTAAAACTTTGTTCCTCTCTAAACTTATTTAGTTGGTTAGAGTTAGTTCTGTATACTTCAATGTTATTTAGTTGGTTAGTTTGTGATAGCTATTTAAAGTATAATCTGATTTGTGTGTAATTAATGGTTTTTATGTAGATGAATGAATTAGAGTCTAGTGTTATTGTATTATATTACTGTATTGTGTGGTTTCCCCTTCATGGTTGGCCATTTTTTCTGTACATTTTATGTAACGTATTTATCGGCGTATAACACGCACTTTTTAGGCAAAACTTTTTAGCCTAAATTCTACCTGCGTGTTATACGCCGATAAGCCGCTACAGTTCAATGATTTAAAGCGGGCGCTTTAAATCAATGAACTGCAGCGGCTTTGAAGGTGCAGAGACCGCCAGTGCTGCCGGCTTCTCTGCCCCTGCCTGTCCTGGGGTCTAGAGCCCTTCTCTCCCCCTGGCTATCGGCAACGCTGCCCGTTCTCTCCCCCTGACTATCGGTGCCGGCGCCGATAGCCAGGGGGAGAGAAGCGGAGCCGGCAATGGGGCAGCGGCGCCGACAGACAGGGGAAGAGAAGGGGCAGCGGCACCCATTGCCTCCCCCATCCCAGGTTGCATAATTACCTGTTGCCGGGGTCGGGTCCTTGCTGCTTCAGGCCTCCGGTGTGCGTCCCCTGCGTCGTTGCTATGCGCTGCACGGCGTGGCGCAATGACGTCACTCGTCATTGCGCCGCGCACTGCATAGCAACGACGCATGGGAGGCACACCGGAGGCCTGAAGCAGTGCGGAGCCGACCCCGGCAACAGGTAATTATGCAACCGGGGATGGGGGAGGCAATGGGGCTGGCTATCGGCGCCGCTGCCCCATTGCCAGCGCCGCTTCTCTCCCCCTGGCTATCGGCGCCGATAGTCAGGGGGAGAGAACGGGCAGCGGCGCCGATAGCCAGCGGGAGAGAAGCGGCGGCAGCAGGGCTCTAGACCCCAGGACAGGCAGGGGCAGAGAAGCGGGCAGCGACGGCCTCTCTCTCCCCCTGCCTTTCCTGGGGGTGTATCTGGGTATACGCATGCACACACACGCACCCTCATTTTACCAAGGATATTTGGGTAAAAAACTTTTTTTACCCAAATATCCTTGGTAAAATGAGGGTGCATGTTATAGGCCGGTGCGTGGTATACCCCGATAAATACGGTATATAAAAAGTTACAATGCTGTGTTCACATATTTACCCTCCTGGCGGGGGCAGTAGGGAACTTCCTCTTCCTCCTCTTCAGGAGCTGGGGGGGAATGAGGCTCCTCTTCCGCCAACACATCAATGTTCTCCCCCACTTCCGGTGGTGAAGATGGTGACTGCCGTGATGGTCCAGCCTCCTCTACATCATTGTCGTCGTCTCCTCCAACTCCACCTCCATCTCCTCTGCTTCTCTCCTTCTCCTATCCGAGGGAAGTGGAGCTCCTGTAATCACACAATGTTGAGAATGTACACAAACAACTTAGAACTCATAACCAATGCAAATTCACCCCTTAATGACCTGGCCATTTTCCACCTTTTTAGCAAATTGGACATGGGTCACTTTATACTTATTTTCATAACTGTATATATACATGACATTTGTTTCTCTCGCCAACACTCTGTAATATAAGCATTGTACCTGGGCACTTCCGGTCCCTGATCTTAGAGATCAGATCCCTCCGCTTTAGATCTGACCACTTCTTGATGATAGCCCAGGGTGTATGCCTCCTCCGATGCTTGGCCTCCAGCTCCTGCCCTGAGGGCAATCTTGGATTTGTTGGCCTGCAAGCGGGTTTGGTCATATCCCCTTTGTAAAAATCGCTGCAGGATGAAGATGCAAATATATTAATTATCAATGCTAGTAGAGAAGAAATGTGCGGGGGAGCACTCACGAAGTTCACTCACGGTTACGGTGCCAAGGATATCTTTATTCAGGTGCAAGTAAAACATCAGCCGGAGCCAGGTTCCAGTGACAGGGGTATTAATTATCACACTCTAAAAGTATTTGTTCATCACAGCACTATGTCTGTGGCATGTACGTATGGACAGCATAGAAATATATCTCACATTCACATTGCACATCCATTTTCCTGCCTCACACTATATACCCCCCCCACACACACACACAGACAGTGTATAGATCAGGGGTACTCAACAATTTTTAGTGAGGATCCGCATATTCAAATCTGCCATCCGGTAAGGGTCCTAGGTGAGTGCTAAGGCCTGGTTCACACCTAGCGACCTCAGTGCCATGAAGGAAAGAGCAAACGAGCTACTGAAGTGTGGACCTGAATACTGCCACACACTGTACCCCTGAATATAATACTGCCACACACTGTACCCCTGAATATAATACTGCCACACACTGTACCCCTGAATATAATACTTCCACACACTGTACTCTCTGAATATAATACTGCCACACACTTTACTCCTGAATATAATACTGCCGCACACTGTAGTCCTGAATATAATACTGCCACACACTGTACCCTCTGAATATAATACTGCCACACATTGAAGCCCTGAATATAATACTACCGCATACTGGGCCCCTGAATATAATACTGCCACACACTGTACACCTGAATTTAATACTGCCAGACACTGTACCCCTGAATATAATACTGCCACACACTGTAGCCCTGAATATAATACTGCCACACACTGTAGCCCTGAATATAATACTGCCACACACTGTAGCCCTGAATATAATACTGCCACACACTGTTGCCCTGAATATAATACTGCCACACACTGTAGCCCTGAATATAATACTGCCACAAACTGTACCCCTGAATATAATACTGCCGCACACTGTACCCCTGAAAATAATACTACCGCACACTGGGCCCCTGAATATAATACTGCCGCACACTGGGCCCCTGGTATATTACTGCCACACACTATTCCCCTGCAATATTACTGCCACACGCTATGCCCCCAAATACATTTTCAACAAACACTGTGCCCTGTACTGACTAATTGTACCTCTGTGCCCCAAAGAATTATTGATGCCACTGTGCCACAGGAATTAATGATGCCACTTTGCCCCCAGAATTAATGATGCCGCTGTGCCCCAAGAATTAATGATGCCTCTGTGCACCCATAATTAACCCCTTAAGGACCAAGGGCGTACAGGTACGCCTTTGCTCCCTGGTACTTAAGGACCAAGGGCGTACCTGTACGCCCGTGGGAATTTCGGTCCCCGCCGCGCGCCGGTGACTGCTGATATCTATCAGCAGGCACCCCGCACAAATTCCCAGGGGGGTCTAATGTCGGCGATCGTCGCCCCATGTCGGCGATCGTCGCAAATCGCAAGTGAATTCACACTTGCGATTTGCGCCGATTCTGGGTCTATGGTGACCCGGAATAGAAGGGGGTTCGCGGGTGTCCTAGACACCCACGATCCCCCTGTAGCGATAGGAGTGAGGTGGCAGGGTTTACTTTCGGTTTCCCCGTTCTGCCCACCCACAATAGGCGGGCAGGACGGGGAAACCGACAGGGACCGAAGATCCACTTACCCATCGGCGGCGGCAGCGGGCGACGATCGGCGTAAGAAGTGGACCGCGATGCAGCTCCCTGGATCCAATGGAAGCCGGTGAGTTACTTAGCAACATCTGAAGGGCTACAGTCTGAGACCACTATAGTGGTCTCTAAACTGTAACCCTCCAGATGTTGCAAAACTACAACTCCCAGCATGCCCAGAGAGCTGTTAAGGCTTGCTGGGAGTTGCAGTTTTACAACAGCTGGAGGTCTACAGTTTGAGACCACTGCAAAGTAATCTCTATACTGTGCACCTCCAGATCTTGCAAAACTACAACTCCCAGCATGCCCAGACAGCAGGCATGCTGGGAGTTGTAGTTTTGCAACATCTGGAGGTCCACAGTTTGGAGACCACTGTGCAGTGGTCTCTAAACTATAGCTCTCCAGATGTTGCAAAACTGCAACTCCCAGCATGCCTAAACAGCAAACAGCTGTCTCTGCATGCTGGGAGTTGTAGTTGCGATCCCTCCAGCTGTTGCATAACTACATCTCCCAGCATGCCTTTCGGCGATCAGTACATGCTGGGAGTTGAAGTTTTGCAACAGCTGAAGGCACACTGGTTGGAAAATACTGAGTTAGGTAACAGAACCTAACTGAAGGTTTTCCAACCAGTGTGCCTCCAGCTGTTGCAAAAGTACAACTCCCAGCATGCACGGTCTGGTCTGTCAGTATATGCTGGGAGTTGTAGTTTTGAAACAGCTGGAGGTTTGCCCCCCCATGTGAACGTACAGGGTACATTCACACTGGCGGGTTTACAGTAAGTTTTGTGCTTCAAGTATGAGCTGCAGAAAATTTTTCACCGCAGCGCAAACTCCTAGCGGTAAATTCGCTGTAAACACGCCAGTGTGAATGTCCCCTAAAAACACTACACTAACACATAATTAAGAGTAAAACACTACATATACACCCCCTTACACTGTCCCCCTAATAAAAATAAAAAACGGATTGTACGGCAGTGTTTCCAAAACAGAGCCTCCAGCTGTTGCAAAACAACAACTCACAGCATTTCCGGACAGCCACTAACTGTCCAGGCATGCTGGGAGTTTAGCAACAGCTGGAGGCACCCTGTTTGGGAATCACTGGCGTAGAATACTCCTATGTCCACCCCTGTGCAATCCCTAATTTAGTCCTCAAATGCGCATGGTGCTCTCTCACTTCAGAGCCCTGTCGTATTTCAAGGAAACAGTTTAGTGCCACATATGGGGTATCTCCGTAATCGGGAGAAATTGCACTACTAATTTTGGGGGATTTTTTTTCTTTTACCCCTTATGAAAAAGAAAAGTTGGGGTCTACACCAGCCTGTTAGTGTAAAAAAAAAAAAAAAAATTTTTTTACACTAACATGCTGGTGTTGTCCTTTACTTTTTATTTTCACGGGAGGTAAAAGGAAAAAAAGACCCCCAAAATTTGTAACGCAATTTCTCCTGAGTACGGACATACCCCATATGTGGGCGTAAAATGCTCTGCGGACGCACAACAAGGCTCAGGAGTGAGAGCACACCATGTACATTTGAGGCCTAAATTGGTGATTTGCACAGGGGTGGCTGATTTAACAGCGGTTCTGACATAAACCCCAAAAAATAAATACCCACATGTGACCCCATTTTGGAAACGACACCCCTCACGGAACGTAACAAGGGGTATAGTGAGCCTGAACACCCCACAGGTGTTTGACAAATTTTCATTAAAGTTGGATGGGAAAATGAAAAAAATATTTTTTTTCACTAAAATGCGGGTGTCACCCTAAATTTTTAATTTTCACAAGGGAAAATAAAAAAAAATCCCCCCAAAATTTGTAACCCAATTTCTTCTGAGTAAGAGCATACCCCATATGTGGATGTAAAGTGCTCTATGGGTGCACTACAATGCTCAGAAAAGAAGGAGCGCCATTGGGATTTTGAAGAGAAAATTTGTCCGGAATTGAAGGCCACTTGTGTTTACAAAGCCCCCATGGTACCAGAACAATGGACCCCCCCCATATGTGACCCCATTTTGGAAACTACACCCCTCATGTAATGTAATAAGGGGTACAGTGAGCATTTACACCCCACAGGTGTCTGACAGATTTTTGGAACAGTGATCCGTGAAAATGAAAAATTTAATTTTCCATTTGCACAGCCCACTGTTCCAAAGATCTGTCAGACGCCAGTGGGGTGTAAATGCTCACTGCACCACTTATTACATTCTGTGAGGGGTGTAGTTTCCAAAATAGGGTCACATGTGGGGGGCGGGGTCCACTGTTCTGGCACCATGGGGGCTTTGTAAATGCACATGGCCCCTGACTACCATTCCAAACTAATTCTCTTTCCAAAAGCTCAATGGTGCTCCTCCTCTTCTGAGCATTGTAGTTCGCCCATAGTACACTTCAGGTCCACTTATGGGGTACCTCCATACTCAGAAGAGATAAGGTTACAAATTTTGGGGGGTATTTTCTGCTATTAACCCTTGCAAAAATGTGAAATTTGGGGGGAACACACATTTTAGTGAAAATTTTTTTATTTTTTTTTTACATATACAAAAGTCGTGAAACCCGTGTGGGGTATTAAGGCTCACTTTATTCCTTGTTACGTTCCTCAAGGGGTCTAGTTTCCAAAATGGTATGCCATGTGTTTTTTTTTTTTTTGCTGTTCTGGCACCATAGGGGCTTCCTAAATGCGACATGCCCCCCGAGCAAAATTTGCTCTCAAAAAGTCAAATATCACTCCTTCTCTTCTGAGCATTGTAGTTTGCCCGTAATGCACTTCAGGCCAACTTATGGGGTGCTTCCATACTCAGAAGATATGGGGTTACAAATGTTGGGGGGTATTTTCTGCTATCAACCCTTGCAAAAATGTGAAATTTGGGGGGAAACACACATTTTAGTGAAAAATTTTTTTTTTTTACATATGCAAAAGTCTGAAACACCTGTGGGGTATTAAGGCTCACTTTATTACTTGTTACGTTCCCCAAGGGGTCTAGTTTCCAAAATGGTATGCCATGTGGGTTATTTTTGCTGTTCTGGCACCATAGGGGCTTCCTAAATGCAACATGCCCCCCAAAAACCATTTCTGAAAAATGTACTCTCCAAAATCCCCTTGTCGCTCCTTCCCTTCTGAGCCCTCTACTGCGCCCGCCGAACACTTTACATAGACATATGAGGTATGTGCTTACTCGAGAGAAATTGGGCTACAAATACAAGTATACATATTCTCCTTTTACCCCTTGTAAAAATTCAAAAATTGGGTTTACAAAAACATGCGAGTGTAAAAAATAAAGATTGTGAATTTTCTCCTTCACTTTGCTGCTATTCCTGTGAAACACCTAAAGGGTTAAAACACTTACTGATTGTAATTTTGAATACTTTGGGGGGTGTAGTTTTTATAATGGGGTCATTTGTGGGGTATTTCTAATGGGAAGACCCTTCAAATCCACTTCAAACCTGAACTGGTCTCTGAAAAAAAGCGAGGTTCAAAATTTTGTGAAAAATTGGAAAAGTGCTGCTGAACTTTGTAGCCCTCTGATCTCTTCCAAAAGTAAAAACACGTCAATTTTATGATGCAAACATAAAGTAGACATATTGGAAATGTGAATAAAAAAAAAATATTTTGAATATCCATTTTCCTTACAAGCAGAAAGCTTAAAAGTTAGAAAAATGCAAAATTTTCAAATTTTTCATAAAATTTTGGGATTTTTCACCAAGAAAGGATGCAAGTTACCACAAAATTTTACCACTATGTTAAAGTAGAATATGTCACGAAAAAAACAATCTCGGAATCAGATTGATAACTAAAAGCATTCCAGAGTTATTAACGTTTAAAGTGACAGTGGTCAGATGTGCAAAAAACGCTTTGGTCCTAAGGTGTAAAATGGCCTGGTGCACCCATAATTAATTATGCCGTTGTGCCCCAGAATTAATTATGCCACTGTGCCCCCAGAATTAACTATGCTGCTGTGCCCCCAGAATTAATAATGCCGCGGTGGCCTCAGAATTAATGATGCCACTGTGCCCCCAGAATTAATTATGCCGCTGTGGCCCCAGAATTAATGATGCCGCTGTGCCCCCAGAATTAATGATGCCGCTGTAAATCTAATATTTCCCCTTCAAAGACTTATTACTGATTGGTGCACTAAGTATTATCTACTACAACTGATAGTGAAGTTGTATCTATTGCAAACTCATTTTCGCATGCGTGAATATATTTTAACACTATAAAGAGATTGACCTAACATGCATGTGAAGTGTAATGAAATGCACTGGTGTAATGCGAAAATACTTTCACTGATGAGGATTATTTCCTCTTTCCTTGTAAAGTTGCTGCCAACCATGTTTGCAGTTGCTGGAAAGTTTGCAGTAAAGATCGCTGCCGAAGGTCACGCGATATTGCGCATGAGAATTTTATGGTGAATGCGCATGTTATGGCGTTTAGAAAATAAGGCCACGAATATTGCGAATCTATGACGAATATACGTCCATATATTCACGAAATATCACAAATTCGAATATGGCCTATGCCGCTCATCACTACAGACCATATTGCTGCCATCACTGAAGCTGTAATGTAAGGCATTAGGCTTTCCTCACCACGTCCCATAGGAGCAGAGGGCACGGAAGTTCCTACGGGGCCGCTTCCGGACACCGAGCTCAAAACTCCTGGAACAGATAACAAAAAAGAACATTAGCAACCACATTATCCACTCCAGGAACATGTCGGGATCGAAACCAGATGTTACATCCGAGGCTCCGCAACACAAAATGGCGCAACTGAGCTAAACGGAAAGGGAAAAAGAAGTCAGACAGTTAATGCAATGAACAACAATAACATTGTGAAAAAACCAACCTGCTTGTCACAAAAAAGAGGACCCCATAATTCAACCACCACAACTATGGGAAAAAACTCAAGCAGGTTTGGTGTCCGGCAATGGCCAAAATCACGCCAGTCCTGCAGCCATGCCTCTGCACACCACTCACCCTGGAAAAAAACTCCAAAACTACAAGATCCCGCTGTGTCTGTAAACAAAGAAAATTCGCTGTTGTCAACCTCAGGAATTAAGAGAGTGATCCCCGGGGAGCTCCCCAACCCAGCCAGAAGCTGGAACAGGAAACTTTCATCAGCGAGGACCTGCTCCTGGATGGCTGCAATCAGCACCTTGTCGGCCATGCTGCTGGGCCACTTCCAACTGTGCTCGTGAGTTAGTTGCGACGAGTAGAAAACACGGGTGTGTGTTAAATGTCCCAGGGCCATCCCAAGCAGAGTCAAGTTCTGGCGTAGATCACGATAGTCCTGCAGCCATACCTCTGCACACCACTCGCCTCCCTAAGGCATAGATCCCACCACGTCCCATAGGTACAGTGGACAGAAGTCTTTCTGGGGCTTCCTCCAGACACCGAGCTCGAAACTCCTGAAAACAAAAAACAAGAAAGTGCGTAAGCAACCACATTATCCACTTCATCCACAACATAACAGCTAAAACGTGAAGGAAAGAAGTGAAATGGAAAATCCAATAAACAACACTAACATTCTCTGTGAAAATACAAACCCACTTGTCACGACTGCCACTACTATGGGTCGGACACAGAGCTCGAAACTCCTGAAAACAAAATGAGAAAGAACATCAGCAACCACATTAACCCCTCCAGGAGCATGGTGGGATCGAAACCAGAAGTTATATTCAATGCACCGCAACACAAAATTGTGCAAAAGGCCAAAATGGGAAGGGAAAAAAAAAAAAGCAAGACTATTAATGCAATGAACAACACCCACATTGTCTATGAAAATACAAACTTGTTTGTTACAAAAGCGAGAACCCCATAATTCCACCATCACTACTATTGGAAAAAAACTCAAGAAGGTTTACGGTGCGACAATGGTCCAGATCACGCCAGTCCTGCAGCCATGCCTCTGCATACCACTTGCCCTGGAAAATGCTTAAAAACTGAAAGATCCTGTGGCATCTGTAAACAAAGAAAGTTCGCTGTAAACAAAGTGCATCAATGCTGCAGTCCCACCCACAGAAGAAGGGGCTTAAGCTCTTAGGGGGACCTGTCCTCTGTGCTGCGCACCAACATCAAGAGAGCTCCCCACCAGCAGCGGCCCCGGAGATATCCCCACCCCAGCCAGAAGCCAGGACAGGAAACTCTTGTCAGCCAGGACTCGCTCCTGATTGGCTGCAATCAGCACCCTGTGGGCAGTGCTGCTGCATCACTTCCAACTGTGCCGGTGAGGCTCTGACGAGAAGGGAGCCCAGGGGGGTGGAGGGAATTGGATGGGTTAAATGACCCATGGGAGTACCTAAGCCATAGGTAATCTACCCCCCCCCCTGCGAACAACTACACCCATCAGACCTCTAACCAACATAAACCGTAAGGGTGGCTGGGGGGGTTGGGTAGTCTGCATAACCATACTTAAACCATAAAAAACAACCTGTACCTGCAGTCAGGGATGCCTATACGGCAGGGTAACCTACAGCAATAGTAGTAGGAAGAGGGCCAAGAATGTGCCATAAGGAAAAAAGGAAAACAGAGAGGGACAGAACCTAGAGGGGGAAAAAGAGAGGGGGAGAAAAAGTAGAAAAAAAATAACACTGCATGGAGGAGACAAGGAAGGGAAAGGTCCTTGCTGCAGGGACAACATATAAGACATCCACTATTCCCATCAAACCCGCATGAGGGCCTTATATTCAGAAGATTCCTGGAAGACCATCCATTGACCATCCTAGTAAACCGGTCACAGAAGAAAGCCTCCTTAAGGGCGGGTACCAGCTCATTCTGACACACCCCAGAACCCTAAGCCCCAGCAAAATGAAACCCACCCATCAGAGTAGAAACCGCAAAAAAGTTGCATGGAACTTCAGGTGCTGCCTCACGAACCGTGCAAGGACGACTTCCTCCACGAAACTCTAGGTTGACACAGAAGGCTCCCGCCTCTTCTCTCTGCTTTTCAGAAGTAGGGGAGCTTGAGGAGCTACCACCTGATGTCAACATTGGCGCCTGAGGGACCAGACAGTCCTGTGAGCAGAAGCCTGAGAGGAGGACCTGTATGGTGATCTACGACCCCGTCTGGACGGCCTCCTGGAATCATGGGCTGCAAGATCTTGGCTGGGCTGGTGGGACCTTAAAGGAAACACATAAATGCTTAGGGGCATAAAAAATTAGGGGTTTCGGACCCAAGCCCCCAGAGTGGGTTTTGGGCAAGGGGCTACAGGCTCCAGCACAAAGACAGTGGCATTTGGGCAACTAAGGCTGACATTCCCTTGTGGGACAACAAATGCAATGCTGTGGCTTTCAGCAAGAGACCATAGTGAGAGGCAACGTCACAGTCCTCAAATGCGGACAACCACTCTTTCCACGCCTTACCGTGTCCAGACCATATTGCTGCCATCACTGAAGCTGTAATGTAAGGCAATAGCCGTTCCTCACCACGTACCATAGGAGCAGAGGGCACGGAAGTCCCTACGGGGCTGCCTCCGGACACCAAGCTCAAAACTCCTGAAACAGAAAACAAGAAAGAACATTAGCAACAACATTATCCACTCCAGGAACATGTCGGGATCGAAACCAGATGTTACATTCGAGGCTCCGCAACACAAAATGGTGCAACTGAGCTAAAACGGAAAGGGAAAAAGAAGTGAGACAGTTAATGCAATGAACAGCAATAACATTGTCTGTGAAAAAAACAACCTGCTTATGACAAAAAAGAGGACCCCATAATTCGACCGCCACTACTATGGGAAAAAACTCAAGCAGGTTTAGTGTCTGGCAATGGCCAAGATCATGCCAGTCCTGCAGCCATGCCTTTGCACACCACTAACCCTGGAAAAAAACTCCAAAATTACAAGATCCCGCTGTGTCTGTAAACAAAGAAAATTCGCTGTTGTCAACCTTAGTGTCACGATTCGGCTTACGGGTTGTGGATCCGCTGTGTCAGCGAGGGATTGGCGTGGACCGTGCTAGTGGACCGGTTCTAAGAGGCTACTGGTTTTCACCAGAGCCCGCCGCAAAGCGGGATGGTCTTGCTGCGGCAGTAGCAACCAGGTCGTATCCACTAGCAACGGCTCAACCTCACTGACTGCTGAGAAGGCGTGGGACAGAAGGACTAGGCAGAGGCAAGGTCAGACGTAGCAGAAGGTCGGGGGCAGGCGGCATGGTTCGTAGTCAGGATGGATAGCAGAAGTTCAGGTACACAGGCTTTGGACACACTAAACGCTTTCACTGGCACAAGGCAACAAGATCCGGCAAGGGAGTGCATGGGAGGAGATCAGATATAGTCTGGGAGCAGGTGGAAGCCAATTAAGCTAATTGGGCCAGGCACCAATCATTGGTGCACTGGCCCTTTAAGTCTCAGAGAGCTGGCGCGCGCGCGCCCTAGAGAGCGGAGCCGCGCGCGCCAGCACATGACAGCAGGGGACCGGGACGGGTAAGTGACCTGGGATGCGATTCGCGAGCGGGCGCGTCCCGCTGTGCGAATCGCATCCCCAACGGCCATGACAGTGCAGCGCTCCCGGTCAGCGGGACTGACCGGGGCGCTGCAGGGAGAAAGACGCCGTGAGCGCTCCGGGGAGGAGCGGGGACCCGGAGCGCTAGGCGTAACACTTAGGAATCGAGAGAGTGAGCACTGGAGAGCTCCCCAACCCAGCCAGAAGCTGGAACAAGAAAATTTCATCAGCGAGGACCTGCTCCTGGATGGCTGCAATCAGCACCTTGTCGGCCATGCTGCTGGGCCACTTCCAACTGTGCCGGTAAGTTAGTAGAAAGCACAGGTATGTGTTAAATGTCCCAGGGCCATCCCTAAGCCATTGGTAAACGGTTAATGTGGTGGACTGCAGGCCCACTTGTGCCCAGAACCTCCTGACCTAAGCTTAATCCCAACCTAGGAAAAGAGAGGGGAAGAGAAAGTAAAAACTACACCCAGCAGGCCCCAAACCAACATCAACAGGAAGGGGGCTGCATAACCCTTCTTAAAACCCCCAAAACCTCTCTCTCCCTGCAGGCAGGTTTTCCTATACCTATATAGCAATAGTAAGAACTAAGAATGAAAAGTATGTGCAATGAGCAAATCAGAGAGAGAGACATAAAGTAGAAGGGGAGGAAGACAGGCAGAGAAGAAGTGGAAAAAAAAACACTAAACAGAGGAAACAAGGTTGGGGAGGCTCCACTATACCCATCAAATTATCCATTGAAACCATGTCCAAGGGGGGAGACAACCTGCCTTACTGGAGCGGGGGGGGGGGGGGGGGGGGGATGTGCTCCTCAAAATAAGCCAGCAACACCTTAAGGGCAGGTACCAGCTCATTGTCACCCACCCCAGAACCCCAACAAAAACAACTCACCTATTGTAGAAGGAACCGCAGAAGAGTTGCATGGAACTTCAGGTGCTGCCTCAGGAACTGCGTGAGAACAACTACGCCCAGCAGACCCCTAACCAACCTAAATAGGAGGTGGGCATCAGGAGAGCTCCCCACCAGCAGCGACCCCGGAGATCTTCCCACCCCAGCCAGGACAGGAGACTCTTGTCAGCAAGGACCCGCTCCTGGATGGCTGCAATCAGCACACTGTGCCGGTGAGGCTCTGACAAGAAGGGGACTGGGACTTAATCACTGAGGAAGACTTATCCTCCATGCTGTGCGTTGGCGTCCGCATGCACGAGTGCGCCGGCATCAGAAGAGTGAGTCGTCAGCAGCTCCAAAGAGCCCAGCAGACCCCTATCCAACCTAAATAGGAGGGGGGGGGATGCATAACCCTACTTAAATCCCCAAAAAACAGTCCCTACAGTCAAGGTTACCCATACCTATATGGTAGGGTAACTTACAACAACATAAAAAACTAAGAGGGACAAGTATATAAGGAAAACCAAGAGAGACAAAGTAGAGGGGGAGGAGAGAGGCAGAGAAGTAGCCGGCTATATGTCAAGGAAGAATTAAAGGTGCAATTTAAAGAGGAAGGGCCTGGACTACTTAGGTTTAAGGAGCCCCCTCCCCCTGTACTCACCGCACTTTTGACACCCTAGTTATGGGGAATAATGCAGCTCTTGCTTCCAGCTCTTCAGCTGCAGAGGATTTTTGCTCTGGGCTGCTGCTTCACCTGCTCCCATAGAGTTGGTTCTGCCGCCTCCACCCCCCAGGTCCCCTATGGGTGAGGAGGATTCAGGTGCTGGATTTTATGATGCACATGATGTCCTAGTTTCTCTTCCGCTGCCACTTATGTCTGGCCAGCAGAGATCTTGTTCCTGCCAAATGGAGCGCCTGCATGTCACGGTCAGTGGTGATCTGGAGCATATTGGATCTTTAATGAAGGCCATTGCAAATTTTTTGGGTTGTGTAAATTTAGGCATGAATGTTCCACCTGTGGGGGGCGCTCATGCAGCAGTCCGGTGTTCTAGACCTACAAGGTGATTCAGGAGAAAATTGATACAGAGGTTATTCTGGGACTTATAGAGGGCCTATACCCTTCCCCCCTCTAATCTAGATAGGGGGCCCCGATGGTGGCGCAATCCGATATAGAGTCTGTCTTTAGGCTCCTTCCGGTTTATCCAGAATGTTACCATCTCTTGGCTTGAGAGTTGGATGGTTGTTTTATTACAACATGTGTCTGCCTATGGGCCCTGTCCTGACCCTGTCTTTTTGGGAATAGAGATTATCAGGCTGAAAACCACAGCAATTGAGTCAAATTGTCGAAATTGCAGTAGCTGATTGAGGCTTTTGTAGGGTATCTAAGGTCTCGTTGAAGCAGCTTTAATCTCCGCTAGGCTTGTTGATTTTTGTATACAGGATCATCTCCATCACCCGTTTTTTTTTTCCCAGTGACTCTCCCTGGCTACTAGGGGCGACAAGCTGAAGAAAATAACTAAGGAAGTCCGGCATACGGAAAGTTTATCTTAATTGCAATAAAGCTGAACTTTCCGTATGCTGGACTTTCTACGTTTTTTCTTCAGTTCGTCCACGCACTTGGTCAGTGTGAGTCCAAGCACAGGAACGCAGATTAAGTGGAGCTGGCTCCCTTGCTTACATATAGGGGCGTCAAGCAACCTGAACATCAGATTAATCTGATGTACGCCCAGAAGGCAGACCTATTGCTGTGGGGTGAATTTTTGCACCACTACAATGGCCATACCTGTTTACAGGCACAAGAAGTCAGTAAAGCGGAATTGGCACTTTTCACTGATGTGCCTCCGTCAATGAGCTATGGCACTCGTCTAGGAACAGAATGGAGTGCAGAAGCTTGGCCTTGGCTGTGGCGAGAGGAGGGGCTCTGTCATAACCTTATGCTCCTTGAGCTTTTCCTCATCGTGGTGGCAGTGGAGCCTGGGTCCCAGGCTCAGAAATCAGATTTGTTTTTGACAATTTTTGTGTGGTTCACTGTATCAATGGGCTGTCCTCCCCCTCTCTGCTGGTTCTGGCTTTGCATTGTCATTTGGTCCTTCACTGCATAGAATATAACATCTGGTTTCGGTCCCACCATGTGTCTGGGGTGGAGAATGTCTTGGCTGTCTCTTGGTCTTGCTTTCGTGACTTTAGAGTGCTGTGCCCAGGGGCTGCCCAGGAGGGTCTGCCTTGCCCACGGTAATCTGGGACCTGGTGACACAAGACTGTTGCCATTGATTTCATCCCCAGTAGCGCCTTAGTCACTGAGTTTTTACTGTTTCGGAAATTTTCAGTCCATGCCCCTGGTGCACCGCTCACGTGGTTTCAATTTAGCACCATCTTCAAAGAGTGTTTGGTTGCGGTAGGGGCTCCATTCTTTTAGGATTGGGGCTGCCACAAAGGCCTCAAGGGCAGGTTTCAAAGCAGTAGATATCCAGAGGATAGGTAAATAGAAGTTGGGATGCTATGCGGGATATGTGGGCCCCGAGCTTCTCCTTTAATGTGTTTTTTGCAGGTGCTCGCCCTCCAGTGGTCCATATTCTTGGCAAGTGTTTTAGGAATGCTCATAAATAGGATAAATACAATCTGCAGATCTTGCAGGACCTCTCTTTACTTCAGATCCAAGAGAGGGACATGAAGGGTTACCAGGAAACAAGATACCAGTTGCTGCAGCAGAGTGCAGAGAGCTTCCTGGATTGGATATGTTATTGTGTACCATTTATATGAAGATTATGAGATGGCAGCGATTATGAGATGGCAGCGATTATGAGATGGTAGCGAAGATAAACTCAGCAGACGCCTCCAGACAAAGTTGACTATGAGAATGACCATGAGCAGTTTCCGCTACCGGGAGACCGATGGGCAAAGTACCTCACCCCTGGTCTCTGAGGTCCTGCGATGGAAGCATTTTCAATCAGCAGAATCCGAGAAGGACTATGATACAATTGAAGCTGCCCTGCAGAAACGGTACAACCTTACTCCTGAGGTGTACCGAAAGAAATTCGGGACTTTGCAGAAGCATTCCACAGAAAATTACATTGCCATTGTTGGACACCTGACCACTACGTACAGACAGTGTACCAGAGGGCTGGAGATTAAAACCTTTGATAACCTGGAGAATCTGATCATCAAGGAGCAGTTTTTACAGCTGCATCCAGCCGACGTATAGAAATGTCTGCCAGACTGGGAACCCAAAACAGCACTGGATGCTGGGGAGCTGCAGATTTCCACACATCCAACTGGCTTCTGCGGACTGAAGCAGAGGATTCACCAAGGAATGGAGGACCCCTGCACCACAACTTCCCATCACCCAGCCTACTGTGCCATTTCTGGCACCAGCTTCTACCTTAAGGAGAGTGGAAGCCGGCACCACTGCTATACATGGAGATAGCCACAGACGTTATATTTTCAATAACGTGAGGCAGAGTTTGTCTGCCCGTAGCAGTGACTCACAGCGACCCGTGGCAGAGGTGCCAGCTGTAACCGGTGATCGGAGTGCAGCCAGCAAGGGAGCTGCCCTAACCCCCGGAGCAGGCCAGTTAGGATAAAGTGGAACAATAAATGCAGTGACCTAGAATCTATTGTTTCCTCTTAGAGGGACTTAAACTGGTGCAAACCTTCCCAGACTAGGAAACAACTATGACATTTCTGCTTGTGGAAATTTAAGACATGCAACTGAACACAATGGTGACGGAACACCAGACACAGTATCAGGGGTGTTCAGAAACAATCAGTTTCTTGTGACTAAGCACAGTTGTTTCCAGGATTTTGACCGAGATCCACAACATTGGGAAGTGGCTGGAGAGGTGTGGACTAAAAAATTTCTCTCAGTATTATAATGGAAGAATCTAAACCAGAGAAAGAATCTTCAGCTTATGAAGGTCAAGCATCACCATTACCTGTTACCTCTAGTTGTGGGTGTATAAGTGCGAGTACCGGTTCGGTTGGTGGTACATACTCTGATATTGGTCATCCTAACTCCAGCCAGGACTGCCAGCATTTTTTTTGCCATGATCGGCAGTCATTGGACGAGGTAGAATCTGAAGATGAAGTTTCCTTGAGACTAGCAGAAGATGATCCTTGCATAGGATTAGGTGGGAAAACAGATCATAAAGGTAAAACCCGGATAAATTCAAGAGACTGGTCTTAAAAGGATGGTGTCAAGCTCCATCTAGCGGCAAGCACAAAATAGGTCCCAAGTAAAAAGTCATAGAGATGAGAGACACCAACTGAGAGACACCAACCAACTTAGGTCCCTTGTTCCTAAGTTTTTACATTACTGTATTCAGGTTCTTATGGATCTGGAGCTGTTGATAGGGACTGTGTGGAGTCACTCGGCATGTTGTTGTATTGTCAGGGTCCGGCGATGGCTGGCACCCAAGACCCTCTGACTGCACAGTAAATTCAGGGTCCCGGGATCCCCTCCCTCTACATTATATCAGGCTACGGAGGATTTTGCCACTATTATCAACCCCACACAGGATCCCCGGAGGTTGTCCTGAGCTTCCGTCAGGTGGGTGCTATGGATTTGGCTGCTATTCTGTGCGATCATGTGCGCAATCGTGTGCTGGCTTGCTGATCTCATTGCTGAGATCAGCTCTCCTCCATCTGCTGCCTTGATTCTGCCACCCGCGGCTGGCGGCCTGCACGTACCTCTCGACCTCCTGACAGGCTTAGCACTTGCTCGGGGCCTGTTCGGACCGCCGAGGGGCAGGGGGCGGAGGGAGCATGTAAACAGTGGCGTTGCGACTGGGATGCGGCCCGCACCGGGTGACACCAACCTGATGGGGTGACACCAGGTACGCCCCCGGTCCTCACTTGCGCTGTCTCTGTACTAGCAGCCCCCCCCCCCCCGTCATCACTTGCGCTGTCTCTGTACTAGCAGCCCCCTCTCACTTGCGCTGTCTCCGTACTAGTAGCAACTTCCCCCCCCCCCCGTCACCTGCACAGTGAACCGGCCTGCGCCCCCACGTCTTCTGTTGCGTCGGCCCGACGTCCCTCGGCAGGGCCGCACAGGAGGATGTGACGTCACTCGCAGAGCGCCCGGAGAGAAGGAGCGCTGGATGGGTGAGTGTGTGTCTGTCTCACTCTCTCTGTTTGTGTGTCTGTGTGTGTGACTGTGTGTGACTCTCTGTGTGTGTGTGACTTTGTGTGACTATTTGTGTGTGTGTGACTCTGTGTGTGTGTGACTGTGTGTGTGACTCTGCGTGTGTGTGACTGTGTTTGTGTGACTCTGTGTGTGTGTGACTCTGTGTGTGTGTGTGTGTGACTCTGTGTGTGTGTCTGTGTGTGTGACTCTCTGTGTGTGTGTGACTGTGTGTCTCTGTGTGTGTGACTGTGTGTGACTCTCTGTCTGTGTGTTTCTCTGTGTGTGTGTGTCTGTCTGTCGCTATCTCTGTCTGTGTGTGGTTCTGTCTGTGTGTGACTCTGTCTGTGTGTGACTCTGTGTGTGTGACTGCGTGTGACTGTGTGTGTGCCACTGTGAATGGCTCGTGTCTGTGTGTGTCTCTGTCTGTGTGTCTCTCTGTTTTTTTTTGTGTGGGGGGAGGGGGGGGTTTGTTTGGACCAGCAATCTAATGTGGGGAGACTTTGCCCTATTGTGGGGAACATGCAAGGGAACCTGTGGCCTAATGGGGGGAAACTACTACCAAATGTGGGGAATCTATGCTACCTAATGTGGGGAAACTGCTACCTAATGTTGGAAAACTGCTTCCTAATACATAATGTGGGAAAACTGCTACCTAATGTGGGGAATCTGTGCTACCTAATGTGGGGAAACTGCTACCTAATGTGTGGAATCTGTGCTACCTAATGTGTGGAATCTGTGCTACCTAATGTGGGGAATCTGTGCTACCTAATGTGGGGAAATTACTACCTAATGTGGGGTAACTGCTACCTACCTAATGTGGGGTAACTGCTACCTACCTTAAGTGCTGCCTTCCTAATGCTCCCCCCCCCTGGCAGTAGCACCCTTATCATCCACCAGCAACCCCCCACAGCAGCAGCACCTCCATCAGCAGATCCTGATGGTGGATGATGGGGGTGCTCCTGCCAGGAGGATGATCCTGCCGATGGATGATGGGGGTGATACTGCCAGGGGGGATGGCCAGAAGCACCCTCATCATCCTCCAGCAACACTCCCCCCCCCAGTACTAGCACCCCCATCATACACTAGCAACACCACCAGATTTATATTCAGAGGGTACAGTATGTGGCAGATTTATATTCAGAGTGTACAGTATGTGTTGGTATTATATTCAGAATGTACAGTGTGTAGTAGTATATTCAGTGGGTACGGTGTATGGAAGGTTTATAATCAAAGAGTATAGTGTATAGTAGTATTATATTTAGCTATATTTAGCACTTGGGGAGACGGCAGCCATGGGGATCCGTCAGAGCTGCCCTTCATCTGGTGGAGTCTGTGAATATCCCCTCTCACCAGCCTACCCCTGCTCCTCCAGCTCCCCCTGCAGTGATTGCTGCTTCCCCTCTCCTCTTCACTGACTCTCCTGTAGCTCAGGGGTCATGGAGCTGCCTGTGTCCCTTCCTCCTGCTCCAGCTGGTTCCATGCAATTGCTTTCTCCTGTTGCACCCCTTCCTCCGTTACTCGGCGGGCAGCATAGGCGGTCCTCTGGGTTACACGGTTCCTCCCGCCGGAGCAGATGGTCCAGGTCTTCCCGCTGGCAGTCTCCATCCTCATCCTCGGGGTCATCCAGTGCTTCCAAGTCCTTGGGCAGGCGCTCAATCCGTCAGAGTCGGCCTCATCTTCATTGCGGATCCGGCCGTGCTGCTAGCCCTCCGGTCCCCCACGCCCCGAAATTGTAGATGCGACAGCGGCCCCAGACCGAAAGGGCGACGGCCTCTGCGATAGCATCAACCGAAGCCAAATGTCCGTCACCTTAACCCCTGACCCCATTTCCGGATGGAGAGCCAAGCATCCCTGGGTCAGGGGATTGTTACTCAGGTTACCATAGTCTGGGCAGTAATCTGGGTCTGGCTTCCTGTTCACGACTAAGGCAGTGTAGAAAGTCAATTATTGGCCTCTGGAATATGGGTAAAACTCTGTGGTGATGGGTTTCACATGTTCTTGAGATGTTGTGTGCTCTGCTCTTCCTATTCCTTATGTTCTCAGTGCGCTGTGCTCCACTTTGTTGGCAGGATATTAGGAAAACAGTGGACAAATCCGGAGAGGATAGCAACTGGAGATCCCATATTTCTGCTAGGTTATGTACGATCTAGGCCAGAAGATGGACAATGAAATTATGGCTTTTCAAGGTAACTACACAAAAAGAAATCTACATGGGCCCCAGGAGGATAACCTAGTACAGGAGGCCGCTCCCTGCTCAGACAGTAAGTAGAACATTTGTTTTCTATGGCTGATATTCCAGAAGAGAACCTAAATCCATTTCAAGTGTAGACAGTAGAGATGGACTCTGGTGATCAAGAGCTTAAAAAAGCTTACTGGCAGCAGGCCATATTGGTTCATCCAGACAAGAACAATCACCCTTGTGCAGAAGAAGGTTTTATGCGCTGCCTGGGATATCGTCAGTAACCCGGACAAGAGAAAAGAGGATGAAATAAAGAGAATGTCTGAAACTGAGCCGGCCAAGTCCATGAATTAATTTCTCACGAAGCCTCAAGATGATCTAAAAGAGGCAATAACCAGCATAATGTGCAGAAAGTGTGAGAGACACCCCAGACCCAAGATCCAATATTTATACAGAGAGAGAGTAAGATGGGGGGCCAGAATGTCGCCATGGTCACCCATCCCAAATCATCCAGTAAGGATGTCTACAGAGGAGTCTCAGTCCTGTCCCCTTTCCCATAATATCTCAGAAGCTAGACTGTGAACCAGAGCCCAGAAATGACTCTGCGGTACAGCAGTCAGATCCCACAGTCCTTGATAAGGAGTGCGTATACTGGGACAAAGGGGAAAGATACAGCCAAGTGGAAGTAGATCATGCACCGTCTCTTATCAGGACTGACAAAGGTACCGATGCTTAGTTGAGCATTTCCTCATTTGTGGGGTTTCCCAAAGAGATGCTGAATGACCAGGGGCACCAACCAAATTTTTTTCCCTTTTATTATTACATAGATTCCACAATAGAAAAGAAAAATTCATTTGCTTCACATACACCCCAGAGAGAGAGAATAAATTAATAAAAAAACAACCTGTACTATCAAACCAAACTGGTCCAAATTTACCTCCACTTGTTGAAGGAATACCCAGCTCTATATAATATCTTCTCACATCTTCTTACTTTACCTACTTCCTTTTCCCATAATTCTAATGATAATGGTTCTGCAATAATCAAATTCTCATTTTAGTAATCTACCCAAAACTTCTTCTTATTGCTCCCCATCTAGGATACACCCCCTAAATTGTAGTAAAATTGAACTTCAGCGACACTCTTGCCTTTGTTGTAACCTGGACATAGATTTTACCCCAGTAGAAATTAATTTCTCTATATTCCCAAAACATATGTAACCAACTTGCACATGATTCATGACATTTAGGGCAATCTGTCAATGTTATGCAAATTTGTCCGTATCCTTAGGTATATAATCCAATCGATGTATAGTTCTGAATTGTGTCAACCTGTGATTATCATTCAATGACGCTTCTTATGGCCTTTTAAGACTGTCTCCCATTTCTCGTCCATCACAGTATACCCCTATATCCCGAACCCATTTTTCTTAATCTTGAAATTAACTATTTGCGCTAGTTCCTTCATTAAATTCTTATAAAAAGAGAGACCTTTACTCTTCTGTACTGTCAATAACTTAATAAAATTTAATGTTTTATTTGCATATACCTAAATATTTATAAAGCATTAACACTATAACATTGCTGTAATACCCCATAACTAATCATATTTTCTTGTACAAATATTTGATTTACATATACTATTCCTTGTTTCTCCCAAAACAAATAATCCATTATTTTATAGAATTCCTCTAAATTCCCATTACCCCACAGTAAGGTAAAGTCAGTGCTGCCGATTTCCAGATTAAGTTTTAAGCCCATAGGGTTGTATTTGTGGGTTGGGAGGCCTGGGCCTTCATAACACCACCAGCAACTCACCTCTGGGGCATATGTTGTGTTTGCATTCGTTGTCGGGAATTTTAACATTTGCAATGTGCATTATGCCACAATTCATTTCCAGGTTTCTTGAGCTGTACGCTTCAGCCTCTATTCAGACTGTTGAGACGCCAGGAGCTACTGCCCAACATAACCCTCCTCCAGGGAAATAAAGGGGCAGGACAACACTTTAGCTTTTAAGTGTGTTAGGGTCAGCCACGGGTTTAATCTTTATAACATTTTAAAACTTAAATTAAGGCACATTGTTTAACTTCTAGTTGAAGTCCGTGCTGTGTTGCCACATCGACTCTGCTGTGCAAGTGAGCCGATGGATGCCCCGTCTGTCACTTCTCTCTTAACCACCACGGAGGAGACCATTTAGACCTACACTGGGCTCAGACCCCCACCCAAGAGATAAAGCCTCTGCTTGACACCATCTTTCAGGCCAGACAGTAATATATCAAGGCCAATGTCGGGGAGGTGAACCCCATCCGGGCCCATCAGGGCACTGTTGTCCCCTTCTAGTTGCCTATGTCGAGCGAAGCTGAACAAAGTGCGATATCTGGGTATTAACAGTCCGGTGTGCCCTTTTAACAGTACCTAAATCCTGAACCCCCTGAGACACCTCCTTGGGGATAATCTCAGACCACCCGATCAGCAACTCTTGAAAGAACCGACAGCATGTCCAAATCCGACCCCATCATGGTCAGTAGATCTGCTAGTGCCCAAGTAACCACACCACCGCTCTGGCATGAACTAAAAAGAGAAGAAACTTTATCATCCAGCAAGAGCTCATCTAATATAGCAAACGAAGCATGCCGATTGCCAGCACCTAATCCTCTGAACCTCTATCTCTGGCAAACCTGTGCCAATTTGAAAGGAGTGGGTATCAAATTTGCAGGGGTCCAGACCAAGACTCGCCAGGCAGTAAGAAAAAAAACATCAGGAATTGAAATGGGGCAAGAAGAGTAGCATCCTTGTGCAAAAGAAATCTAGGCCCCTCAGCACGAAGAGGGGGAAAACTGCGTAACCAAGCAAGTGTTTCCGGGAACAACATAAATGATGACCAAGGAGCCACGGCCCGTCCAATCACTTTTCGATCCTTGAATGCACAGGCGCACAAAACTGTTGCCCAGCAAAACCTCACCCAAAGGCAGGCCGGCTGACTTCAGTGCACCAGCACCGTGGCTCTTTACAACACCAAAACTGTCCAAACAAGCCGCATCCATGAAAAGCGCCAATTTCCCATTAGTAACCAACGAGGCTTGGAAACACATGCGGCTGTTATACGAGTGCTGCCAAACAAGCACATCCGCCTTAAAGGCCCTAGTGACACAGATGTGGTGTTTCGGGCGCCTGGTAGGGGTAGGTGAGGAGCTCACGCTGACCTGAGCTTCCATAACGGCGAGAGCAGGAGCCAAGGAGCTCCGGGAATGACATACCACACTGGAGGGCGGCTATAAATGGTTGGAAGGGAACACAGGGAGAGTGAAAACTGTTTCCCAGTCACGTCTCCAGTCCCAGAAACACAGAGGTTTTCTAGATTGGCACAGTAGCCGGCAGAGAATGACTCCAGGGGCAGGAGCCCCACGTATAGACATCTTATCCCCTAGCTCGTGTAATCATAGCCCCACCCCCTCATGATGTCACGCCCCACCCCCTCAATGCAAGTCTATGGGAGGGGGCGTGGCAATATCACACCCCTCCCATAGACTTGCATTGAGGGGGCGGGGCATGATGTCATGGGGGGGGGGGCTATGATGTCACAAGCTCCAAGCGCTAGCTCCAGCATTCACCAAACGCTGAGAAGCGGAGAACCCCTTTAAAGTTAAAAATATAAAAAAGAGATAAAGATAAGAATGTTTTGCCTAAAAACCAATAAAACCTTAACATATATATAATTGAAAGAATACATATAGGTGAAAGTTAAATTTAAAAACACAACTAATTAAAAAATAAATAACACATCAATCAGTCACCTATCAATCATTTTCTATTCATTCTTCAGTCTTTCATGCTTCAAGCAATCGGATTCATTCATACAGTATCTTACCATGGATTTCAATGTTATGTCCGTCCGCGGTTCAGATCCCTGCCTACTCCCGAAAATTGGTCCCTGCATAAAAATTTATAAAAAATTAGTTATATAAAAATTCCAGCATCCCTACGGCATCTTTTTTTTCCTGGTACCCAACAAAATTTGTAAAAGCCACCCAATGGGAAAAACTGCCAATGGAGCAAAAAGGGAAAAAAAAGCGGACAAAAGCCCTCCTGATATTCTCAAAAACATTTATACTCACCATAAAACCTTCTTGATCTTTATCCACAATATCCACGTTATAAGGTTTTAGTTGCAGGGTCGATGCCTTAGAGAATAGCTTTACGTCAGTGTTCAGAAGAGAGACGGGCCTGTAAGAATCCGCCTCCTCCAGATCCTTAATGTTCTTTGGGATTATAATGATCGGAGCCTCTCTCATTGACTGGGGTAGTCGTGCCCACTTACCGGATTCATTCAGGAACTTATGGACCTTTAATATACAAGTTTGACAGAACCTCCAGTATACCTTATACCATCGGAGCCCGGGTCCATGTTTCCTGTAAAATATATTATTGTTAATTTCCATCAGGGGCAGACTGACAGGCCGGTCCATTCGGCCGTGGGCTGAAGGCCCGGCCGGGTAATGGGCCCGCTGCGCTGCTGAAGATTCAGGACACTTGTCCCGGATCCCCAGTCAGACAAGTGCTACTTTCTCCTGATGTCTTTCTCTATGTTAATATCCCTGTGCTGCTCCTGCTTGTATCATTAGCATAGACAGGTAGCAGAGCAGAGATGAAGAGGACCTGATTGATGGCTCCACCCCCAGCACAGGAGGAGGACGGAGGCCGAGAGCTGACAGGCCTCCCGGGAACACAGAGCGGCTTCTGTGAGGGTGAGTGATGTCCCTGTGTCCTGCCTCTCTCCCCCCTGAGTATAACCTGGGGTTGGGGGGGGGGTAAAGTATCAGCCCAATGGGGTCACTTTCCCATCTCCAGTGTCCACAGGTCACGAACAGGTCACATTTCAAGAACAATTTTTGGGAAAAATGCCACGATTTTTCTAAAAATTGTTTTGGTAATGTGACCTGTGGACACTGGAGGAGGGAAAGTGACCCCACTGGGGCGACAACATGTGAACACACTGCTTGTTTATTTATCATTAACCTCTTTAGGGTACATTCACATGAACAGGATTTGCTGCATATTTTGTGAAGCTGATTTTGCAACCCATTTGCTTTAATGGGAAGCAAAATAAGCTGCAGAAAATATACAGCAGATCCTGATCACGTGAATGTACCCTAAGTGCTCATTCAATGTGAATGAGTAGAGGCAGTCCTGGAGGGGGGCGACTCTGACCGAGAATGTGGCTCTGGCGTGGCAGAGCGGCGACTCCGAGAACGTCCTCTGGAGGAGCGACGTTTGTGCCCAGATGACAGGGGGGGCGGGACCCACGAGGGGAATGCTCATGTCTACCTGAAGACTCATTGAAAGAGTCAGACGAGGCACCCCTAGTACGCTTGTGAGAGTGTGAAGTACGTGGAGATGAGGAGCGAGCCCTTCCAGAGGTCCTGCGCAGGGAAGACCCCTTCAAGGCGGACACCACTTCCCAGGAGCCCTCAGCCACCGAGCGGGAGACTTTGTTCAAGTCAGCCATATACTGGGTCAGGGAAGAAACCCAGGCTGGGGCAGTGGCTGGATCCACCGGGACCGAAGAGGCATCAGGGGCTACCAGGGGGTCTCGGGGAGCAGTGGAGCAGGCAGGACAAGTGGGCTCAGCAGAGCCAGACATTTTGGTATTACAGTGCTTACAGTCACTGAAGTTCCAGGTCTCCGTTTATAAGGAGGAACAGCTCTGCGAATAAGGCGCTGCCGGCAATGCAAAAGTAAGCCGGCGCTGAGAGCAGCTGACAGCCGCACATAAGGCGCTGTGAACGAAGTACCCCGATACACACACACACACATAAGTAAAGTGCCGGAATAAGGCGCTGTGAAATAACGCACAAAGCACCCACACACACACCTAAGTGAAGTGCCCCATATATGGTGTCCCTTCATGGTGTCACTGCTACCCCAAAAATAAAGTGCAGCCCCTGAAAGCTAGCCCCAAAAAACTGAAGGTGGCCAAAACAGGGGGTCTCCAGCTGTTGCAAGTCCGTACCTATGGAGAAAAAGGGGGAAAGTACTTACCTCAGTCAGAAGAACTTACCTAATGGAGTCTTCAGTCAGCTTTTGTTACCTACATCACGCCTGGCTGCTATGGGCGAGCAGAGACATAGGGGGACCTGTGAGGTACCACAGAAGTGCTGACCGTTGGTGAGGGGGGGTTAACAGCGCATATACACAATGTCTGTGCCCCCACACTCGCATTGGGGAAACGGGGAACCGCAGTCCCTGAGTCCCCACCTGAAAACAGAAAAGAAAAGGAATAAAAAACTAACACATCCCTATACTAGGAAAACAAAAAATCCGAAGACCTGGTCTGGAGCAAACCAGACCACGTCCACCTCCTTCAGACACTAAGCTTAAACTGACTAGCTCAGAGCCTGAAGGCGGGTATATCCTGCTGGGAGGAGCCAACTTTTTTTTATCACCAGTGTCACACCTCCTAGAGACAGCAAGATACACCCACGGTCTGTGTCCCCCAATGGAGCCGATAGAGAAAAGTAATTTACAAATCTGTTTAAATTTCTGGCACCAGTTGATTTAAAAAAAATATGTTTTCCATCGGAGTACCCCTTTAATAACTTATATAGTTACTGCCCTTCTGGTTACTAATAATTTTAGAAAGTTGTCTATTAGTCTTACCTGCTTCATGACATTTTCTTCAGTGTTTTTCCTCCATGTAGTGTTTATTCTCCTTCCTTTTAGGGTTTATCACCGGCACCTTCTCTGATGAGGGATCTACCCCTAAACTCTCATATAACTTCTCCATTTCCTTCCCCAACTCCTCCTCCCTTTTTTGGAAATATTTTTTCTTTATTAATTTCTCTATACAACAGGCCTCGTAGAAAGGCGTTCAACGTATCCCAAATAATCCCTATGTCTGCTGATCCATTTTTGATTTTCCAAAATTCATTTATTTCTATTTTAACTTTAACTACATCTTCTATGCTGTTAAACAAGTGGGGATTAATATTCTTCATATTTTTTATTTATTGGGGAGGACCATCTATTCACCGACAATTTACTAGCTTCCCTGTCTAGGTTTATTTCATGGATACAGTAAAAATCTCCAATAATATATAACTGGGACCGTTCTTTGTTACAAATTCTGTCATTCGCACTAAGATCCCATTCGAAAGAGAGGAGGAATGGAGACAAAAAGACAGAATAACTTCAACACCTTCTTGTGCATCATATAAAAACCCAAATCTACCTCTTACATCCTTTTTGAAATTGAGGAGAAATTCATTCTGTGGTGTATTAAATTGTGGATGTGCGACCATGTCTGTTTTCTCTACTTGAATTCACACTGTATTTTCTATCCCCTCCTGTTTTTGTTGATTTTACTTGGTCTGCACTCTGCCCCACCCCCTCATCCCAACCATATATAAAGTAGCAGGTAGCTACACAGGGCCCTTCCATTTCTGTCAGTCTCCCAGTCTGATCAAAATATATACTAACAACCTGTTAGTTTTTGAATTAATGCTGAGAAGCAATTAGGTCAAAATACAAATTGTGGATGTGCGACCATGTCTTTTTTCTACTTGAATTCTATGGTGTATTAAGACTGACACACCTACAAAGAAACTCTCCTATCCCTCCGCTGCTTCAAAGCACAAATTCCTATTGTTACCCCCGATATACACCGAATCCACATAATGAAATATCCGAGGTGTTTATGCTTTTTCCCCTTTATAGGCATTCCCTTTGTTCGCGGTTATGGCACACCTCAAACCGCTTATGTTATGTTCATAAAAAAAAAAAAAAATTATATATATATATATATATATATGTAATTTTGTTACATTTTCAGCCACAAGCACACGTTTTACGCCTGCAGGGCAGAATTTGTGGGAGGGGCATGGGCCTTTATAACGCCCCCAACAACTCACCTCGGGGCTATGTTGCGTCCATCCCATTCTCTTATTCGAATGTAGGGGAGACCAAGATTCAAATTTAATTGACTTACGGTCAGACAACTTAAAGTTTGAAAAAATATAAAAAAGAAAAATAAGAATATGCTTTACATAAAAAACAATAAAACATTAACATACATATTATTGAAAAAAATACAAATAGGTAAAATTAAAATAAAAAACACAACAAATTAAAAAAATTAATGATAAAAAAAACACATCAATCAGTCACCTATCAATCATTCTCTATTCATTCTTCAGTCTTTCATGTTTCAAGCTTCAGATCCATTCATATAGTATCCAACCTCAGTTTCCAATGTTATGTCCACCCACGGCTCATATCCCCGCCGGCTCCCTGCATAAAAATAAATAAAACATTAGTTAAATTTTTTCCCCCTGGTGTCCAATAAAATTTGTAAAAGTCGCCCACTGGGAAAAACTGCTAATGGAGCAAAAAACTTATTTCCAGGTAACAACACTAAAAATAATACCAGAAAAAAAAAACCCTACAAAAAAATCTAGTGGCAGTGTTTTTGTGGCATTTTTTTTCTAGCATTTCTTGATCCCCCCCCCAAAAAAAAAACAACTATTCCAAGTGGAAAACAAGCCTGATAACGACAGCAAGAGGTTCTATAAACAATAAGGGTAAAAGTGGGCAACCCTGGCATGCACCCCGAGAGAGTCCACATTTTTCCATCACATATCCTTTTACAATAATTCAGGCTACTGGATCATTATTTAAAGTTTTAACCCTGTGTATATATTTATTTTCTAGGCCAAAACTCTCTAATACTTTCCATTACAAAAAAAACCCCAGTACACCATGTAAAACGCCTTGGCAGCATCTAATGACAGGACAGAACGGGCAGGGCCTTCTCCCATCTGAACACAGACAAATGCCCTCCTGATATTCCCAAAAACACTGCTACCTCCCATAAAACCTTCTGGATCATTATCCACAATATCCACCATATAAAGTTTTAGCCGCAAGGTTGATGCCTTAGAGAATAGATTTACGTCAGTATTCAGAAGAGAGACGGGCCTGTAAGAATCCGCCTCCTCCAGATCCTTAATGTTCTTTGGGATCAGAATGGATCGGAGCCTCTCTCATTGACTGGGGTAGTCGTGCCCACTTACCGGATTCATTCAGGACCTCCTGGAGCTTTAATAACAAAGTTTCACCAAACCTCCTGTATACCTTATACCATCGGAGCCTGGGTCCATGTTCCCTGAAAAATATTTTAATGTTAATTCCAGCTCCATTATAGTTATATATGTGCCCAATATTTCC
This sequence comes from Hyla sarda, assembly GCF_029499605.1. NCBI lineage: Eukaryota > Metazoa > Chordata > Amphibia > Anura > Hylidae > Hyla > Hyla sarda. Next base: position 10,901,246 of record NC_079200.1, on the reverse strand, counting down.
CTCTGGTTCTCTGATAACATCCGTATATCCAACTGTTCAAGAAAATCCTCAATCCCCTCCTCCTCCCTATCCAGATCGGAAGCATAGATAATTCCAAAAAACCTCCTTGGATTCCCTTACTATCTGGTTACAGTCTATAACATGCACTAAGGCAACTCCTTTAACTTTTTATGCAGGTCCAGCAGCTTCTGCACCCTTTTTTTGTGTTGCTCCTCAAAATTTTGGATCTTCTTATTGAGAAGCTGCTGCTGTTTCTTGAGCTCTTCAATCGCAGCATTGTGGTCCCGCTGCAGCAGCATGATCTGATATCCTAATTCTGAGATAACTGTTAGGATAAAAATAAATGAAGAGTAAGGTGTAATTGTGTAGAGTATTTGTAAAAGCACTGACAATACATAACATTAAAATATACTGAATTAACACTAACTAACCAACTATATAATCTTCAAAAATACCATTATCAAATGAATTGTTATTTACAGAGATGAGCGAATCGAACCGGATGAATCAGAATCTGTTTAGAATTTCCAGAGAAAGATCTTTACTGAGGTGAATCAATTCACCTGAAGCCCACATCATTGCAGGCAGGCAGATAGACAGGGACAGTAGAGAGAGAGTACACTTTATGTTGCAACTGTGCTGGCGCATATTACGTCAAACCTAATAGGGGCCAGTTAGTGTAAGCACTAAAAGACCTATTCACCTGCTTTTAACGCCTAATTCAGGTGTAAACATCATGGGGCTTATTTTCCTATCCTAAGCGTAATATACCCAGTAAAGACAAAAAAAACCGTGTGTAGCTCAAAGCTACAGAGCTCAGAGGCTAGATTGTATGTTCACCTATACTCCTAGGTGCTATTATACAGATTAGAGAAATAAAACTGAAATCCCAAAAAATTCCAGGACCTCACTAGAGATACTGGTGCATGATTATGGTATGATAATAAAATATATAACATATATAAAAATATGAGGAAGGGGTCCTGTATTAGTACCCTGAAACGCGTTTAGATTGTGGACTTTTGAATACGCACTACTACTGCAAGAAGTTTGCCTTCTTTGGAAAAGCTATTCATCTGTTGCCCGGACAGAATAGCAGCATCCCGTTCGTGCACTTTCAATCATACAGCCGGCTATTGATCCCAACATCTCATCCCACGAGGACCTTCTCCTGGCATCAGACGCCACTCCACTGGAGCTCCGGTCTTGCAACAAGTGTCTATTCTCTGCTAACCAAAATGGAGTGCGGCAGCGGTGCAGTGTAGACGGTGTGTTATGATCCATCATACGGCCCGTCGCAGAACGGTGCCAGCCGTCATACCGCTGTCAGAGCTGGCCCTATACAGGACGTCCACAACGTATTCGTTGAGATTATCAATAAGTACTTCTATATATTTTATATACCATTATTATTAATCTCCCCCCTTGATCCAGCATATATATTTTAATTGCTGTAATAGTGTATATCTACAGTTTTTTATTTGTTATTCTAAATATGTTATTTAATCTTTTCAATTGTGAGGCCCTATGGTCTGGTCAGGCTGCTACCACCTCAAGCCTGAGCGATTCTGCCACTATATGGTCTCCTACTACTGCTACCACCAGGCTGAGTGATTCTGCCACTATATGTTCTCCTGCAGCTTCCACCAGGCTGAGTGATTCTGCCACTATATGGTCTCCTACTGCTGCTACCACCAGGCTGAGTGATTTTGCCACTATCTGGTCTACTCATGCTGCTGCCACCTCAAGCCTGAGTTATTCTGACTCTATATGGTCTCCTGCTGCTGACACCATGCTGAGTGCTTCTGCCACTATATGGTCTACTCATGCTGCTGCCACTTCAAGCCTGTCATTATGCCACTATATGGTAAACTCATGCTGCTGTCAACTCCAGGCTGAGTCAGTCAGACACTATATGGTCTACTCATGCTGCTGTCACCTGAAGCCTGTGTCATTCTGCCACTATATGGTCTACTCATTATGCTGCCACCTCAATCCTCTGTCATTATGCCACTATATGGTCTATTCATGCTGCTGCCACCTCAAGCCTGATTAGGATGTAACTGAATTTTTTCTGAATATTTGGCAAATCGGCTGAATGAAATTTTTCAAAACTTTGTTCATCTCTAGACTTATTTAGTTGGTTAGTGTTAGTTCAGTATACTTTAATGTTATTTAGTTGGTTAGTTTGTGATAGCTATGTAGAGTATAATGTGATATATGTGTGTAATTAATGGTTTTTATGTAGATGAATGAATTAGTGTCTAGTGTCTTTGTATCATATTACTGTATTGTGGTGTTTTCCCTTCATTGTTGGGCTTTATTTCTGTACATTGTATGGATATAAAAAGTTATAATGCTGTGTTCACATATTTACCCTCCTGGTGGGGGCAGTAGGGAACTTCCTCTTCCTCCTCTTCAGGAGATGGGGGGGGGGGGATGCGGCTCCTCTTCCGCCACCACCTCAATGTTCTCCCCCACTTCCGGTGGTGAAGATGGTGACTGCCGTGATGGTCCAGCCTCCTCTACATCATCCTTCTCCTTGTTTTTCCTCCTCCACTTCCATCTCCTCTGCTTCTCTCCTTCTCCTATCCGAGGGAAGTGGAGCTCCTGTAATCACACAATGTTGAGAATGTAGACAAACAACTTAGAACTCATAACCAATGCAAATTCACCCCTTAATGACCTGGCCATTTTCGCCTTTTTAGCAAATTGGACATGGGTCACTTTATAAAGTAGTAAATTTAAAACGCTTTTACTTATCATAGCTATTGTGAGATTGTTTGCTTGTCAAATATTGTATTTCTAGACAGTGGGAAAATTGAGGGACAACATTTCTTTGTTAAAAAAGCCTTTTTTGTCACCTTTCATCACAAAATGTGTATCATTTGTAAAGGGATGAAATACTTATTTTCATAACTGTATATATACATTACATTTGTTTCTCTCGCCAACACTCTGTAATGTAAGCATTGTACCTGGGCACTTCCGGTCCCTGATCTTAGAGATCAGATCCAGGTTCCTCTGCTTTAGATCTGACCACTTCTTGACTATTGCTAAGAGGGTATGCCTCCTCCGATGCTTGGCCTGCAGCTCCTCCTGTACCCCGAGGACAATCCTATGTTTGTCCTTTTGGGACCGGGTTTGGTCATACCCCCTTTGTAAAAATCGCTGCAGGATGAAGATGCAAGTATATTAATTATCACACTCTAAAAGTATTGTAACATCACATCACTATGTCTGTGGCATGTACGTATGGACAGCATAGAAATATATCTCACACTAGCTGAGTACCCGGCGTTGCCCATTTTTTCCTTTCTCATCCTTGTTGGGGAGGAAAATAAACATAGGAGGAAGCTTTTGACTTCATATCCCGTTCTCATATATTGTTGTCATATCCCAACCCCATATCCCGTCTTCATATCCCAACCTTCTATTCCGTCATGATATCTCGACCTCATATCTAGTCCTCATTTCCCGTCCTCATATCCCATCCTCCTATCTCGACCTCCTATCCTGACCTCCAACCCGACCTCCTATCCCATCCTCCTATCTCGACCTCCTATCCTGACCTCCAACCCCGACCTCCTATCCCGTCCTCCTATCTCAACCTCCTATCCTGACCTCCTAGCCACATCCTCCTATCTGGCCAGAATCGCAAACGCTTGCAGCCAGTTAGTAAAAGTAAGAGGAATAAGGCGATACAGACGCCTCTCCTCCTCCTCCTTTTTGGACTCATCAGGCTTAATCCTGTCCAAATTAAATTTCTCAAGAGGGAACAAGGAAAACATTTCCACATACTCCCCCTTCCATATGCTCTCCCTTACCTCTTTCTTCAGGTGAGCCCCCAACAGACCCTCAAAACACACATAAACCTCGCCCCGGGCCGCATCCACCAAATGCACCTCATCCCCACTCTTAACCAGGGCCGCAGCCGCTGGCACAGCTACTGGCGGCGCCACAACAGACGTCGCCGCCACCTCCACAGTAGGCACCTCAGGAGCCGCCACTGGAGTACCAACCACCGAAACATCTACACCCGCCACCCCTCTGATCCGCTGGACGGGCCTGCCACCGCCGCCCCAGGACCAGAACCCGCCCAAGCCGCCACAGGGGATCCTGCCTGCAACCCCTTGCCATCCAACAAAAGCCGGACATCCCGCATTAAAGTCTGCAAACCCTCTAACAGCCCCCCACCCGCAACCCCCAAACCCGAGAAGGAGGTCGACTCACCAAGGTGCATCGGCGTACATAACCCAGCGGCCGCATCTCTACCAGATCCAGTACAATCCCGATCTTCAGGAACCTCAGGACGGGGTCCCGTAGCCGAGCGGCCCACCGCAGCAGCAGGCGTTGCCACCACACTGCGTACAGCAGGCCGCTAGCCAGGCCCACCAGTCCCCCTAGCAGCAGCAGGCACCTCTTCATCCCCAGGGGGCAAGTCTGCATCCACATCCAGACACGTCTGAGCCCGACTGTCCCACAACAGCAGCAGCAGCACTAGGTGTGGGGCCACGTCCTCGCCCCCCCCCCCCCCCCGCAGTTCCCCAGGACCTCCACTGGGGGATGTGGCGTGGGACGCCTCGGAGGCCCTCCTCTTGGAGGCCGCACTTGAAGCCCGCCGGACGGGCCGCGGGTGACACCGTCTTCCTCCTGACAGAACGCTGAGCCCCACCAGCATGCTGGTCATCCACGCCGGCCCCAGCCGTAGCCTCGATCCTCCCCTGACTTCCGGCTGCCACACCGTCCACGTGCGCAGGCTCCGCCACCTGCCGCCGCCCAGCAGGATTTCTCCCGACCACCGCTAGTACCGGGCACAGAGCGGGAGGAGGAGGTTGGAGGGTCCCGGACGGGGCTCCCATGGAGCGGCGCGAGCACGGGATCCTCTCTGGGTTGAGCCTATCAGGGGCCCGGGATCACCGCACACTGGTCCGGGTGGACCGCGGCGCCCCCGCAGGCCCCCCGGCGTCCAAAGTCCCGAACAGCTGGGCCTCCAACGATCCACGAGCTGGGCCTCCAACCCAAACCACGAGCCAGGGCCTCCTCTCGGATCCGCCGCAAAAGGGAATCGAGGTCAGCCATCTCCAACCGCAACAAGCGCACTTCCGACAACTTCTTCAGCCTGGGCTGCACAGACCCACACTGCTGAAGCTTAAACTGGTAATCCCTCCCCCAACTCACCCCTCCTTGTCCCCTGCCTGACCCTCAGTTAACCCTTGCCTAACCCACCTTACAAAACCTTCTCCACCTCAATATTAACCCTATCCTGACCGCTACCTTCCTCCCCCTGTCATGGGCCCCTCCGACCCTTCATTCTTCAGTCTTTCATGCTTCAAGCTATCCGATCCATTCATACAGTAACTTACCACGGTTTCCAATGTTATGTCCGTCCGCGGCTCAGGTCCCTGCCTACTCCCGAAAATTGGTCCCTGCATAAAAATTAATAAAAAATTTGTTACAAAAAAGCTTACAAACTCGTTACATAAAAATTCCAGCATCCCTACTGCATCTTTTTCTTTTCTGGTACCCAACAAAATTAGTAAAAGCCGCCCGCTGGGAAAAACTGCCAATAGAGCAAAAAAAAAAAAAAAAAAAAAAAGCTAATTTCCAGGTATCCAGGCAAAAACGCAAGAAAAAATGCCCTTGTAAAAAAAACGCAAAAAAATTCAGTGGCGGTTTTTGTGTAATTTTTTTTCTAGAATTTCTTGCCTCCCCCCATAAATATCCAAGCGGAAAACAAACCTGATAAAGACAGCCAGAGGTTCTCTAAACAATAAGGGTAAAAGTTGGCAACCCTGGCGTGTACCCAAATTCTTCCGTCACATATCCAGGCTACTGGATCATTATATAAGTTTTTAACCCTATGTATATATTTATTTCCTAGGCCAAATCTCCCCAATACTTTTGATAAAAAAACAAAAAAACACTCTACCATGTTGAACGCCTTGGCAGCGTCTAATGACAGGACGGAACGGGCAGGTCCGTCTCCCATCTGAACACAGACGAAAGACCTTCTGATATTATCAAAAACATTTCTATCCACCATAAAACCTTCTTGATCTTTATCCACAATATCCATGTTACAAGGTTTTAGTTGCAGGGTCGATGCCTTAGAGAATAGCTTTACGTCAGTGTTCAGAAGAGAGACGGGCCTGTAGGAATCCGCCTCCTCCAGATCCTTAATGTTCTTTGGGATTAGAATGATCGGAGCCTCTCTCATTGACTGGGGTAGTCGTGTCCACTTACCGGATTAATTCAGGAACTTATGGACCTTTAATATAAAAATTTGACAGAACCTCCTGTATACCTTATACCATCGGAGCCCGGGTCCATGTTTCCTGTAAAATATTTTATCGTTAATTTCCATTATAGTGATATTTGTGCCCAATATTACCCTCTAGTTCTCTGATAACACCTGTTTATTCATCTGTTCAAGAAAATCCAGATCGGAAGCATAGATATCTTTAAAATATTCCAAAAAAACTCCTTGGATGTCTTCTTCCCTTACTATCTGGTTACAAACTAATTTTTTAAAATCAACTGGTGCTACAAAGTTAAACGGATTTGTAAGTTACTTCTCTTCAAAATCTTAATCCTTCCAGTACTTATCAGCTGCTGTATGCTCCAGAGGAAGTTTTATTAATTTCTGTCTTAACGCAGTGCTCTCTGTTGACACCTCTGTCCATGTCAGGAACTGTCCAGAGCAGGATAGATTTGCTATGGGGATTTGCACCTACTTTGGACAGTTCCTGACATGGACAGAGGTGTCAGCAGAGAGCACTGTGGTCAGACTGAAAAAAAATCCAGAAAGAAATACAACTTCCTATGAAGCATACAGCAGTTGATAATTACTGGAAGGAGTTAAGATTTTTTAATAGAAGTAACTTACAAATCTGGCACCAGTTGATTTAAAAAAAATGTTTTCCATCGGAGTACCCCTTTAATAACTTTAATATAGTTACTGCCCTTCTGGTTACTAATAATTTTAGAAAGTTGTCTATTAGTCTTACCTGCTTCATGACATTTTCTTCAGTGTTTAAGGGGGGGTTAACAGCGCATATACACAATGTCTGTGCCCCCACACTCGCATTGGGGAAACGGGGAACCGCAGTCCCTGAGTCCCCACCTGAAAACAGAAAAGAAAGGGAATAAAAAAAACTAACACGTCCCTATACTAGGAAAACAAAAAATCAGAAGACCTGGTCTGGAGCAAACCAGACCACGTCCACCTCCTTCAGACACTAAGCTTAAACTGACTAGCTCAGAGCCTGAAGGCGGGTGTATCCTGCTGGGAAGAGTCGACTTTTTTTTATCACCAGTGTCACACCTCCTAGAGACAGCAAGATACACCCACGGTCTGTGTCCCCCAATGGAGCCGATAGAGAAAAGTAATTTACAAATCTGTTTACATTTCTGGCACCAGTTGATTTAAAAAAATATGTTTTCCATCGGAGTACCCCTTTAATAACTTATATAGTTACTGCCCTTCTGGTTACTAATAATTTTAGAAAGTTGTCTATTAGTCTTACCTGCTTCATGACATTTTCTTCAGTGTTTTTCCTCCATGTAGTGTTTATTCTCCTTCCTTTTAGGGATTATCACCGGCACCTTCTCTGGTGAGGGATCTACCCCTAAACTCTCATATAACTTCTCCTTTCCCTTCCCCAACTCCTCCTCCCTGTTTTGGAAATATTTTTTCTTTATTAATTTCTCTATACAACAGGCCTCGTAGAAAGGCGTTCAACGTATCCCAAATAATCCCTATGTCTGCTGATCCATTTTTAATTTTCCAAAATTAATTTATTTCTATTTTAACTTGAACTACATCTTCTATGCTGTTAAACAAGTGGGGATTAATATTCTTCATATTTTTTATTTATTGGGGAGGACCATCTATTCACAGACAATTTACTAGCTTCCCTGTCTAGGTTTATTTCATGGATACAGTAAAAATCTCCAATAATATATAACTGGGACCGTTCTTTGTAACAAATTCTGTCATTCGCACTAAGATCCCATTTGAAAGGGAGGAGGAATGGAGACAAAAGCCAGAATAACCTCAACACCTTCTTGTGCATCATATAAAAACCCAAATCTACCTCTTACATCCTTTTTGAAATTGAGGAGAAATTCATTCTATGGTGTATTAAATTGTGGATGTGCGACCATGTCTGTTTTCTCTACTTGAATTCACACCTTATTTTCTATCCCCTCCTGTTTTTGTTGATTTTACTTGGTCTGCACTCTGCCCCACCCCCTCATCCCAACCCTATATAAAGTAGCAGGAAGCTACACAGGGCCCTTCCATTTCCTGAAGTCTCCCAGTCTGACTGGGAGCACATGGTAAGTGAGCTCTTACACCTTGTTCACACTGGTGTGGTGCTGTGCGGCGTCCATTGCTGCAGTGGCACCGTGTCTGTGGGGAGGTGCGGCCCAGGGACTGGTTTGAGTGGCATTGGGGCCGCTCTGCCAATGGGTCATTCCCACTGTGGGCACTGGTGTCGCGGCGGTGGTGGTCGCCGCCCAGTGCTACGCCATTTTATGCTAGGGAGGTTAGGGACCAACTCTAAATAGGTGGCCTTGACGTGGCAAATGGGCTTGTACCTTTTGATCAAAATGTATAATAACAACCTGTTAGTTTTTGAATTTATACTGAGAAGCAAGTAGATCAAAATACAAATAGCGGATGTGCGACCATGTCTGTTTTCTCTACTTGAATTCTATGGTGTATTAAGACTGACACACCTACAAAGAAACTCTCCTATGCCTCCGCTGCTTCAAAGCACAAATTCCTATTGTTACCCACCCGATATACACCGAATCCACATAATGAAATGTCCGAGGTGTTTATGCTTTTTCCCCTTTATAGGCATTCCCTTTGTTCGCGGTTATGGCACACTTCAAACCGCTTATGTAATCTTCATTAAAAAAATAAAAAAAAGAATATATATATATATATATATATACACACATATATATATATATATATATATATACATATATGTAAGTTTGTTACATTTTCAGCAACAAGCACACGTTTTATGCCCACAGGGCAGAATTTGTGGGAGGGGCATGGGCCTTAATAACACCCCCAGCAACTCACCTCGGGGCTATGTTGCAGTCACACACCCACCCATCCCTCCCTCTCTCTCTCTTTTTTTCTTTCTCTCTTTTATCACAGGGGATGCCCTCTTATTCGAATGTAGGGGAGACCAAGATGCAAATTTAATTGACTTAAAGTCAGGCAACTTAAAGTTTGAAAAATATAAGAAAGAAAAATAAGAATATGCTTTACATAAAAAACAATAAAATATTAACATACATATTATTGAAAAAATACAAGTAAGTAAAATTAAAGTAAAATTTAAATTAAAAAAAACACAACAAATGAAATAATAAAAAATAAAAAACACATCAATCAGTCACCTATCAATCATTCTCTATTCATTCTTCAGTCTTTCATACTTCAAGCTTCAGATCCATTCATATAGTTTCCAACCTCAGTTTCAAATTTTATGTCCGCCCACGGCTCATATCCCCGCCGGCTCCCTGCATAAAAATAAATAAAACATTGGTTACATAGAAATTCCAGCATCCCTACTGCATTTTTCCCCCCTGGTACCCAATAAAATTAGTAAAAGTCGCCCACTGGGAAAAACTGCTAATGGAGTAAAACTTATTTCCAGGTAACAACACACAAAAAAAACACCAGAAAAAAACAAACTACAAAAAGTCTAGTGGCAGTGTTTTTGTGGCATTTTTTCATTTCTTTGGCCCTCACACCCCCCCCCCCCCCCCCCCAAAAAAAAAAATCCAAGTGGAAAACAAGCCTGATAAAGCCAGAGGTTCTATAAACAATCAGGGTAAAAGTGGGCAACGATGGCATGTACCCTGAGAGAGTCCAAATTTTTCCATCACTTATCCTTTTAAATAATTCATGCTACTGGATCATTATATAATGTTTTAACCCTGTGTATATATTGATTTTCTAGGCCAAAACTCTAATACTTTCCATTACAAAAAAAAAAAAACACTCCACCATGTAAAACGCCTTGGCAGCATCTAATGACAGGACAGAACGGGCAGGGCCTTCTCCCATCTGAACACCGACAAATGCCCTCCTGATATTCCCAAAAACACTGCTACCCCCCATAAAACCTTCTGGATCTTTATCCACAATATCCACCATATAAGGTTTTAGCCACAAGGTCGATGCCTTAGAGAATAGATTTACGTCAGTATTCAGAAGAGACGGGCCTGTAGGAATCCTCCTTCTCCAGATCCTTAATGTTCTTTGGGATCAGAATGATCGGAGCCTCTCTCATTGACTGGGGTAGTCGTGCCCACTTACCGGATTCATTCAGGACCTCCTGGAGCTTTAATAACAAAGTTTCACGAACCTCCTGTATACCTTATACCATCGGAGCCTGGGTCCATGTTCCCTCAAAAATAATTAATTCAAGCTCCATTATATTGATATCTGTGCCCAATATTTCCCTCTGGTTTTCTGATAACATCCGTATATCCAACTGTTCAAGAAAATCGTTAATCCCCTCCTTCTCCCTATCCAGATCGGAAGCATAGATATCTTAAAAATATTCAAAAAAATATTCAAAAAAATAAACTCCTTACTATCTGGTTACAGAGTATATACTTTAATATAGTTACTTCCCTTCTGGTTACTAATAATTTTAGAAAGTTGTCTATTAGTCTTAGACATTTTCTTAGTCCCTGAAAATAAAACATTTATTCAGCATGTTTATACTCCTTCCTTTTAGGGAAGGGGGGGGGGGGGGGGAATGGCAATGTTGTGTCACTCCAAAATGTAACACCAATTACAGCCAAAAAGACACCACGTAATGCTGCTGCCCTTGAGAGAGATTTCACAGCCCCTATCACATACAGCTGGATTCTCTATCCCAACACCTTCAAAATGAATCCTCACATGAGCCTCATTTATGGATCCCTGCCCAAACTGTACCCACTGGGCAAACCGTATGCAGTAGGGGAGTCATGTCAGGAATCCTTAATGGAGAACCCAAATATAAGAAAATGATGTGGGGGCCTGGTCCGTGATAGAAGATGGAGGCATTTTCCTTTTTCTTGGGCATAAATGTATGAATAGAGGAGGGGGGGGGGGTGACTCATTCCAAAGGATAGGGGATAAGATGTCTGATCGCGGGGGTCTCACCGCTGGAGACCCCTGCAATCTCTGTACAGCACCCGACATTCATTTAAAACGCTGGATGCCGGAAGCTGGGGTCGTGATGTCATGGTCACGCCCCCGTGACATCACGCCACCCACTCTCAATGCAAGTCCATGGGAGGGGACGTGGCTGCACGCCCCCTCCCATAGACTTGCATTGAGTGGGCGTGGTGTGGCATCACAAGGGGCGTGGTCATGACGTCACAATCCTGCCTCTCTGCTCCAAGCAGCGGAGTACCCCTTTAAGTCTGGTAAAACAAACCCTATATTGTCCTAGAAATTACTTACATGTTCAGCTATATTTTAGATTTGGGTTCATCTTTTTCCTGTTGTGATAAATTACTGGGGATAGTAAATTATATTTGGGAATTGTAGTATATCCAGATTGGATCAGTAGCTTCCTGTCGGATTGACAGGTGGTGGCAGCGATACATATTGTCACCTTCCCTCTTAGTGTTGTGTAGGTCAGCTGTCCTGAGATAGTCACCCCTTTCCTGTCACCCCCGTTGTCCTCAACTTGTATTTACAAAATAAAAAAATATATTACAAGTGTTGAAGCATAACAAACCAATGAAATGTCCCAATGTGTGTATTCTCTAGAGGAGATATATGAATATGTGGCCTCAGATATGGAGACTGCCAGGGAGGGTGAAGAGGACCCCACATTCCTCCTGTCCTCATGCATGACATCTGGTGACTCTGAATATGATATGCCACTGCCAAAAAGGAAAAACAGACCGGCCCCTGAGTCACATGGTCCTTTTTGGCTTTTGTGAGTCTTCTGACCCTCCTCCATGGGCAGACTCAGTGGATTATGCACCATAAAATCCCTGGGATCACTTGAAATGCAGTAGTTCAATTCCAATATGCTGGGCTGACAGAGAAGGACTTTTTCACGTTTTCTGAAGAGCTGACAGAGAACATGGTGGGGCAGACCAACACCTATGCCTACCAATACATTGCGCTACACCCCAGCTCTAATTATACTCAACGAAACAGGTGGATCTGTGTAATCCCGTCAGAGATTGGAACATTTTTAGGGCATTGTACTGAGGAGAAACCGAGAATTCCGGCCAATTGGAGCACAGACGTGCTGTACCATACACCTATGTACCAGATGGCTACGAGCCGAATGTGATTCAAGAGCATATTGCAGTTTCTACATTATAAACATAAAGCCACATGCCTAACCCCAAGACCACCCAGTTATGATAGACTCTATAAGATTAGGACCCTCATAGAGCACTTCAATATCACATCTCAGCCGGCATACATCCCAGAGAAAATTACAATTATTGAGTCCCTGGTGACCTTTAAGGGTCGGCTACAATTCCCCCAATATATGCCAAGAGGGAAAGGTATGGTGTGAAAATGTACAAATTGCGTGAGAGTGCATCCAGATACACGTTCTGTTATCAGGTGTATAAGGGGAAGGACTCATTTTAAACCCCGGAATACCGCAACAAAGAAACATCCCCCCCCCCCCCCCAAAATGGGGTCACTTTTGTTTTTTTTTTCACTGTCCTGGTACCATAGTGGGCACTGCAAAATATCCTAAGAAAAAGGAAGCATCAAAATCCACACAGTGCTTCATCATGTCTCAGGCCTGAGTCAGGGAGGACACTAGGTGCACACATGGGATATTTCTAAAAAAAACTTAAGAATTGCGGTAAAACATATTAAGTTGAAATATTTTGTTAATCTCTGCTATGTTACAGAAAAAAATTAATTGTAATTAAAAAATGTTTTAAAAAAATTAATAAAAAAATTAAACTTCACTTCCTTAATTCCTGTGAACCACCTAAAGGGTTAAAAAAAACTTTGTAAGTGTCATTCTAAATACTTTGAAGGGGGCAGATTTTAAAATGGGGTGATTTATTGGGGGGTTTAGCATACAGGCCACAAATCATCTTCAGAGAATTAAAGCGGTCCTAAAAAAATTTGATTAATCACTACATTTATTTGCCATGACTATTTCTCTTACAAGAGGAGAATTTCAAATCTAGAAAAAGGCCAATTTTTCTAAATTTTTATGGTATTTTTAAGAGGATTTTTTCACGAAAACTGCTGCAAGTATTAACAAAGTAAGTGGAGTTTGTGGTGAAGTTAAGTGCTGAGCAGCTAGCATCCCGCTGTCCAGGTCAAGTCAGTCCAGTTGTGGGGAGAAGTTGTCTGAAAGCCAAAAGGGCCCCATAACTCAAGGCAAGGATACAGAGACTGTGAAAGCCTCTGGCGGCTCCGGTCCAAAAGTCAAAGTTCACCTCTGGCGGTTAGCAATTCCTTGGACGTAGCGTGGAGTACCCCTAGTCTGTGCTAGTGGCCTCCCAAGTCAGTCTAAAGACCAGCTAAGCCAAGATAAGTCATCATAGCTGCCCCAAAACTAAAAGTCCTAAAGTACAACTTTACCACATTTATTGCACTACCAAAGTTTGCTGTTATACTGCATGGACTATAACATCTGCCTACAAGAACATTCAGTTAAAGTAGTTTCTGTAGCCCTGCATCTATGGTCTTTATTGCCCCAGCAACTGGCCCAGGAAGCTGCAAAACCTTGGAGAGTGGAGGTTAACACTAGCCTGGCGTCACAAATTCTATTCCAGTCACTACACCCTGTCAATACCCTACAACACCCCACCCTGTTAACCATCACAATTTCATTGTTGAATACATTAACTAAACCCTTCAAAAACTTCCCGAAAAGCTGAATTAATTTAGCCCCCGTAAGAATTCATACGCTTTGACAAAAGAATCATGAGGCATAATGGCTGACACAACTGAAGAGGTGTGACTACGTATAAATGGGGGGTAAATTACAACCTTGTGTCACTTCAAAATGTAACACCAATTCCAGCCAAAAAGGCATCAGAGTACTGCTTCTGTCCATGAAATCGATTTATTGGAACAGCCCATTTAGAAAAAATACCATATCTTACAATTATTAAATATTGGGTCAGGGAGGTATGTCCACAGCCTCTATCATATAAAGCTGGTATCTCTATCCCAATACCTTTAAAATGAATCCTCACATGACCCATATGTATGGATATGTGTTCGAACTTTACCCACTGGGCAAACCATATGCAATAGGGGGGTCATGTCAGGTATCCCTAGAAAGGGGAGTTGATTGAGAACCTAAATATAGGAAAATTATGTGGGTGCCTGGCAAGTGATGGAAGATGGAGACATTTTACTACTTCTTGGGCATAAATGTATGACTAGTAGGGGGCAACTTCTCTTACTGAGAGGATAATGTGGGAGTTAGTGCACACAAAGCTGGGCCAGGGAAACCATCTGTACATGGATAATTTTTACACCAGTATCCCCCTATAAATCTTTACAATTTTTTTAGCATTACTATTTCTCCTACAAGAGGAGAATTAAAAATTTAGAAAAAGGCGAAATTATTCAAATTTTTATGGTATTTTTAGGGTTTTTCACGAAAACTGCTGCATTTATGTACACAAATTTACCGCTAATATAAAGTACAATAAGTCATTTATTACCATAAACAGAAACAAGTCAGATTTGAAAAATTGGGCCCGGTCACTAAGGCAAAAACTGGGGGCGCCCTTAAGGGGTTAAAAAGTTGCCGTCTGTTTAACATAAATGATGATAGTGAAGAAGAATCTCCAACTACAATACTGGTTCACTACTACTTGGCTCAGCACTATAACAAGATTGGGAGACCTTCTATAGCCCTGGAATACATAAATGCTATTATAGAGATCAACCCAGGAGGGGAAGGTAGGGGGTTATACCTGGAGGTCAGCTGTTCAGAGATCGTCACCCCTGTGTCACAGGTGGGAGACCTGTCCTACAAAGCCCTGACTGTGTATCCCCTGCTATATTATTTATCATATTCTCTGCAGTTTTGACTTATTTTAACCTCCTTTTTTTGCCCAAAATGCACTCTTTGCCCTGATACACTCCACACACCATGCAACTCCTTATTGTCAGTTAATTTTACCCCCCCCCCCCCATTTCATCAAATTCTGTGCCCCAGTATGCCACTAATTATTTTCCTTTTACCACCAAAACATTGAGCAAAATTTGTTGTTCAGTATGTCAAATTATTTTCATTGTACCCCCCAATTTTTAATTTTTTTTTTAGATTTACTTATGAACGTTACCAAGGGTGGTCTGATCCCATTGTCCTCCTTTTCCAATGCCTCCTGCATAGAGCTGGCCAAGAAGATTGCAGAACGCCTTGGGGTTGAGCTTGGCAAGGTCCAGGTATACCAGGAACAAAGCAAAGAGACCCGTGTTCAGATTGAAGAATCAGTCCAAGTAAAAACATATTTATCATACAGACAGTTTCTAAGGATGGAGCATTTAATCATGATGTACGCATGCGGTCTCCATGATGTGCAAAGCTGGTGTAACCCCCTTAAACCCCATGGACCTGAATCAGAAAGAAATTCAGTGCTTCTTCAATATTCCTGTGGACATTCTACGAGCACCTCCGTAAATTTAAGAAGAGATTCCTGACTACAGAAATGCTGTTATTGTATCCAAATAACCATCATCTGCAAAAAGAACTGAGTCTTTTGCCGAAAGGTTACAGCTGGGGATCGGCGTTATCCATGGGGAAGCTCAGGATGCAAAATCCCACATGGTAGATGGAAGACATTCACCTCCAGCTGTCAAGACCTTGGCCGTCGTCATTCACCCATCATTGGAGATACCTTTGATGTTCATCAAAGAAAAGCCTCCTATGACTGTCATCGGTGATGTTGGTGGAAGGATAGCCATCTTTGTTATATTATCGACGACATAGACAGTTTGATAGCTGCTGCAGAAACATTGAAAGAACTAGAAAGCTAAAAAAAAAAAAACCTTCATCATGGCCGCTCATGGGCTCTTGTCCTCAGATGCCCCTAGGTTAATAGAGGAGTTGGCAATCGAAGACGTAGTTGTAACCAACACAATCCCCCACAAAATCCAAAAACTGCAGTGCCCCAAAATCAAGACAGTGGACATCAGCATGATCCTGTCCGAAGCCGCCCGCCACATCCACAATGGAGAGTCCATGTCTTATCTCTTCAGACATATTGGAGTGGAATTAATCTTTTGCCATTTCGTTTAATTTTTTTGGTCCATATTTTATTTTAGGAATTATACCAAGGGCCAACTCTAGAATTGTACAATGTCTCATGTAAGCTCTTACCTTAAAACTTCAACAAAAGCCATGTTTTCCAAGCTGTCTACCTGTAGGCTTGTTTTTGTGCTAATTTTTAGCGATCAAAATTTTCACAAAACACATAAGATACAAAAAAAAAAGCAGTAATACTAGACAATATCTGCACTTAAATCAGAGACACAGGTCACATGGCCAAGGGAGAGGAGAGCATCCAAGCCGGAATGAGGACCCCTAGTGGCCAAAGATATAGTTAAGTATATTTATAAAACTATAAATACTATTTTTTTTTTGTTTTCATAAGTTACAGTGCCCAATTAAGTATTCACTACAAGATATGGACAATTATGAACATTTTTTATTTTTTTTTATTACTGTACATCTCGATACAACATTGTTGACAGCTCATAAACTCATTGAGAGCCCTGTGCAAAAGGCCCATTAAATGCGAATTCCTAATTCTGTTCAGATAATGAATCATCACTATATGGACTTTTACAGTCATCTCCACTAATCACAACTTGTTTTTAATCAGAATGACATCCAATATCTTTTAGTTACACCTGTCCTTTCTCCCCAAATAACCGCAAAATCCCTTCTTCATACATCTCTTCTTTGAATACATCTTGTATATTCTTTTTTGAAATTTTTGGATAATTACAAAAAAAATAAAACATAATTTCAATTAAAATAAATGAGACGAATGGAGCACACTGCGCTGCGCAGGCCTCTCTCTTTCTATGCTTTAATGATCCATATAAATATAATTTAAAATTAAAGGAGATATCCAATAGTGAAAAATCTGAAAATAAGTACCTGCCACAGGCTAGACCTTGACTCCATGATGCCACCGCACTTTTCATTATATGTCTGCCCCATCCTGTTTGTATGCTATGCCACTGTGAAAATAGCAGCACTTCCCGGTTATGGAGCCTGAGCTCCCATCATCCTCTTCACTCTGAAAAAAATTACTTCCTCTCAAGTCTGTAACATAATGTACACCCCCAAAGCCTGCCCAAATCACGCCCTACTGTGCTAAATCTCTGCCCTTCTTATTGCTCACCAATCACAGCACTCACATATTAAACCAATCACAGCACTCACATATTGAACCAATCACAGCACTCACATATTGAACCAATCACAGCACTCACATATTGAACCAATCACAGCACTCCTGCTTGAGCCTGAATGAGGACGTACACAGCTCCTCCCTCCCCCGCTCTGTTTACACAGGACCTAATTTATCATGGGGAGGTTTCAAGTTTGCACGGGGAAAGCACTGAGCAGGAGATGTGTGAGGAGACATATTACACTGCACGGGCTGGGGATGATTTCTATATGTGAGGAGACATATTACACTGCAGGGGCTGGGGATGATTTCTATATGTGAGGAGACATATTACACTGCACTGCACGGGCTGGGGATGATTTCTATATGTGAGGAGACATATTACACTGCAGGGGCTGGGGATGATTTCTATATGTGAGGAGACATATTACACTGCACGGGCTGGGGATGATTTCTATATGTGAGGAGACATATTACACTGCACTGCACGGGCTGGGGATGATTTCTATATGTGAGG
This sequence comes from Hyla sarda, assembly GCF_029499605.1. NCBI lineage: Eukaryota > Metazoa > Chordata > Amphibia > Anura > Hylidae > Hyla > Hyla sarda. The sequence continues at coordinate 10,883,314 of NC_079200.1, read as the reverse complement.
AGACATATTACACTGCACGGGCTGGGGATGATTTCTATATGTGAGGAGACATATTACACTGCAGGGGCTGGGGATGATTTCTATATGTGAGGAGACATATTACACTGCAGGGGCTGGGGATGATTTCTATATGTGAGGAGACATATTACACTGCACGGGCTGGGGATGATTTCTATATGTGAGGAGACATATTACACTGCACTGCAGGGGCTGGGGATGATTTCTATATGTGAGGAGACATATTACACTGCACGGGCTGGGGATGATTTCTATATGTGAGGAGACATATTACACTGCACGGGCTGGGGATGATTTCTATATGTGAGGAGACATATTACACTGCAGGGGCTGGGGATGATTTCTATATGTGGGGAGACATATTACACTGCACGGGCTGGGGATGATTTCTATATGTGAGGAGACATATTACACTGCACGGGCTGGGGAAGATTTCTATATGTGAAGAGACATATTACACTGCAGGGGCTGGAGATGATTTCTATATGTGAGGAGACATATTACACTGCACGGGCTGGGGATGATTTCTATATGTGAGGAGACATATTACACTGCAGGGGCTGGGGATGATTTCTATATGTGAGGAGACATATTACACTGCACAGGCTGGAGATGATTTCTATATGTGAGGAGACATATTACACTGCACGGGCTGGGGATGATTTCTATATGTGAGGAGACATATTACACTGCACGGGCTGGGGATGATTTCTATATGTGAGGAGACATATTACACTGCACGGGCTGGGGAAGATTTCTATATGTGAGGAGACATATTACACTGCACGGGCTGGGGATGATTTCTATATGTGAGGAGACATATTACACTGCACGGGCTGGGGATGATTTCTATATGTGAGGAGACATATTACACTGCAGGGGCTGGGGATGATTTCTATATGTGAGGAGACATATTACACTGCAGGGGCTGGGGATGATTTCTATATGTGAGGAGACATTACACTGCAGGGGCTGGGGATGATTTCTATATGTGAGGAGACATAATACACTGCACGTGCTGGGGATGATTTCTATATGTGAGGAGACATATTACACTGCAGGGGCTGGAGATGATTTCTATATGTGAGGAGACATATTACACTGTAGGGGCTGGGGATGATTTCTATATGTGAGGAGACATATTACACTGCAGGGGCTGGGGATGATTTCTATATGTGAGGAGACATATTACACTGCAGGGGCTGGGGATGATTTCTATATGTGAGGAGACATATTACACTGCAGGGGCTGGGGATGATTTCTATATGTGAGGAGACATATTACACTGCAGGGGCTGGGGATGATTTCTATATGTGAAGAGACATATTACACTGCACGGGCTGGGGATGATTTCTATATGTTAGGAGACATATTACACTGCACGGGCTGGGGAAGATTTCTATATGTGAGGAGACATATTACACTGCAGGGGCTGGGGATGATTTCTATATGTGAGGAGACATATTACACTGCAGGGGCTGGGGATGATTTCTATATGTGAGGAGACATATTACACTGCAGGGGCTGGGGATGATTTCTATATGTGAGGAGACATATTACACTGCACGGGCTGGGGATGATTTCTATATGTGAGGAGACATATTACACTGCACGGGCTGGGGATGATTTCTATATGTGAGGAGACATATTACACTGCAGGGGCTGGGGATGATTTCTATATGTGAGGAGACATATTACACTACAGGGGCTGGGGATGATTTCTATATGTGAGGAGACATATTACACTGCAGGGGCTGGGGATGATTTCTATATGTGAGACATATTACACTGCATGGGCTGGGGATGATTTCTATATGTGCGGAGACATATTACGCTGCAGGGGCTGGGGATGATTTCTATATGTGAGGAGACATATTACACTGCACAGGCTGGGGATGATTTCTATATGTGAGGAGACATATTACACTGCAGGGGCTGGGGATGATTTCTATATGTGAGGAGACATATTACACTGCAGGGGCTGGGGATGATTTCTATATGTGAGGAGACATTACACTGCAGGGGCTGGGCATGATTTTTATATGTGAGGTGACATATTACACTGCAGGGGCTGGGGATGATTTCTATATGTGAGGAGACATATTACACTGCAGGGGCTGGGGATGATTTCTATATGTGAGGAGACATAATACACTGCAGGGGCTGGGGATGATTTCTATGTGAGGAGACATATTACACTGCAGGGGCTGGGGATGATTTCTATATGTGAGGAGACATATTACACTGCACGGGCTGGGGATGATTTCTATATGTGAGGAGACATATTACACTGCAGGGGCTGGGGATGATTTCTATATGTGAGGAGACATATTACACTGCAGGGGCTGGGGATGATTTCTATATGTGAGGAGACATATTACACTGCAGGGGCTGGGGATGATTTCTATATGTGAGGAGACATATTACACTGCACGGGCTGGGGATGATTTCTATATGTGAGGAGACATATTACACTGCAGGGGCTGGGGATGATTTCTATATGTGAGGAGACATATTACACTGCACGGGCTGGGGATGATTTCTATATGTGAGGAGACATATTACACTGCACGGGCTGGGGAAGATTTCTATATGTGAGGAGACATATTACACTGCACGGGCTGGGGATGATTTCTATATGTGAGGAGACATATTACACTGCACAGGCTGGGGATGATTTCTATATGTGAGGAGACATATTACACTGCAGGGGCTGGGGATGATTTCTATATGTGAGGAGACATATTACACTGCAGGGGCTGGGGATGATTTCTATATGTGAGGAGACATATTACACTGCACGGGCTGGGGATGATTTCTATATGTGAGGAGACATATTACACTGCAGGGGCTGGGGATGATTTCTATATGTGAGGAGACATATTACACTGCAGGGGCTGGGGATGATTTCTATATGTGAGGAGACATATTACACTACAGGGGCTGGGGATGATTTCTATATGTGAGGAGACATATTACACTGCAGGGGCTGGAGATGATTTCTATATGTGAGGAGACATATTACACTGTAGGGGCTGGGGATGATTTCTATATGTGAGGAGACATATTACACTGCAGGGGCTGGGGATGATTTCTATATGTGAGGAGACATATTACACTGCAGGGGCTGGGGATGATTTCTATATGTGAGGAGACATATTACACTGCACGGGCTGGGGATGATTTCTATATGTGAGGAGACATATTACACTGCAGGGGCTGGGGATGATTTCTATATGTGAGGAGACATATTACCCTGCAGGGGCTGGGGATGATTTCTATATGTGAGGAGACATATTATACTGCAGGGGCTGGGGATGATTTCTATATGTGAGGAGACATATTACACTGCAGGGGCTGGGGATGATTTCTATATGTGAGGAGACATATTACACTGCAGGGGCTGGGGATGATTTCTATATGTGAGGTGACATATTACACTGCACGGGCTGGGGATGATTTCTATATGTGAGGAGACATATTACACTGCACGGGCTGGGGATGATTTCTATATGTGAGGAGACATATTACACTGCAGGGGCTGGGGATGATTTCTATATGTGAGGAGACATATTACATTGAAGGGGCTGGGGATGATTTCTATATGTGAGGAGACATATTACACTGCAGGGGCTGGGGATGATTTCTATATGTGAGGAGACATATTACACTGCAGGGGCTGGGGATGATTTCTATATGTGAGGAGACATATTACACTGCAGGGGCTGGGGATGATTTCTATATGTGAGGAGACATATTACACTGCAGGGGCTGGGGATGATTTCTATATGTGAGGAGACATATTACACTGCAGGGGCTGGGGATGATTTCTATATGTGAGGAGACATATTACACTGCACGGGCTGGGGATGATTTCTATATGTGAGGAGACATATTACACTGCACGGGCTGGGGATGATTTCTATATGTGAGGAGACATATTACACTGCACGTGCTGGGGATGATTTCTATATGTGAGGAGACATATTACACTGCAGGGGCTGGAGATGATTTCTATATGTGAGGAGACATATTACCCTGCAGGGGCTGGGGATGATTTCTATATTTGAGGAGACATAATACACTGCAGGGGCTGGGGATGATTTCTATATGTGAGGTGACATATTACACTGCAGGGGCTGGGGATGATTTCTATATGTGAGGAGACATATTACACTGCACTGCACGGGCTGGGGATGATTTCTATATGTGAGGAGACATATTACACTGCACGGGCTGGGGATGATTTCTATATGTGAGGAGACATATTACACTGCACGGGCTGTGGATGTTTTCTATATGTGAGGAGACATAATACACTGCAGGGGCTGGGGATGATTTCTATATGTGAGGAGACATATTCAGGGGCTGGGGATGAATTTCTATATGTGAGGAGACATATTACACTGCAGGGGCTGGGGATGATTTCTATATGTGAGGGAGACATATTACACTGCAGGGGCTGGAAGGATGATTTCTATATGTGAGGAGACATATTACACTGCACGGGGCTGGGGATGATTTCTATATGTGAGGAGACATATTACACTGCAGGGGCTGGGGATGATTTCTATATGTGAGGAGACATATTACACTGCACGGGCTGGGGATGATTTCTATATGTGAGGAGACATATTACACTACAGGGGCTGGGGATGATTTCTATATGTGAGGAGACATATTACACTACAGGGGGCTGGGGATGATTTCTATATGTGAGGAGACATATTACACTGCAGGGGCTGGGGATGATTTCTATATGTGAGGAGACATAATACACTGCACGTGCTGGGGATGATTTCTATATGTGAGGAGACATATTACACTGCAGGGGCTGGGGATGATTTCTATATGTGAGGAGACATATTACACTGCAGGGGCTGGGGATGATTTCTATTATGTGAGGAGACATATTACACTGCAGGGGCTGGGGATGATTTCTATATGTGAGGAGACATATTACACTGCAGGGGCTGGGGATGATTTCTATATGTGAGGAGACATATTACACTGCAGGGGCTGGGGATGATTTCTATATGTGAGGAGACATATTACCCTGCAGGGGCTGGGGATGATTTCTATATTTGAGGAGACATATTACCCTGCAGGGGCTGGGGATGATTTCTATATGTGAGGTGACATATTACACTGCAGGGGCTGGGGATGATTTCTATATGTGAGGAGACATATTACACTGCAGGGGCTGGGGATGATTTCTATATGTGAGGAGACATATTACACTGCACGGGCTGGGGATCATTTCTATATGTGAGGAGACATATTACACTGCAGGGACTGGGGATGATTTCTATATGTGAGGAGACATATTACACTGCACAGGCTGGGGATGATTTCTATATGTGAGGAGACATATTACACTGCAGGGGCTGGGGATGATTTCTATATGTGAGGAGACATATTACACTGCACAGGCTGGGGATGATTTCTATATGTGAGGAGACATATTACACTGCAGGGGCTGGGGATGATTTCTATATGTGAGGAGACATATTACACTGCAGGGGCTGGGGATGATTTCTATATGTGAGGAGACATATTACACTGCAGGGGCTGGGGATGATTTCTATATGTGAGGAGACATTACACTGCAGGGGCTGGGGATGATTTCTATATGTGAGGAGACATATTACACTGCAGGGGCTGGGGATGATTTCTATATGTGAGGAGACATATTACACTGCAGGGGCTGGGGGATGATTTCTATATGTGAGGAGACATTACACTGCAGGGGCTGGGGATGATTTCTATATGTGAGGAGACATATTACACTGCAGGGGCTGGGGATGATTTCTATATGTGAGGAGACATATTACACTGTACGGGCTGGGGATGATTTCTATATGTGAGGAGACATATTACACTGCAGGGGCTGGGGATGATTTCTATATGTGAGGAGACATGTAACACTGCAGGGGCTGGGGATTATTTCTATATGTGAGGAGACATATTACACTGCACGGGCTGGGGATGATTTCTATATGTGAGGAGACATATTACACTGCAGGGGCTGGGGATGATTTCTATATGTGAGGAGACATATTACACTGCAGGGGCTGGGGATGATTTCTATATGTGAGGAGACATATTACACTGCAGGGGCTGGGGATGATTTCTATATGTGAGGAGACATATTACACTGCAGGGGCTGGGGATGATTTCTATATGTGAGGAGACATATTACACTGCAGGGGCTGGGGATGATTTCTATATGTGAGGAGACATATTACACTGCAGGGGCTGGGGATGATTTCTATATGTGAGGAGACATATTACACTGTACGGGCTGGGGATGATTTCTATATGTGAGGAGACATATTACACTGCAGGGGCTGGGGATGATTTCTATATGTGAGGAGACATGTAACACTGCAGGGGCTGGGGATTATTTCTATATGTGAGGAGACATATTACACTGCACGGGCTGGGGATGATTTCTATATGTGAGGAGACATATTACACTGCAGGGGCTGGGGATGATTTCTATATGTGAGGAGACATATTACACTGCAGGGGCTGGGGATGATTTCTATATGTGAGGATACATATTACACTGCAGGGGCTGGGGATGATTTCTATATGTGAGGAGACATATTACACTACAGGGGCTGGGGATGATTTCTATATGTGAAGAGACATATTACACTGCACGGGCTGGGGATGATTTCTATATGTGAGGAGACATATTACACTGCACGGGCTGGGGATGATTTCTATATGTGAGGAGACATATTACACTGCAGGGGCTGGGGATGATTTCTATATGTGAGGAGACATATTACACTGCAGGGGCTGGGGATGATTTCTATATGTGAGGAGACATATTACACTGCAGGGGCTGGGGATGATTTCTATATGTGAGGAGACATATTACACTGCAGGGGCTGGGGATGATTTCTATATGTGAGGAGACATATTACACTGCACTGCACGGGCTGGGGATGATTTCTATATGTGAGGAGACATATTACACTGCAGGGGCTGGGGATGATTTCTATATGTGAGGAGACATATTACACTGCACGGGCTGGGGATGATTTCTATATGTGAGGAGACATATTACACTGCACTGCACGGGCTGGGGATGATTTCTATATGTGAGGAGACATATTACACTGCACGGGCTGGGGATGATTTCTATATGTGAGGAGACATATTACACTGCAGGGGCTGGGGATGATTTCTATATGTGAGGAGACATATTACACTGCAGGGGCTGGGGATGATTTCTATATGTGAGGAGACATATTACACTGCAGGGGCTGGGGATGATTTCTATATGTGAGGAGACATATTACACTGCACGGGCTGGGGATGATTTCTATATGTGAGGAGACATATTACACTGCACTGCAGGGGCTGGGGATGATTTCTATATGTGAGGAGACATATTACACTGCACGGGCTGGGGATGATTTCTATATGTGAGGAGACATATTACACTGCACGGGCTGGGGATGATTTCTATATGTGAGGAGACATATTACACTGCAGGGGCTGGGGATGATTTCTATATGTGGGGAGACATATTACACTGCACGGGCTGGGGATGATTTCTATATGTGAGGAGACATATTACACTGCACGGGCTGGGGAAGATTTCTATATGTGAAGAGACATATTACACTGCAGGGGCTGGAGATGATTTCTATATGTGAGGAGACATATTACACTGCACGGGCTGGGGATGATTTCTATATGTGAGGAGACATATTACACTGCAGGGGCTGGGGATGATTTCTATATGTGAGGAGACATATTACACTGCACAGGCTGGAGATGATTTCTATATGTGAGGAGACATATTACACTGCACGGGCTGGGGGATGATTTCTATATGTGAGGAGACATATTACACTGCACGGGCTGGGGATGATTTCTATATGTGAGGAGACATATTACACTGCACGGGCTGGGGAAGATTTCTATATGTGAGGAGACATATTACACTGCACGGGCTGGGGATGATTTCTATATGTGAGGAGACATATTACACTGCACGGGCTGGGGATGATTTCTATATGTGAGGAGACATATTACACTGCAGGGGCTGGGGATGATTTCTATATGTGAGGAGACATATTACACTGCAGGGGCTGGGGATGATTTCTATATGTGAGGAGACATTACACTGCAGGGGCTGGGGATGATTTCTATATGTGAGGAGACATAATACACTGCACGTGCTGGGGATGATTTCTATATGTGAGGAGACATATTACACTGCAGGGGCTGGAGATGATTTCTATATGTGAGGAGACATATTACACTGTAGGGGCTGGGGATGATTTCTATATGTGAGGAGACATATTACACTGCAGGGGCTGGGGATGATTTCTATATGTGAGGAGACATATTACACTGCAGGGGCTGGGGATGATTTCTATATGTGAGGAGACATATTACACTGCAGGGGCTGGGGATGATTTCTATATGTGAGGAGACATATTACACTGCAGGGGCTGGGGATGATTTCTATATGTGAAGAGACATATTACACTGCACGGGCTGGGGATGATTTCTATATGTTAGGAGACATATTACACTGCACGGGCTGGGGAAGATTTCTATATGTGAGGAGACATATTACACTGCAGGGGCTGGGGATGATTTCTATATGTGAGGAGACATATTACACTGCAGGGGCTGGGGATGATTTCTATATGTGAGGAGACATATTACACTGCAGGGGCTGGGGATGATTTCTATATGTGAGGAGACATATTACACTGCACGGGCTGGGGATGATTTCTATATGTGAGGAGACATATTACACTGCACGGGCTGGGGATGATTTCTATATGTGAGGAGACATATTACACTGCAGGGGCTGGGGATGATTTCTATATGTGAGGAGACATATTACACTACAGGGGCTGGGGATGATTTCTATATGTGAGGAGACATATTACACTGCAGGGGCTGGGGATGATTTCTATATGTGAGACATATTACACTGCATGGGCTGGGGATGATTTCTATATGTGCGGAGACATATTACGCTGCAGGGGCTGGGGATGATTTCTATATGTGAGGAGACATATTACACTGCACAGGCTGGGGATGATTTCTATATGTGAGGAGACATATTACACTGCAGGGGCTGGGGATGATTTCTATATGTGAGGAGACATATTACACTGCAGGGGCTGGGGATGATTTCTATATGTGAGGAGACATTACACTGCAGGGGCTGGGCATGATTTTTATATGTGAGGTGACATATTACACTGCAGGGGCTGGGGATGATTTCTATATGTGAGGAGACATATTACACTGCAGGGGCTGGGGATGATTTCTATATGTGAGGAGACATAATACACTGCAGGGGCTGGGGATGATTTCTATGTGAGGAGACATATTACACTGCAGGGGCTGGGGATGATTTCTATATGTGAGGAGACATATTACACTGCACGGGCTGGGGATGATTTCTATATGTGAGGAGACATATTACACTGCAGGGGCTGGGGATGATTTCTATATGTGAGGAGACATATTACACTGCAGGGGCTGGGGATGATTTCTATATGTGAGGAGACATATTACACTGCAGGGGCTGGGGATGATTTCTATATGTGAGGAGACATATTACACTGCACGGGCTGGGGATGATTTCTATATGTGAGGAGACATATTACACTGCAGGGGCTGGGGATGATTTCTATATGTGAGGAGACATATTACACTGCACGGGCTGGGGATGATTTCTATATGTGAGGAGACATATTACACTGCACGGGCTGGGGAAGATTTCTATATGTGAGGAGACATATTACACTGCACGGGCTGGGGATGATTTCTATATGTGAGGAGACATATTACACTGCACAGGCTGGGGATGATTTCTATATGTGAGGAGACATATTACACTGCAGGGGCTGGGGATGATTTCTATATGTGAGGAGACATATTACACTGCAGGGGCTGGGGATGATTTCTATATGTGAGGAGACATATTACACTGCACGGGCTGGGGATGATTTCTATATGTGAGGAGACATATTACACTGCAGGGGCTGGGGATGATTTCTATATGTGAGGAGACATATTACACTGCAGGGGCTGGGGATGATTTCTATATGTGAGGAGACATATTACACTACAGGGGCTGGGGATGATTTCTATATGTGAGGAGACATATTACACTGCAGGGGCTGGAGATGATTTCTATATGTGAGGAGACATATTACACTGTAGGGGCTGGGGATGATTTCTATATGTGAGGAGACATATTACACTGCAGGGGCTGGGGATGATTTCTATATGTGAGGAGACATATTACACTGCAGGGGCTGGGGATGATTTCTATATGTGAGGAGACATATTACACTGCACGGGCTGGGGATGATTTCTATATGTGAGGAGACATATTACACTGCAGGGGCTGGGGATGATTTCTATATGTGAGGAGACATATTACCCTGCAGGGGCTGGGGATGATTTCTATATGTGAGGAGACATATTATACTGCAGGGGCTGGGGATGATTTCTATATGTGAGGAGACATATTACACTGCAGGGGCTGGGGATGATTTCTATATGTGAGGAGACATATTACACTGCAGGGGCTGGGGATGATTTCTATATGTGAGGTGACATATTACACTGCACGGGCTGGGGATGATTTCTATATGTGAGGAGACATATTACACTGCACGGGCTGGGGATGATTTCTATATGTGAGGAGACATATTACACTGCAGGGGCTGGGGATGATTTCTATATGTGAGGAGACATATTACATTGAAGGGGCTGGGGATGATTTCTATATGTGAGGAGACATATTACACTGCAGGGGCTGGGGATGATTTCTATATGTGAGGAGACATATTACACTGCAGGGGCTGGGGATGATTTCTATATGTGAGGAGACATATTACACTGCAGGGGCTGGGGATGATTTCTATATGTGAGGAGACATATTACACTGCAGGGGCTGGGGATGATTTCTATATGTGAGGAGACATATTACACTGCAGGGGCTGGGGATGATTTCTATATGTGAGGAGACATATTACACTGCACGGGCTGGGGATGATTTCTATATGTGAGGAGACATATTACACTGCACGGGCTGGGGATGATTTCTATATGTGAGGAGACATATTACACTGCACGTGCTGGGGATGATTTCTATATGTGAGGAGACATATTACACTGCAGGGGCTGGAGATGATTTCTATATGTGAGGAGACATATTACCCTGCAGGGGCTGGGGATGATTTCTATATTTGAGGAGACATAATACACTGCAGGGGCTGGGGATGATTTCTATATGTGAGGTGACATATTACACTGCAGGGGCTGGGGATGATTTCTATATGTGAGGAGACATATTACACTGCACTGCACGGGCTGGGGATGATTTCTATATGTGAGGAGACATATTACACTGCACGGGCTGGGGATGATTTCTATATGTGAGGAGACATATTACACTGCACGGGCTGTGGATGTTTTCTATATGTGAGGAGACATAATACACTGCAGGGGCTGGGGATGATTTCTATATGTGAGGAGACATATTACACTGCAGGGGCTGGGGATGATTTCTATATGTGAGGAGACATATTACACTGCAGGGGCTGGGGATGATTTCTATATGTGAGGAGACATATTACACTGCAGGGGCTGGAGATGATTTCTATATGTGAGGAGACATATTACACTGCACGGGCTGGGGATGATTTCTATATGTGAGGAGACATATTACACTGCAGGGGCTGGGGATGATTTCTATATGTGAGGAGACATATTACACTGCACGGGCTGGGGATGATTTCTATATGTGAGGAGACATATTACACTACAGGGGCTGGGGATGATTTCTATATGTGAGGAGACATATTACACTACAGGGGCTGGGGATGATTTCTATATGTGAGGAGACATATTACACTGCAGGGGCTGGGGATGATTTCTATATGTGAGGAGACATAATACACTGCACGTGCTGGGGATGATTTCTATATGTGAGGAGACATATTACACTGCAGGGGCTGGGGATGATTTCTATATGTGAGGAGACATATTACACTGCAGGGGCTGGGGATGATTTCTATATGTGAGGAGACATATTACACTGCAGGGGCTGGGGATGATTTCTATATGTGAGGAGACATATTACACTGCAGGGGCTGGGGATGATTTCTATATGTGAGGAGACATATTACACTGCAGGGGCTGGGGATGATTTCTATATGTGAGGAGACATATTACCCTGCAGGGGCTGGGGATGATTTCTATATTTGAGGAGACATATTACCCTGCAGGGGCTGGGGATGATTTCTATATGTGAGGTGACATATTACACTGCAGGGGCTGGGGATGATTTCTATATGTGAGGAGACATATTACACTGCAGGGGCTGGGGATGATTTCTATATGTGAGGAGACATATTACACTGCACGGGCTGGGGATCATTTCTATATGTGAGGAGACATATTACACTGCAGGGACTGGGGATGATTTCTATATGTGAGGAGACATATTACACTGCACAGGCTGGGGATGATTTCTATATGTGAGGAGACATATTACACTGCAGGGGCTGGGGATGATTTCTATATGTGAGGAGACATATTACACTGCACAGGCTGGGGATGATTTCTATATGTGAGGAGACATATTACACTGCAGGGGCTGGGGATGATTTCTATATGTGAGGAGACATATTACACTGCAGGGGCTGGGGATGATTTCTATATGTGAGGAGACATATTACACTGCAGGGGCTGGGGATGATTTCTATATGTGAGGAGACATTACACTGCAGGGGCTGGGGATGATTTCTATATGTGAGGAGACATATTACACTGCAGGGGCTGGGGATGATTTCTATATGTGAGGAGACATATTACACTGCAGGGGCTGGGGATGATTTCTATATGTGAGGAGACATTACACTGCAGGGGCTGGGGATGATTTCTATATGTGAGGAGACATATTACACTGCAGGGGCTGGGGATGATTTCTATATGTGAGGAGACATATTACACTGTACGGGCTGGGGATGATTTCTATATGTGAGGAGACATATTACACTGCAGGGGCTGGGGATGATTTCTATATGTGAGGAGACATGTAACACTGCAGGGGCTGGGGATTATTTCTATATGTGAGGAGACATATTACACTGCACGGGCTGGGGATGATTTCTATATGTGAGGAGACATATTACACTGCAGGGGCTGGGGATGATTTCTATATGTGAGGAGACATATTACACTGCAGGGGCTGGGGATGATTTCTATATGTGAGGAGACATATTACACTGCAGGGGCTGGGGATGATTTCTATATGTGAGGAGACATATTACACTGCAGGGGCTGGGGATGATTTCTATATGTGAGGAGACATATTACACTGCAGGGGCTGGGGATGATTTCTATATGTGAGGAGACATATTACACTGCAGGGGCTGGGGATGATTTCTATATGTGAGGAGACATATTACACTGTACGGGCTGGGGATGATTTCTATATGTGAGGAGACATATTACACTGCAGGGGCTGGGGATGATTTCTATATGTGAGGAGACATGTAACACTGCAGGGGCTGGGGATTATTTCTATATGTGAGGAGACATATTACACTGCACGGGCTGGGGATGATTTCTATATGTGAGGAGACATATTACACTGCAGGGGCTGGGGATGATTTCTATATGTGAGGAGACATATTACACTGCAGGGGCTGGGGATGATTTCTATATGTGAGGATACATATTACACTGCAGGGGCTGGGGATGATTTCTATATGTGAGGAGACATATTACACTACAGGGGCTGGGGATGATTTCTATATGTGAAGAGACATATTACACTGCACGGGCTGGGGATGATTTCTATATGTGAGGAGACATATTACACTGCACGGGCTGGGGATGATTTCTATATGTGAGGAGACATATTACACTGCAGGGGCTGGGGATGATTTCTATATGTGAGGAGACATATTACACTGCAGGGGCTGGGGATGATTTCTATATGTGAGGAGACATATTACACTGCAGGGGCTGGGGATGATTTCTATATGTGAGGAGACATATTACACTGCACGGGCTGGGGATGATTTCTATATGTGAGGAGACATATTACACTGCAGGGGCTGGGGATGATTTCTATATGTGAGGAGACATATTACACTGCACGGGCTGGGGATGATTTCTATATGTGAGGAGACATATTACACTGCAGGGGCTGGGGATGATTTCTATATGTGAGGAGACATATTACACTACAGGGGCTGGGGATGATTTCTATATGTGAGGTGACATATTACACTGCAGGGGCTGGGGATGATTTCTATATGTGAGGAGACATATTACACTGCAGGGGCTGGGGATGATTTCTATATGTGAGGAGACATATTACACTGCAGGGGCTGGGGATGATTTCTATATGTGAGGAGACATATTACACTGCACTGCAGGGGCTGGGGATGATTTCTATATGTGAGGAGACATATTACACTGCACGGGCTGGGGATGATTTCTATATGTGATGAGACATACTGCACTGCAGGGGCTGGGGATGATTTCTATATGTGAGGAGACATATTACACTGCAGGGGCTGGGGATGATTTCTATATGTGAGGAGACATATTACACTGCAGGGGCTGGGGATGATTTCTATATGTGAGGAGACATATTACACTGCAGGGGCTGGGGATGATTTCTATATGTGAGGAGACATATTACACTGCAGGGGCTGGGGATGATTTCTATATGTGAGGAGACATATTACACTGTAGGGGCTGGAGATGATTTCTATATGTGAGGAGACATATTACACTGTAGGGGCTGGGGATGATTTCTATATGTGAGGAGACATATTACACTGCAGGGGCTGGGGATGATTTCTATATGTGAGGAGACATATTACACTGCAGGGGCTGGGGATGATTTCTATATGTGAGGAGACATATTACACTGTAGGGGCTGGGGATGATTTCTATATGTGAGGAGACATATTACACTGCAGGGGCTGGGGATGATTTCTATATGTGAGGAGACATATTACACTGCAGGGGCTGGGGATGATTTCTATATGTGAGGAGACATATTACACTGCAGGGGCTGGGGATGATTTCTATATGTGAGGAGACATATTACACTGCACGGGCTGGGGATGATTTCTATATGTGAGGAGACATATTACACTGCAGGGGCTGGGGATGATTTCTATATGTGAGGAGACATATTACACTGCAGGGGCTGGGGATGATTTCTATATGTGAGGAGACATATTACACTGCACGGGCTGGGGATGATTTCTATATGTGAAGAGACATATTACACTGCAGGGGCTGGGGATGATTTCTATATGTGAGGAGACATATTACACTGCAGGGGCTGGGGATGATTTCTATATGTGAGGAGACATATTACACTGCAGGGGCTGGGGATGATTTCTATATGTGAGGAGACATATTACACTGCAGGGGCTGGGGATGATTTCTATATGTGAGGAGACATATTACACTGCAGGGGATGGGGATGTATAGACTACAGGGAATAAATATCATACTGGAGATGATTTCTATGTGTGAGGGGGGGGGACTCTTGAATGACATGCTGGGAGTTGTAGTCCCTGTTATGTGTGTGTATACCAGTGTTTCCCAACCAGGGAATGCTGAGAGTAGTAGTTTTGCAACATCTGGAGGCACCCTGGTTGGGAAACACTGGGGTAACATGATGTGTATGCTGAATAGGCTAGAACAGTGTTTACCAACCAGTGTGCCTCCAGCTGTTGCAAATCTACAACTCCCAGCATGCCCAGTCTGTCAGGGCATGCTGGGAGTTGTAGTTTTGCAACAGCTGGAGGCACACTGGTTTGGAAACACTAGCATAAACACACATAACAGGGACTACAACTCCCAGCATGTCATTCAGGAGTCCCCCCTCACACATATAAATCATCCCCAGTATGAGATTTATTCCCCTGCAGTCTATACATCCCCGGCCCTGTATTATGTCTCCTTCACACACGTCCACTCTCTCTACCTCCCTCCCCTCCCCCCATGCAAACCTGAAACCTCCCCATGATAAGTTAGGTCCTATGTAGACAGAGCTGGGAGGGGAGGGGCTGTGTACGGGGGAGGGGAAAGGCTGTGTACGGGGGAGGGGAGGAGCTGTGTACGGGGGAGGGGAGGGGCTGTGTCAGTCCTCATTCTCCCCCTCACACTTCTCCTGGCTTACAGCACGGCACCCACGTGACCAGGCTCAAGCAGGACTGCTGTGATTGGTTCAATGTGTGAGTGCTGTGATTGGTTCGATGTGTGAGTGCTGTGATTGGTTCAATGTGTGAGTGCTGTGATTGGTTCAATGTGTGAGTGCTGTGATTGGTTCGATGTGTGAGTGCTGTGATTGGTTCAATGTGTGAGTGCTGTGATTGGTGAAAAAGGTACTTTCCGTTCCAGATGGGTTATGTGAGTATATTACAAAGTTATATAACTTTTTAAACTCTTGCTAACTGTATAGAATGTTTCACCATTGGACTACTCCTTTAAGTCTCATTAATTGGGAATCAAGGTGAAGGCCATGTGACCTGAGAAGATGGATGACTCTTGTGACATCACCATGGAATAAACCATTATTTGTCTAGTAGATTCCTATCAGAGAAGACGTCTCCTGTGAGTCACTGGATGTAACTGTAATACATATGGTCTGCATCAGGAAGGGGGATTTACTATTCCTGTTGGTTTACAAAAGTCACAAAAATGTTCAATTGTGTCAGATGTTCAAATGTTGGAAATGTTTAATTTGTTATAGATTTTTTAGACAGTGAAAAGATGTGCCAAATATATTTAGTATATAAATCTTATTTTAGTGCAAGTGTTTTAATAAGTTTCCTTATTTTGTTTTGCAGAGTAGAAATGTGATTTGGGGCTTGTACTCATGACCTTTAACAGATTTTTGTATGGCACAAAACATTTAGATTTACTATTGAAATTGCATGAGAATTCTGGCATAGTTTGCTTCAAAAAGCTGTCTGGTTGTGACCAAAAAGGTAATATGACCTCAGTGAAGAGACGTGGCTTCTGTGAAAGGGCATTGGCTTACAAAGTAACATTGTTCCAAAGATAAGCCAGAATTCTGTCCAACAATTCTAGTGCAGTTTAAGCCAACAAATAGTTGGTCTCAACTTAGACTAGACCATCAAAGACTAACTTATCGAACAGTTACTGTGTTAAATCTGGAGCGTTCTTAGGCTACATTCACACTACAGTTGTTCGTCCCATTATTCTCAGCAATTACGGGTCCGCAAATAACGGGTGGAATAACGGGTGCCAACGGGTTCAAAGTCCCGTTATTTTAACGAGTAGTCCCCTAAAATAACAGGAGTTTTGCCTCCGTTAGGACCCGTTATTACATCCGTCTTGTACACCTGAAACTCCGCCTCCTACAACAATGAAAAGGTATACAAAGGCTACACACCAGTCTGAGTTCCAGCATTGAGAGGAAGCCTTCTTGAAGACTTTCACATCCTTTAGCTGAACCTTAGCTTGTCATCGCTGAGAAGTTCATGGAAGTCACACAGTTTCCCAACTATGTGGGATCCAGAAGCCGGCAAACACCGGGTTGGAGTACTACAATTATAGGAAGCTCTTCTCCACCGTCCTTATGGCCATTGCAGATGCCCAGTACAAATTAATCGCTGCAGTGAAGCTAGTACACATGTTTCTTTATCTAAGGCAGAACCCCTACCCCGACACTCAGAATGCTGAACTTCTGATTGAAGGTTTCTTAATAAGCTTCTTTGTGTATGAATTTCAAGGCACTGGTTGCTGTTGTGTCGACAATCTGAAATCGGTTGAGATATATAAGGGTATAGTGAGACAAAACAATCAGGAGGAGGATGAAGGTAGGAGGGTTGAAGTTCCTTTTACTCCCACTTATTTTCCAAATTTCTGGTTATCACTGTTGGCTCTGGTTCCAATGAAGGAACCGGGTTCATTTAATCTTATTCATCATTTATCCTACCTCATGAAGGCTCGCTAAATGATGAAGTGAATGTCCATGATTTTTAGGCAGAATAAGACTCTTTTGACACAGCCCTGGGCCTGCTTAGGAAATGTAGTCAAGGTGTGGTTCTAGCTAAGGCGGATATCAGATCAGCCAGGGGCGTAGCTATAGAGGTGGCAGAGGTAGCAGTTGCACCGGGGCCCTGGTGCCTAAGGGCTCCAAAGCACATCTGCCCCATAAGAGACCAGCAGTATAATTGGCATATGGGGCCTGGTGCAGATTCTGAATCAGGGCCCAGAAGCTACAAGCTACACCTCTGAGATCGTCCTTTTGCTTGTTACTAATGAAGGAATCGGGCTATAATTCCTTAGGTTTTCAGTTCGAGTGGAGTTGACAAATATGGGTTTTCCTAGAATGAGTAGTTATAGCAGTGTACTGCACAAGATGATTTTTTATTTCTTGGTCTGAGCGGGTCAGGGCCTTGTCAAGCATTGTTAGATTGTTTTGTCATTTTTAGAGTTTCTTGGTGTTTCCCTTACCCATGAAAAAACTCTTTACCCTTGTTGAAGGTTAGAGTTCTTAGATATTTGTATTGATTCTATTTCCATGCAATTTAGCTTTCTAGTTAGAGGTTTTTTTTCTTAATTTGTTTATTAACAAATCCATCCTTAATACAGAGACCATCTTAACACACATACATATTTTACATAAGACATTTTAATAAATTTATACTCATACACATATTTTATATTTTACATTTTTATATCCATATACTTGTACATATTTTACGTTACATACTTTTATACCATCCATCCTGACAGAGAAAAAACTAAACAAAAAACCCTATAATTCTTTAATTTTCTCAGACCCAACTATTTCAAATTTTCTGCAACTTTAGCCACCGAATAACTCCTATTATTACCTATCTGGGGATAAACTCCCAAAATCATTGTCCAAAAATCAAAATTCAGTGACGCTCTTGCCCTTGTTGAGACCTGAGTGTAAATTCTACCCCAGTATAAACTGATTTCTTGACATTACCAGATCATATGTAACCAAATTACGTTAGGTTTTTGGCATTAGGTTTTTCAGACCTTCCAAATTTTGACATAACTTTAGGAGTATAATGCAGTCTATGTAAAATTCGACATTGTGTCCTATCTCCCGTTTCTCATGGTCTATACCTCGCTATCTCACGAACCCAACCATTCTTACTTTTGAATGTAACTAATTTGTGCTATTTTCATCATTAAATTTAAAAAAACATAAATAAAGGAAACACTTTTGCGCACCAAAATGTTTATACATTTGTGCAAACATTTCTGTTTTCTGTACCCTTAAATGCTTTATTTTCCCGAAACACACAATCTGTTATTTTATAAAACTCCACTAAATTCCAATTACCCCGAAGAGGAGAAAACTCTCTGCTCTTTGTCTACATCCCATACTTTCATTCAAAAACTCACCCAAACAATTCCCATTTTCTCCCGTAATACTAGATAGTTGAGTAGCCCAGTAAAAAGTTTTAAAATTTCATACTGATTGTCCCCAAATATTTCTTGGTAAGATCAGATATAATGCACACCTTATTTTATCTCCCAGATCAACTTAATGAGTAAACATTATTTTTTTTTTTTTACCAAAAATGTCTTTAATATAAATAGGGGTGGCACTATGAAAAAACTAAATCTCTGGCAGAATTACCATTTTAGCCAATATGGTCCATCATAAAAAAAGGCAAGCTAAGCTGTACCGCCATTTTCATTCTAATTTTCCCAAGTCTCCGGATCTAGCGAAGACCTTTAACCCCCCCCCCCCCCCCCCCCTCGATAATTAAGTCTCTGGATATTCTGTCGCCCTTAGATCCCCAATATTCCAAGCTATTCCCTTATCTATTTCTAATAAACAGGATTTATTCCAATTTATTGCCAATCCCAAACACGAGCCAAATTCTTCTATTATTTTAGATAATACTGTGTAGATGCCCCAGGAGTGTATAATAAAGATAGCGGCACTTCACTCTTTAACCTCTTCAACCCAAATCCTTCAAATTCAATCTTATCCCTAATAAAGATGGCATGGGGTACTAGAAACAATATCAACAATAAAGGTGATAGTGGACAATCTTGGCGTGTACCCCGAGAGAGTCCAAATTCTTCCATCTCATATCCATTTACAATCAAAAAAGCTACTAGGTCATTGTACTAAGTTTTAACCAAATGGACATTTTTATTCCCTAAGCCAAAATTCTCCAGAACCTTCCTTAAGAAATTACACTCCAGCCTGTGAAACACTTTAGAAGCATCTTAAGACAAGATGGAGCGAGCAGGACTGTCTGAACACCGGCAAGACTACAAGACCAGATAACACCTGCCATATAAGATTTCGTTCTTATTTCAAAATGGTCGGATCCCATAGGTAGAGAGGTGTGTTCTTGGAGTGCAGGACGGTAACAAAGATTTAGTTTTTTGTTTAGATTCCTTCCCCGATTGATTAAATGTAACAAAGAACAGACCCAGTTATACTAGTAAGACAAGTAAGATGATATGGTCTTCTCAGTTTGAAGCCAAAACACTATCTGACCTTTCCCCTATGGTTTTAGAGATAGGCTTGCAGAAAAGGATGAGGAAGATAAGGAACATCAATTCCCATTGGTTTATTATTGTAGAAGATCTATATAAAATCAAAATAGAAATCGATGATTTTATTGAAAGCTTTCCTGTTGTATAAAGAAATGAATAAACTGGAAAAAAATTGGGCGGGAAAAAGAAGAAGAGGAGTTAAGAGAAAGAACTGGAGAAGTTAAGTGAGAGGATGGGAGCAGGACCATCATCAGGAAAATATACAGCTTCTAAATTTTAAGAGAAAGGAGTTTAAACAATTTATGGAACAGCTTACCGTTCGAGGTGTATAGGAGGGTTATGGCCAACTTTGTAAGTACATTTTCAGGAGATCCTAAATGAATCCTGTAAGTGGGCATGGTTACACCAATCAATGGGAGAGGCCTGGATTATTCTGATCCCAAAGAAAAGTAAAGACCCAGAGGAAGCAGAAGGCTCATCACCCTTCTGAACACTGATGTAAAACTATTTCCCAAGCGTATGTTAGAGTTGATTCTGAATATTCTCACCAGTCCACATGTGTCATCACAGTGGCAGAGCATTAGCGCTCAAGGTGAGGGGCCTGCTTGGGTGGCAAGTGCTGCTGCCATGGCTCCACCTCCTTCTCGGAGCACACCGCGCACTAATGTTCCAACGCTCCCGTATCCTGCTATCTCCTCTCCACTGCCTTGTGCTGCCCTATCACCATGGGGAATTCTTAGGTTGTTTCTTTCAGCTCAGCTGCAGCCGGTAAAGAGGTGGTTGGGAGTGCTATGGCCTTTCCTGTCCCATTGGTCCTGGACCCATCCTTGCCCACTGTACCTGTTGTTTCTGAGGAGGGGGCTTCCGTCCCCTTTCGCCTTATACATAATTTGTCTCATTCCAAGGACTCCAAGGAGAAGATGCAGTCTCCTTTGTGTCTTTTGACAGGGTGATCATGTTGGTCTGTGATGTGGGTCAATATGCCTTTATGGCCAAGTCTGAAATTGAGTAGGCTTTTCGGCTTTTGCAGGTGCATCTCGAGTGCTATAATTTGCTGAATGTACAATGCATTGTGTCAATCATCTCACCTCTTCTATACCTGTTCTCTCTCTTTTCTTCGTCACTTGGTTTAATATTGCTTGGATTTTAATATTCTGTTCAAGGATCGCCATGTTCCCAGGGGTTGTCTCATTTTTGTTTACATGAATTTCGGGTGCTGTGTACAGGATCCTTTGTGGGTCCAAGCGGGCAAATTATTTGTGTTGTTCAAGACATTCTGTAGATCCAAGACTGATCAGGCTGGGCAGGGGGCCTGGCTGTAACTGAAGGTCCTGGATGGGGTAGTATGTCTGGTGGGTTTAGTCATACATTACATGGGGGGGTGCATGTATTTTTGGTCCATGGCTTCCCTTTGACACGTATTCAGTTTACTGCAGTTTTTAGAAAATGTTTCTCGGCGGGGCTGGGGATGCATGTGCTCATTCTATTCACATCGGTGTGACTCCAGAGACTGCCTGGGCAGGCCTTTTCCCTGGGCTATTCTTATATATTTCAGGCCACGCAGATGGCGCCTTGTTGTCCTGGTGTAAATTCTCTCAGCATCAAGGACGTGGAGGTTCACTGGCGGGGCATCGGTGCGCTGAACTGGAATACAAGTCCCTCCTGAAAATTGTTGAGATAACCAGAGTGGTTTCCTGTCCAGTGGTCCTTGTGATACATGCAGGAATTAATGACCACTGTTTATTGAGGATGACTGAGCTCATTACTTTGATTAGGGCAGACCAGGACTAGGTGGTGATAGTGAGGTCTGAGATTGTCTACGGTCACTCACCGAACCATCAACTTGAGGCTGACTAGGTATGGTCGTTCTGAGGCGAGGGTGGTGGTCCAACACAGGCAGCTTGAGGGGGACAATCATTTTCTTATGACGACTGACGAAGTGCACCTCAACAACCAAGAAAAGGACATATTTTTGTCCAGTTTAAAGGATGGGATTCAGCACTGAAACTCCCATTGAAGTAATTGAAGCTTTGGATAACAAGCTTTGGTTCCTATCAGCAGAGTTAGAAATGTTTTTATGTAGAATGTTTTTTAGAACTAGTGAAATCCAAATATCAAAGGATTCCGGCAAAACTCACGTTCCATTAATAAAAGTCATTTTCTTTCATTTGTTTGAGGTCTATTTCTAGAAACTGGAATGTGCCGCTATTTGTGTCCTATCTGTGAACTGTGTATTTGATGCTAATAAGGAAAGTTGTGTGAACACAAGTTGTGTGTAAGAGCTTTGACTCATTTTAGTCAGAAGTCGTATTTGATTTTCCAGAAAAATGTCTCTGTAGTAAGTTCATGTTTTAAGTAGTAAATTCATGCTTCCCAAGACATAAATGGACAAATATCGTCATTTGTTTCTACTTAATACTTTATAGTTGGTAAATCAACACTTAAAGATTTAATGATTACTTGGTTTGTAGTAACATGAAATATGGGTACTAAACATAAAGTACCATCCAGTAGACGGGGATAACCGCCGAAAAGAAGAGCTCCTCTCTTCCTGCCCACAGCCGACTCTTGGAATCCCAAAGAGCAAAGCAGCGTGCAGTATCGGTGGAGGCTGAACCAGCGCAGCAAAGGGCCCCAGTTGGTGATTGTGGGTCTCATAGTTTGGCACATTTAGGTTTTCCTTTAGCTGGGAAGGGTTCTTCTCAGCCTGGGCAAAACATGCTTGTGGGCCTGCCGGCTTTCTTCAACATGATGGCTGCCATGCCTGCTTCCTCAAACAGGGCACAATACAAATATTCAGCCACAGCACCCTAGGTCAAGCTCCTTCAGTGGGGGCGGAGCATGTGGTGGCTAATGATGCTAATACTGCTTAAAGAGGACAAAGAGGAGGAGCATAAACACCCCACTGTCATCAGATCCATTAATAATTGGCTTCAAGTCTTTGTTCAGGCAGCAAGTGCTGCTGCCATGGCTCTTCCCCCTTCTCGGAGCGCATCTCACGCTAATGTTTCAACGCTCGCCTGTCTTATTGGTCCTGGACCCATTCTTGCCCATTGTCCCTGTTGTTTCTGAGAGGGGGGGGGGATCTGCTGTCCCCTTTCCCCCAGGTTTCGCCTTATACATAATTTGTCTCACCCCAAGTGCTCCTCTGTGAACAACAGCATCTCCAAGGAGGATACTTTGGTCTCCTTTGTGTCTTTTGACAGGGCGGTCATGTTGGTATGTGATGTGGGTCAATACGCCCTTATGGCCAAGTCTCACATTGAGTCAGCTTTTCTGCTTTTGCTGATGCATTCCTAGTGTTGGGTGCAAATATTCGAAATGTGAATATTTATCGCGAATATCGCATATTTGCAAATATAGCGCTATATATTCACAATTACGAATATTCACATTTTTTTTCACTGTACACATCACAGTGATCATCACTCTCTGCTACCAGCTTGTGGTCTAAGAAGGCTTCAATAGTAGTCACTGTGATCAGACTGACGCACGAATATGCGAATATACGCATATGCAAATTATTCGCAAATATTGATCCCTCCCTTCTTTTAGCTCGAGGGCCAATGAGAATGATGCAGATACAGTTTTCAGAGGTTAGCAACATCCGTAGCAACCAATAGGGAAATATCCCACCCCTTCACTATATATAAGTCTCCTCCTAGCAGCAGCTCCCTGCAGTTTCTTGTGGTGGTTTCTGTGAGAGGAGCTAGAATACTGTCCGTGTGCGTTCAAGCGCTTTTTTCAAAGCAAAGTAAATCAACCAGCTAATTAGACAGTGTTAGAGTAGGTTGCTTAGCAGATAGGTACTAGTGTAGGGATAGAGCTTTGCTTTTTTTAAAGCAAAGCAGCAAATCATCTAGGGAATTTATAGTGTTAGAGTAGGTTAGCTTAGCAGATAGTTTCTAGTGTAGGGTATACAGTCAGTGATTTGCTTTTTTAAAAGCAAATAATCTAGAGTAGGTTAGTTTAGCAGATAGGTTTTAGTGTAGGGTAGTATAGTGTAGGATTTAGGTGTGTTTAATTGTTTTAGTTTAGTGTCTGTGTAAAAAAAACAATTTTTATTAGGTTTAGTTTTTAGTTTAGTTTTTTCTTGTTTAGTTTGTGTACTTAGCAGTGTCCGTGTCTGCGTGATTGTCTTTGTTGTATAAAAAAAAAAGAAAAGTTTATTAGGTTTAGTTTTTAGTTAGCTTTTTATTGTTTAGTTGTTGTAGTTAGTAGTGTCTTTGTCCATGTCTGTGTGATTGTCTTTGTTTAAAAAAAAAAAAAGAAAAGTTTATTAGTGTTAGGTTTAAGTGTTAGTCTCTCTGTCAGTGTCTGTGTCTTTTGTTAGGTCAAGTAATTTTTGGGCCAGAGTCCCCATCCCAAAAAAGTGTATTCCATTTCCACTGCTACAATGAGTAGTACTCGTGGCCATTCAGGCAGCAGGGGCATGCGAGCTGGTTCCAGTGCTAGACCCCTGCCAGCATGGGGAAGCTCCTCTAGACAGTCAGGCGCAGATGGCAGGGGTGTCCGTCTCATTAAATACTTTTTTGGTGGTGGGAGCCGCCCCATTTCCTCACAGGATGCCCGAGGTAGTAGTGGATCTCGAGGCACAAGCCAGTGCCACGGATTCCTCTGCCCCGGCTCTGAGCAGAACTCTGGTTCCTTTAGGACCAGCCCCCAAGAATCTAGCCTTCTCCTGTTTGACAGCGACAATGAGAGGGACCTCTTGGGGGAGGTCCTGCATCAGGCAGATCTCCATATCTGATGCTCAGGACTTTTATGAAGGGATCATGGAGGAGGGGGGGGGGGGTAATAGATGTCAGTACCCCTATGACATCCCTTCCAACTGGTGCGAGTGGTTTTATCCAACAAACCAGCAGCACTGACGAGGAAGGTAGGCAGGCCATATTTTTGTCCAGTTTATAGGATGGAATTCAGCACTGAAACTACCATTGAGGTAAATGAAGCTTTGGATAACAAGCTTTGGTTCCTATCAGCAGAGTTAGAAACGTTTTTATGTAGAATGTTTTTTAGAAGTAGTGAAATCCAAATATCAACGGATTCGGGCAAAACTCATGTTCCATTAATAAAAGTAATTTTCTTTCATTTGTTTGAGGTCTATTTCTAGAAACTGGAATGTGCCGCTATTTGTGTCCTATCTGTGAACTGTGTATTTGATGCTAATAAGGAAAGTTGTGTGAACACAAGTTGTGTGTAAGAGCCTTGATTCTCTCATTTTAGTCAGAAGTCGTATTTGATTTTCCAGAAAAATGTCTCTGTAGTAAGTTCATGTTTTAAGTGGTAAATTCATGTTTCCCAAGACATAAATGGACAAATATCGTCATTTGTTTCTACTTAATACTTTATAGTTGGTAAATCAACACTTAAAGATTTAATGATTACTTGGTTTGTAGTAACATGAAATATGGGTACTAAACATAAAGTATCATCCAGTAGACGGGGATAACCGCCGAAAAGAAGAGCTCCTCTCTTCCTGCCCACAGCCGACGCTTGGAAGCCCAAAGAGCAGAGCAGCGTGCAGTATCGGTGGAGGCTGAACCAGCGCAGCAAAGGGCCCCAGTTGGTGATTGTGGCTCTCATAGTTTGGCACATTTAGGTTTTCCTTTAGCTGGGGAGGGTTCTTCTCAGCCTGGGCAAAACATACTTGCTGGCCTGACGGCTTTCTTCAACATGATGGCTGCCATGCCTGCTTCCTCAAACAGGGCACCAATACAAATATTCAGCCACAGCGCCCTAGGTCAAGCCCCTTCAGTGGGGGCGGAGCATGTGGTGGCTAATGATGCTAATACTGCTTACAGAGGACAAAGAGGAGGAGCATAAGCACCCCACTGTCATCAAACCATTTAATAATTGGCTTCAAGTCTTTTGTATTTTTGTGGCAGTGCTGGGTGAAAAATATCCCCAGAATTGTTCTGTGCTGTTTCGGCACATTGGCATCATAACCATAAGCCAAAATTCTTCAGAAACTTCCTTAAGTAATTCCACTCCAGCCTGTGAAACGCTTTAGAAGCATCTTAAGACAGGATGGAGAGGGCAGGACCGTCTGAACACCGGCAAAAACTACTACCTACCATAAACCCTGCTTGGTCTTTATCCATAACACCTGCCACATAAGATTTTGTTCTAATTTCAAAATGGTCGGATCCCATAAGTAGAGAGGTGTTTTCTTGGAGTGCAGGAAGGTAACAGTGATTTAGTTTTTTGTTTAGATTCCTTCCCTGTTTGATTAAATGTATAAGTAACAAATAACAGACCCAGTTATACTAGTAAGACAAATAAGACAAGATGGTCTTCGCCATTTGAAGCCAACACACTATCTGACCATTCCCCTATGGTATTAGATAGGCTTGCCGAAAATGATGATGAGGAAGAGTATGAGGAACATCAATTCCCATTGGTTTATTATTATAGAAGATGTATATAAAATCAAAATAGAAATCAATGAATTAATTGAAAGCTTTCCTGCAAGGCCTGTTGTATAAAGAAATTAATAAACTGGAAAAAAATTGAGTGGGAAAAGGAAGAGGAGTTAAGAGAAAGAACTGGAGAAGTTAAGTGAGAGGATGGGAGGATGTATCAGGAAGGATATAGCTTCTAAATTTTAAGAGGAAGGAGTTTAAACAATTTATGCATTTTTTTATTAATTTTTTTTTTTTTTTGCAGGGGTTACCGTTCGAGGAGTATAGGAGGTTACGGCCAACTTTGTTAGTAAATTTTCATTAGATCCTAAATGAATCCTGTAAGTGGGCATGGGTACCCCAATTGATGAGAAGCCTGGATTATTCTGACCCCAAAGAAAAGACCCAGAGGAAGCAGAATCATACAGACTCATCTCCCTTCTGAACACTGACGTAAAGCTATTTCCCAAGCGTATGTTAGAGTTGATTCAAAACATTATCACCAGCCGCTATATCTGAGTCCCAGTCCACAAGTGTCATCACAGTTGCAGAGCATTAGCGCCTGGGGGGCCTGCTTGGGCAGGAAGTGCTGCTGCCATGGCTCCCCCCCCCTCCTCGGAGTGCACCTCACGCTAATGTTCCAATGCTACCCTGTCCTGCTGTCTCCTCTCCACTGCCTTGTGCTCCCCTGTCACCATGGGGATTTCTGGGTTGCTTCCTCCAGCTCATCTGCAGATGGAAAAGAGGTGGTTGAGAGTGCTATGGCCTCTCCTGTCCCATTGGTCCTGGACCCATCCTTGCCCACTGTCCCCAATGTTTCTGAAGAGGGGGATGCCATCACCTTTCACCCAGGTTTCGCCTTATACATAATTTGTCTCACCCCAAGGGCTCCTTGGTGAACAACAGCATCTCCAAGAAGGATACTTTGGTCTCCTTTGTGTCTTTTGACAGGGTAGTTATGTTGGTCTGTGATGTGGGCCAATACGCCCTTATGGCCAAGTCTGATGTTAATTCGGCTTTTGCCGGTGCATCCCGAGTGCTATCATTTACACAATATATTTTATCAGTCATCTCATCTCTTCTTCTATACCTGTTCTCTCTCTTTTCCCCATCACTTGGTTTCGCATTGCTTGGATTTTAATATTATGTTCACAGCTCGCCATGTTCCTGGGGTTGTCTTGTTTTTGTTTTCAGGAATTTCTGGTGCTGTGTCCAGGATCCTTTGTACTTAATTAAAAGCTTTCCTGCAAGGCCTGTTGTATAAAGAAATTAATAAACCGAAAAAAATTGTGCGGGAAAAACAAGAGGAGGAGTTAGAGAAAGAACTGGAGAAGTTAAGTGAGAGGATGGGAGCAGGACCATCAGGACCGTCTAAGCAATTTATGGAGGAAAAAATGCAAAAAAAAAAATAAATATATATATATATATATATATTATTTTTTTTGCAGGGCTTATTGTTCGAGGGGTATAAGACGTTATGGTCAATTTTGTTAGTAGATTTTCAGGAGATCCTAAATAAATCCTGTAAGTGGGCACGGTTACCCCAATTAATGAGACAGGACTGGATTACTCTGATCCCATAGAAAAGTAAAGACCAGAAAGAAGCAGAATCCTACAGGCTCGTCTCTGAACACTGACGTACAGCTATTCCTCAAGCGTATGTTAGAGTTGATTCAGAATATTATCACCAGCCGCTATGTCTGAGTCCCAGTCCCAAGTGTCATCACAGTTGCAGAGCATCAGCGCTTGGGGTGGGGGGCCTGCTTGGGCAGGAAGTGCTGCTGCCATGGCTCCCCCCCCCTTCTCGGAATGCACCTCACGCTAATGTTCCAATGCTCCCCTGTCCTGCTGTCTCCTCTCCACTGCCTTGTGCTCCCCTGTCACCATGGGGATTTCTGGGTTGCTTCCTCCAGCTCATCTGCATATGGCAAAGAGGTGGTTGAGAGTGCTATGGCCTCTCCTGTCCCATTGGTCCCGGACCCATGCTTGCCCACTGTCCCCGCTGTTTCTGAAGAGGGGGCGGCCGTCCCCTTTCACCCAGGTTTCGCCTTATACATAATTTGTCTGACCCCAAGAACTCCTTGGTGAACAACAGCATCTCCAAGAAGGAAACTTTGGTCTCCTTTGTGTCTTTTGACAGGGCAGTCAAGTGATGTGGGTCAATACGCCCTTATGGCAAAGTCTGATGTTAATCCGGCTTTTGCCGCTGCATGCCGAATGCTATCATTTGCACAATGCATTGTGTCAGTGATCTCATCTCTTCTTCTATACCTGTTCTCTCTTTTCTCCATCACTTGGTTTCGCATTGCTTGGATTTTAATATTATGTTCAAAGCTCGCCATGTTCCTGGGGTTGACTTGTTTTTGTTTTCAGGAATTCCTGGTGCTGTGTCCAGGATCCTTTGTACTTAATTGAAAGCTTTTCTGCATGGCCTGTTGTATAAAGAATTTAATAAGCCGAAAAAAATTGTGCAGGAAAAAGAAGGAGGAGTTAGAGAACAACTTGAGAAGTTAAGTGAGAAGATGGGAGCAGGACCATCATCAGGAAAGATACAGCTTCTGTAGGAGGAAGGAGTCTAAGCAATTTATGGAGGAAAAAATGCAAAAAAAATTTAAAAATAAATATATATATATATATATATATATATATATATATATATATATATATAATTTTTATTTTTTTTTTTTTTTTTGCAGGGCTTATTGTTTGAGGTGTATAAGACGTTATGGCCAACTTTGTAAGTACATTTTCAGGAGATCCTAAATAAATCCTGTAAGTGGGCACGGTTACCCCAACTAATGACAGAGGCTTGGATTATTCTGATCACAAAGAAAGACCAGAAAGAAGTAGAATCCTACAGACTCGTCTCTGAACACTGACGTAAAGCTATTTCCCAAGCGTATGTTAGAGTTGATTCAGAATATTCTCACCAGCCGGCATGTCCAGTCCCCATGTGTTATCACAGTGGCAGAGCGTAAGCGCTCGGGGTAGGGGGCCTGCTTGGGTGGCAAGTGCTGCTGCTGCCATGGCTCCACCCTCTTCTCGGAGCGCACCTCCCGTTAATGTTCCATCACTCTCTGTCCTGCTGTCTCCTCTCTTTGTGCTCCCGTCACCATGGTGAATTCTCAGGTTGTTTCCTCCAGCTCATCTGCAGCTGCTAAAAAGGTGGTTGGGAGAGCTATGGTCTCTCCTGTCCCATTGGTCCTGGACCCATCCTTGCCCACTGACCCAATTGTTTCTGAGCAGGGGGCTTCTGTCCCCTTTCACCAAGGTTTCTCCTAATACATCAATTGTTTCACCACAAGGGCTTTTCAGTAAACAACAGCATCTCCAAGGAGGATGCTTAGGTCTCCTTTGTGTCGTTTGACAGGGTGGTCATGTTGGTTTGTGATGTGGGTCAATACGCCCTTATGGCCAAGTCTGACACTGAAGTAGGCTTTTCAGGTTTTGCTGGTGCATCCCGAGTGCTATAATTGGCAGAATGTACTATGAATTATGCCAGTCATCTAATCTCTTCTTCTATACCTGTTCTCTCTCTTTTCTTCGTCACTTTGTTTTGCATTGCTTGGATTTTAATATTCTGTTCAAGGCTTGCCATGTTCCTGGGGTTGTCTGGTTTTTGTTTTAAGGAATTTCGGTTGCTGTGTCCAGGATCCTTTGTGGGTCTGAGCGGGCAAATTATTTTCGGTGTTCAAGAGATTCTGGAGATCCAAGACTGATTAGGCTGGGCAGGGGGCCTGGCTGCAGCTGAGGGCCCTGGACAGGGGAGTATGCCTGGTGGGTTAAGTCATACATTACATGTGGGGTGCATGTGGCAGGGGAAAAATTTGGGGTCTATGAAGGGGGCTCCGCTTTCACACGTATTCAGTTTACTACAGTTTTTAGAAAATGTTTGTTGGCGGGGCTGGGGATGCATGTGCTCATTCTCTTTACATTGGTTTTACTCCAGAGACTGCCTCGGCAGGCCTATTTCCTGGGCTATTTTTATATATTTCAGGCCGCGCATATGGTGGCGTGTTGTCCTGGTGCCAAGTCTATGAGCATTCAGGACATGTAGGTTTACTGGCGGGGCATTGGTGCGCTGAAGTGGACACAAGTCTCTCCTGGAAATGGTCTAGGCTGGCTAGGTATGTTCGTTCCGAGGCAGGGGTTGTGGTCCGACACAGTCAGCTTGAGGGGGACAATCATTGTCTTATGATGGCTGATGGAGTGCACCTCAACAACAAAGGAAAGGACATATTTTGTCCGGTTTAAAGGATGGGATTCAGCACTGAAACTCCCATTGAAGTAATTGAATATTTGGGTAATATGTTTTGGTTTCTATCAGCAATTGGTACCTGGCCCTAGCAGTCTCCACACACAGATTTCTCCAGGGAGGTCAACCTTCTCTAAACGTGTCTTTGTACCCTGAATTTTGGATTCAGGCCTCTTACTTGAAGGGATGCGTGGGCTATCCAAAGCTACTGGCAACCCACCTTGACACTGAACAAGTCCAATTTCTCTACATTTTGTAGAAATCCCTGCTCCCTGTAGTAGCCATCACAGTGCAGCCCTATAATGCCATACCAATTCCAAACATGGGGTTTCTCCAAGAAGAAGGTACCTACAGTAAATATAGCTGCCATGAAGAGTGTTTCTGCTCTCATTGCAAAGTAGGATACAGCAACACTGCCAATCCAGCAGTCCATGGTCCCTGCATGACACAAGCTCCAAGTGGGAACAGGATCCACAATTAAACAAAATCATTTTCATTTTATTTTTAGGTCATTAAAATCTAAAAAATACAGATAAAATATGTAACACAATGAATGAACTAATGATAGAGGAGAGTAAGGAAAGGGTTAGAAGAGGGAAGGTCACATAGGGTTCCGGCAGCTGTGCATTCTATCTAGGACTGAAGGGTTAAAGGAACCAGTAATGCCCTCCATGATAGAGAAGTCTCCAGCCTCCACTACAATCATTTCTCCTAACTGAGCCAAACCAGACAGCTACGGAAGCCATTCCGAGGAGGACAGCATTAAGAATGAAGCACCAAGCCACAGCACGAACCCAGAGGGTTTGGATTACAAGGCTCAGATTCCAGATTGTAAACCAGATTGTGCAACACAGAATAACGTGGAGGTGAAGGGGATGTTGGTCACCTGATCACATTGTATCAGATGCGAAACTGGATGAGTACATCTTGATGGCAAAGGAGAAACATGGCTGCAATGTGGAGCAGGCTCTTGGTATGCTGCTTTGGCACAAACATGATACTTAATGCTCTCTTGCTGACCTTGCAAATAATACACCATTTTCTGATGAGTGGAGTGAGGATAAAGTCCTTTTTGATCCCCAGTCTGGTAAAGTACTACTACTCATGAAAGAAGACTCTTCAGGACAGGAATGGAAAAAGTTCTTCAGGAATGGGAGGCAGAACAGGACGTTGTTCCATCTAATTCACCAATAGACTCTACCAGTAAGAATATTGGGTCCTCCCTAGAGGTCAATGAAGATCATCAGTGTCCTCCACCACTCAGACTGGAATGACAACTACAACAGCGCCTCCTGCTGCTGTTCATTTTGCCTCCTCCACCTCCCTCATTGTGTCCAGCTCTTCTGCTCCAATGTTACATTGTCAGCCTCCACTCCAGCAAGGACACCTCTTTTAACCCCGGCCTCCCCCTCTTGTAAGGACCCCCGGAGCATATGCAAACAGGTGGAACATTGAAATATGAACCCTCTTCTCTCTTTAGGGGGGTCTGATGTATGTGCCTCCCCTTTACATGCACTTTCCATTTGCTACATTGATACCTTACCTCAGATACCTCTTGGAAGTCTGTTATCTGGGACTGCTTCCTGATTGGCTGAAGCTCTTGTGCTGCTGGCGCGGGACCCCTTTATAGGGCAGGTTTTCTAAATGTGTAGCCAGTTTAACAGTGAAGAAGCAAGACCCTCCCTCCCCTTTATTTGCTTAATAAATAAAAATAATGTGATATATTATATAAAAAAAAAGATGAAATGAAAATTCATAGCTTATCTATATATTTATTTAGTAGATATTTAACATTTATTTATTATCTAGTTTTCTTTCATCCACTTTGTTTGTTGCGATACTTAGGGGGGTTAGTTGCCCATTTAGTTGTAATGGGTGGATCTATTTATTTATTCTGTATTCTGGTTTTATTATTATATTTATACATGTTTGTATTCTATTAGTGGAGTTCTATGTTTCCAGGTGCATCCAGCGCCCTTGTGCACCACCTGCCCTATTAGGAAATAATTTCTTATCATATCTTAACTTTAAAACTACACAATGAACAGCACTAACCATTGTGTGGGCAGGAGGCATAGTCATGTGGTGAGAGCACAAAAACATTGAACTGACTCCTAATGTTTTCAAAGAAGGGAACTTTTTTTTTTCTGCCATTGAATTATTAATTTTTATGCACTCACTCAAGTATTCAAAATGGAGTGTGCTCACTAAACGCAAGTTTTTTCGAAAAATCGCCACATAAACAGCATTTTACAAACGCAGAATGACAGGGAAAGGTTTTTTGGCGTTTTTTTGTTTGTTTTTATTCAGGTCAAATAAACACCCGAGTGGAAACCTAGCCTAAAACTTACACGCAGTAGAAGATGCTTGTGTATCTGTGGTCCATCTATAATCTACTGTAAAGGAGACAGGTGAGGGCATTAGGGGCAAAGGGTCATGTGACCTCATTATTTCTCAAAGCTTTATTGGCCGTAGATTAGAAGCACAGTGGACCATTAACTCCTGCTGAAGTGGATGGGGACTTGTTATTTCGGTGTCACCTGTCAATGCGATCAGTGATGTCTGATAGATATTGTTATATTCAGCAGCTACACGGATTCAGTGCATTGTATCTTTATCACAGTGATAATTATTGATAATCGCTTCAGCAATAGTGACCCCAAATCCCTGACATCTTCTACAATTCTACAACCCCAAATATAATGTACTGTTCCTGCATGAAGATATTTCTATTCTGTAAAATATAAGAAAATAAGGAATTTATGTGCGATAGAATGACTCCTGTGAATTACCATCTATGAGGAGGGAATGTATTTGTCGCACACAACAACGACAATCATCTCCGTACACCAATTTTTCTCTCCAGTTTTCCTGGAATTACTTTTTGGCATTTTTTTCTTTTATTAAAGGGGTACTCCGCCCCTAGACATCTTATCACCTACCGAAAGGATAGGGGATAAGATGTCGGATCGCGGGGGTCCCGCCGCTGGGGACTCCCGGGATCTCAGCTGCAGCACCCACCTGTTGCGGCTTCTGGCAACGCTGGAGGCTCTCATCCTAACACCTCCGACCACGGTGAAGGGAGATTGTGACGTCACGACTCCGCCCCCGTGTGAGATCATGCCCCGCCCACTCAATGCAAGTCTATGGGAGGGGGCGTGACGGCCGTCACGCCCCCTCCCATAGACTTGCATTGAGGGGCAGGGCATGATCTCACACGGGGGTGCAGTCGTGACATCACAATCTCACGTCACCGTGGTCGGGAGCCGAAGCCTCCAGCGTTTCCGGAAGCCGCAACTGGTGGGTGCTGCAGCCGTGATCCCGGGGGTCCCCAGCGGCGGGACCCCCTCGATCTGACATCTTATCCCCTATCCTTTGCATAGGGGATAAAATTTCTAGGCGCGGAGTACCCCTTTAAGTTGAGTTATCATCCTGCCTGGAGAAGCATAGTTTATTATTTTGTAGACAAATTAATATATGGAGTGAATTTTGGACTCTCACAAAATATGTGGAAAAGCGATTGAGACATTAGAGGTAAGAGATAATTGAAGTCACCTTGTCCCCTACTAGTTCTATATGTTTAGTGCCTTGGGTCTTTCTATCATTCCATACAGCAAATAGACAAGGTCAGAAGTTGTGAGAAAAAGGAGAAATTTGGGACGACCATGAGCACCATGACAAGACCTAGTTAGCCAAGTGTCTACACCGCCATGAATAGCCACCAACTTCATGGGAAACTTACAATAAATGGGTTTTTCCATTAGAATGTATAGGTGTATTATGTGAAATTGAACATATTTCTAATTTACTGAAAATGTCCTTTTTGAGAGATATATAGGCTTACTAATCCCTCATGTAACTACTTTATTTTTTATAAAATGTTGCCCTTTATTGACCATCTCAGTGACCATCCACTAAGATCTCCAGGTCTGTTTTGGAAGTATTTGCAGTCAGTCTCTACTGTGTTGGGGGATTGTGAAAAAGTGTTCACACTGTCGCACAGAAACAGTATTGCCACAGTTTAGAGACAACCAGGAAGAGATCTGATTGATGGGAGAGAAGAGAATTTCAGGGAGGTCACTTCTTTCATGTAAAACACCACAGTGGTACCCATCTGATACAACCAACTTTGCTTTATGGGAAAAGCCTGACGGCTCGGACGCCTTTTTGTATTAGGCCAAATGATCGAGGATTTATGAACTGTGAATTGTCAAATTTACAGAGGAATAAAACTGGTCAAGTCTAGACTCAAACCAGTCTAATTGTGTTTTATTGGAAATTAGAAATTTATTGATGTGACAACAACATTTAACCCCAGGACATAGTGATCCCTGTAAGTTATTTAGCCTTGGCCCCCAAGACTGTTAATATATATATACACACACACAGTACATACATACAAGGGGGCGTGGCCTGGAAGCGGAGCTGGTCAGTCGCATGTAACCAGTGCTCTGCCGACTATGTCTCAAAAAGCAATCAGATAAGCGCCTATTCTTTACCTATCTGCACCAAACTTACCATAATTGTGTAGGAACACAAAAAGAACATACCTACTGATTGTTACTCAGATCCGCCAACTGGAACTGGAATTACGGCGATTTTACAGTGAGGACCCACTCTGCTGCGCTGCTGTGAAGGAGAGCTCACTCACACTCCGAGAACCGGACATATACTGTACAGACGCCAAAACTGCATTTAAGACCTACCAGAGGTTAGTTCTGTCCCCCCTGAACCCAGCTAATGCAATTTTATTAAGAAAAACACTTTATTACGATTTTTATTAACTAAAAGCGTCAGTCTTTTTAAGAAGTGAGCCCGTGAACAGAAGAGACGCTGACATACTTCCGGTCCGCCGCCACTGCTGAATCTACACATACCGTGGTGCTGCAGCGGACGGAGAAAGACCTGTAAGCCTCCCTGACTTACCTCAACTACTCCAGCACAGCTCTGCTTTACGGCTACACGGAACTCAGCGCACGAGCCCACAACGCAGCGGAGGCCTGACAAAGAAAACAAAAGACTACCTACTCCTAAGCATCCTGACAGACGGTTTACAGATACCTCTTCATTCAAAGCATGGGACTGTCCTAGAAACAGCTGGGGACCCCCTGACATCACCGGCATCTAATGAAGAGGATTGATATAGTGCCACATTTATTTTTGCAAATACTGGGACTGGCTATTGTATGCATTGGGAAACCCTGAGCTCCCTTACATATATACTGAATCTAATATCTTTGTTGCATTGAAGGCCTTTGCTAATTGTGGGGACCAAGCAGATTTATTATATTTCTGGTGTATGCTTAAAACCACAAACTACGCCAAGTGCCTATAGCTTCACTCTCCTTACCTACCATACCACTGTTCACTATATGGATACAAGAAGTGCTAGTAAGAATACACCTGACTGAGCACAGCAACAAGACAAAAAGGTTAATTTTACTGAATCAGGAAAAGATTTTAAAGCAGATTGGATACCAAGATGAGCTGTGCTTTTGAAATAAACTATGGAAACCAGGGAAACTACATGCATCCTCCCATTTATCTTCAGAATTGTTTTGACGTGTCAGGATTTTAAAGCATAGCTGTGTGTGTATATGAAGAATAGCATTAATTCTCGCCACTGTATAACTATATATGGCATGTTTCATCAGATTAATGCTCTGTAGGCTCAATCTCAAATTTTCTGTTGTCCCTGAGCTGGTGGCTGGAGCCTATTGTCTATGGTGTCTGCCATACACTGCACAGAGAGAGAGGATCCTTAATTCTGTCCCCATAACACTCTAAGAAGCAGCAGTGTAAATATTATGAGGGAATAGTAAACAGTCTAAGCTGTGAATCAAGCAGTGGGGCGAGATCTTTAACTTATAGCAGCTCCTTAGAAGTCTCTTTACTTTCTCTCTGCAGCTTCTGGTCTTTCCAATCCCATTCCCTCCCATCTCCATCTTGACCTTTTACCTCAACATAGACATGTATGAGCACGACAAGTTTAGTAGGTATGTTGATAAAATTTTGAGTCCTTTTCTGAGCATCCTACCTTCATTTCTCAAAGACATGAAATACAATGTCTGAAAAATTCAGAAGATATCGGATTCTAATTACACATTTTTAGCTATATTAGCACAAAGGGAGTTTAGTTTCACACTTATTTTGTATCATCACTTCTTAATTTTGTCCTCACAATTATTTTACTTTTAATGGCAAATTTTAGTAGATATGTTGATCACATTTTGTTGATTCCTTTTGTCAAAGCCCTGTACAGTAATATCATACACGACCTTGGCACATTGTCCTCACTCACAATTATTTTACTTTTAATGGCAAATTTTAGTAGATATGTTGATCACATTTTTTTGATTCCTTGTCAAAGCACTGTACAGTAATATCATACACGACCTTGGCACATTGTCCTCACTCACAATTATTTTACTTTTGATGGCAAATTCTACCACCCATTAAGGGTACAGCCATGGGCACAACTTGTGCACCAACTTATACTAATGTTTTCCTTGGGTGGTGGGAGGATAATATAGTTTTCACTGAGGACAAGTTATTTATAGTAAGCACATATTATTTTTGAGACGTTTTATAGATAATATTTAGATTTTGTGGGATGTGAAAGGGATCTTTTTCACAAACTTGTTTGTTCACCAAACAGGAATGAGGTAGGTATGCCCTTTACATCTGAAGTTCAGGACCGAAGGATTACATTTTTAGGCCTGAAAATTTCCATCAAAGATAGAGGTGGTCTTTAAACTAGCACTTTCAGGAAGGAAACTGCGATGAAAAAAATTGTTGCACTGGGTGAGTTGTCATCCTACTCCCCTAGAAAATGGCATTACTGTAGGGCTGTTTCTTCATATGTAAAGGAACTGCTCTGAGGAAGCAGGTTTGAGCAGAAATCTGAGAAACTTACGAGGAAATTCCTAGATAGGGGTTATGTCTGGAGGCATCTGAGAGTGGCAAATGGCAGAGCCCAAAATAGTTCCCGTACCAATCAACTTCAGACTAAAGAGAAAAAGAATATTGGTCTGATTTACTCCATAAGGTGTATCAGCACTTTTGATGATAAATCTAGTCAGGTATTGGGGTGTGGCTCTGTAGGACAATCTCTCACTATACTTAGGCCATTAGGCTCTGAGGATTTAGTTTTTTACTGTTCTGCACCTCCTCTGCAAGAAAGGCGGTTTATCCCAACTCTGTAGACATACTGCAGGGGTGAGGACCTTTAAGCCACTCTGCTATCTGCCTTAATCCTGTATAATGCCATGGGGGGCTCCCGTGGGGGTAACAATCCATGGCTGGCACTTCCAGGGACTTCTCAGATATTAAGGCCTCCTTCAATGAGGATAGTTCCTGCTAGCATGATCCTCCCAAGTGAAGGCTAATGCTGCCAAGTAGCTAACGCACTTCTCTAGGTTCTCTGACCACCCTGATGACCCTCTGGGCCCTTGTCTATCTCTGTCAGAAGGTTCTCTGAGTACCAGCCGCCCTCAATCTCCCGAGTGCTCTCACTACTCTGTCAACTCAAGGTATTAGGTATTTACAGAAGTAGTGCCATTAACGCATGCCTATGCATGTGGAAGAACTTCACTGGGATTTTATTATAGAGCACACCTCTAAGGTAGAGAGAAGGGTGTTGGAGTCCATCCCCCATCTAATCAAATCTCTACCCTGCATTGTCAAGTAACAATTGTGGCTGACCGTGAAGATGATCTCCAAACTCAGTCATAACAATTTACATAATGTAGGTACTCCGGTAAAGGCTGTACCCTGCTCGACTCCATATAAATGATGACGCCACCTCAAGGTTCTTCACATCTCCTGCTGAGGCCCTACAGTGGGCTGAGTCTGCCCCTCCAGTATCCTGAGATGTTCCAACCTCTTTAAAAGAGTATCACTTGGACTTTGTCCTAGACTATGGTATTTCGAGGTGTGTTCTTCCTCTAAACACTCTTTAAACATTCAATTGGCTTCAAATGCACATGATATTGGATCAAAGGACCCAATTAGAATGTACAATAAAATAATTTATATCGATTGATGTGAGTATATTAAGGATAGGTATTAGTACAGATTTTGGATTTGGAATATTAGACTATTAGTAGACCCATTTTGGCCCTATAGACAGGTTTATATTAATATATAATTTTCTGACCAATTGTTTAGGTATAAGTTATTGTTGCACAAGTTCCTAGCTGGGACAAGCGCAAGTACATCTGCACACGCAGCGATGGGGGATTGGCTACCCACACACAAGACGAGCATGGCAATGTTGCTGTCACCCCAAAGTTTTGAGATACCGGGTTCGCCACGCTCCGCTTGCTCATCTCTACTAAAGGTACAAACTAAATTTATGTTTACAAATAAAGTAAAAGCAAGAAAAAAGCAAGAGAAATAACATAAAATGTGTTCTTTGTTGTTTTTACCAAGGTATGCAGAGGTGTGTTATAGTATCAAAAAAACACAAGGTCTCAATATATAGAAACATTGCATAATATATAAACATTGCTAGCATTAATCTACCAGGAATCTACCTAAGACTTCTACAACAAGAGAGATTACAGGGCATGTCTACCAAGTGTGACACATGGAGCCGTCCTCAGAGCACCCCCATAAAAATAACAGACTATAGGTAAACGGAATGTAGACGGGTTTCTGTGTATTCTATACCTTTCTCAGTATACTTCCATAGACTGTAGTAAAATGTATAATTAATCTCTAATCTGTTCTCTAAGATCCAGACAAAAGAAAGTAATGAATTACCATACACAAGAGATACGAGCTCTGTTGGATCTATTGGCTTTAATTAAATTATGTCTGTAATATTATTATTCTTGCTTCCTGTGTATTACTATGAAAAGATATACTTATGTATTTAACGGGACAGCGATATAACAGCGATCCCAATAGAATTATACATAATAAGTATGTGTACAGTAAATTTAATTAAACATATTAATATTCTGCCATTATATGATGATGTCAGCTGACACAAAGTGGTTTGTGCTAAGACCCAAACATGTAAATAATTTTCTGGGCATTTAAAATTGATGGCCTGTCCTCAGCTCCCACACTCTTCAATAGGAGCTATGGCGCAGCCATCTGGTGTTACCACTACATAATAAGGGCACAAAGGTTTTAGCCACTCATTGTTTAAGTGCCAGAGATTCAGCTGTGCAGAACAGCTAATAGGTTGGTGTTTTTTTGTTTTGTTTTCTTGGTTTCTGTCCGGCTGCAGAATCATCTTTATCAAAGCTGAAGCACAGGCTGGGACATAGTACAGGAAGTGAAGCACAGGCTGGGACAAAGTTCAGGAAGTGAGGGTGGGACTAGCACTCTTCTGTGCTCACTCCAGTCCAATCTATCAGACTCCTGTCTGAAAACATAAAGGAGGGGGGACATGCCCGAAAGAATGAGCAGTAAAACAGAAGGATTTGTGAGCCCAGGTCAGAAGCTAGACAAAGGAAAGACATGTAAAACATCTATATGACCTACTGAGGAACATATAGAGGCAATTTTATTCTGTGATATGACAGTTACATTTTAAGGAGGACCTGTAGTCACAATAGACAGTCAGCTGTCATTGTCTTATGGACTGTGGTGGTCACAATAAAAGTTGATTTAAAAAAATTTGTAAACTAAATAGCAAAATGGAAAATGAGAAAAAATATCACCCAAAATTTTCCACATTTAAGATTGTTAAAATAAAAATATTATGATTTGTTGACTGAACCTCTCCTGGTATAACATGGGAGGTGTGGCCAGTGAATGATGGAATTAATAGACCAAATGAACAATCCTGCTTTTACAATTGGGTCAATTGATTTATATATAAATATCTAACAGAGATTGCGTAGAGCAGTGATTTCAGACCAGTACAGATGGAGACAGCCTGGTCGGATATTATTGGCATGAAGGTTCCCTCCGCTGTGCAACCAGAAGTTTAAGCCCATATATATATAGCGTAGCCTTCATTGCTGCCATACAGGCTCCATCAGGTGCTGAACATATAGAGCAATACTTCTCGGGTAGAATACCTCCATACACTAGGAGTCTAAGGCTTTGTTCACATCAGCGTGGGGCAATGGGATGTCAACGGTGCGTAATATGAAAAGATTTGTTACCATTAAATATAAAATAAGGGACTGTTAACTATTAACCGATAGTATCCAGATATTTACGTTTATCACAGTTACTTATTTCCATTCTGTAAACCCCTCCCTTTCCTGGTTAAAGGGGGTACTCTGGGCCTAATACATCTTATCCCCTATCCAAAGGAGAAGGGATAAGATGTATATATGAGGGATAAGATGTGTGAGGGATAAGATGTATGTATGAGGGATAAGATGTATGTATGATCGCTAGGGTCCCGCTGCTGGGGACCCCCGAAATCTGTCATTGTGCACCCTTCTTTGTGAGCTCTCCGCAGTGTGGAGGCTCCAAGTGTGTAACAAGACGTCCCAACTCCGCCCCCTCAATGCAAGTCTATGGGAGGTGGCGTGATGGCCGTCACGCCCCCTCCCGTCACGCTACACACCTTGAGCCTCCAGCGCTGTGGAGAGGTCACAAAGGTGTGTGCGCAGTGACAGATTGTGGGGGTCCCCAGTGGCGGGACCCCTGCGATCATACATCTTATACCCTATCTTTTGGATAGGGAATAAGATGTATTAGGGCGAGAGTACCCCTTTAATGAAGCTATAAAAGGAAGCTCCAAACAGGGATTGTCACTCCAGATCCAGCATTGAGAAGGAACGTGTGGTTTGTGGCCCTTTGATCTGTTATGGTGTATAGAGCATATTCATCATGTTGCAGAGCGACGCTCTTCAGTGTTGATGTCCGGCTGCTGAGGATCCACAAAAAAAGACGCCTAGAAGAGAAGAGACAGCAAAGGATATGACGCTACTAGGTCCACCTGATCCAACCAGCTCTGTTGATACACAAAGTCCATGCCACATTATATGTCGAGCTTCGCAAACATCAGGAGGAGTTCAGCTCCTACTTGCGGATGTCTGTGGCGAGCTCTGACAGTCTGGTGCAACGAGTGTCAACAATGGATTCAGCACCTGGAAACCAGAAGAACGCCTCATGATTACTTTAAGGTATCTAGGTATTTTCCATATGACTATTTTGTCCAGATAAATAATTTTTCAATTATGATTAGTTTATCTGGAGCATATTAAACATGCTGCCGATTGTCATTCTTTTCAGTTTTAATGTCATGCTCCTGAGGATCGAAAGAAGAAGACGCCTAGAAGAGGAAAGATGGCAAAGAAGATGACACCAATGGGTCCACCTGATTCAACAAGCTCTGTAGACATGGAAAGTCCATGCCACATTATATGTTGTGCTTCGTAACCATCCGGAGGAGTTCAGCTCCAAGTTGAGGATGTCTGTGGTGAGCTTTGACAGTCTGTTGAAGTAAGCGTCAACAACGGATTCCGTCTTCAGACACCCAGAGGAGTGTGTCACCAGAAGAACGCCTCATGGTGTCTAGTTATTTTGTATATGACTATTTTGTATGACTATTTTGAATTGACAAATTATTTTACAATTATGATTAATACCAGCCCAAGTTTTTGGATCTGCCCAAGTTTTTGGATCTAAGGGATCAAAGTGGGGGACATATAAGTATGGCCAAAGTGGGGTACATATACAAGTATGCTTTATTACAAAAAGAATCGATGATATGTCTGATTATGTCTTGACATAAATCCTTCCAACATGATTTATATACAGTCGTTTCTGCACCAGAAGAATTTGATGATAAACTTGATCTGGAGAGGACACTAGGCGAGTTCCTTATCAATGCTCTCGAACTCATCTTGGTGCATAGTTTCTTTATTTTTCAGAAAACCCTCTACCTGCAGCTTCGGGGAACAGCAATGGGGGCATTTTGTGCTCCCTCGTTTGCTTATTTGTTCCTGTATCTGTGGGAGAGGTGGATTTTCCTTACAGATGCTGGAGAAGGTATTGAGAAGGTACAATTTTATATTTGTTTAACCAGCAGGGAATTCCTCAGAAGAGTAAAAGAGCATGTGTTGGATATCCAGGCAGCAACATAATGTGAGGATTCAGCTCAACTCAAAACCTTGGCAAGACACTTCAAGACTACTTATAACTGTAATTCATCAATGTTGAAGGTACAGGGCATAAACAGGGTTTATGTGCGCGGGGGAGGAGGGGGGGAGATCTAGTGGAAAAGATTTCTCGCCCCCAAAAACTGAAGTCATGTACACCTTTTGGACCTCTCATTTATATAAGGATGGTACGTTTTTAGGATGGTCCTTTATAAGGACGGTCCTGCTTGTCATCTCATCCATGGGGTAAAGTTTGTCTACTCTTGGATTTCTCTGTACGTTCTTCTCAATTATGTTTATGTGTTCTAGGGGAGTGCAAATTGGAAATTACCTGTGAAATATTGGAGGAGTGGGGAGGTGAACCAGGTGTCAAATATGGAAGGTATGCAAGCAGACATGTCTTAAGATTTAGTTAACCTAAATACCAAGAAACTATGCAACGACAGCTAGAGAGGCAGTGACCGAGGCTGCGGTGTCTGAGGAGGCGCTGTGATTACCGGAGAGATGGCAGACTCTTCTCCATCCTGTGTTTTCCATAAGTGAATTCCCACCAAATGAGCAACAGATCTAGCAGAGGAGCAAAAGGACAGCAGCATTCTCCTAACCTGAGAAGGAGCAAAGAAAAGAACCTAGCAGGGGGAAAGAGCCAGATTCAGAATCCCAGGAGACAGACTATATTGGTGAGCTCCGCTCCATTTTCTTTAATAGATGCTGCTAGGTATGGGGAAAGCTGCTGAGGATGAGTGATAAATATGACAAAAGCTCCATGGGTCTACCTCATCCAAAAAGAGCAGGAGCAGCCGGTCAGATGAGCTGAAACAAGAGCGGCAGGGAAATGTTATTTAGTTTATCGCGATAATGAAACTTTCTCTGTGGAAATAAGGTGCAAAACGGGTGACCATACTCTTCTTCACTACTTTAGGAGACATTAGCAGCTAACTACAATGAGTGACCCTCTTAACCATTTCCAGAAGAAGGACACTCAATTGTCCCTACCTTGCCCTTATCTCCCTGCCTACCAATCCAAGACTGCCGCTCTAATAAGGGTGATCCAACGCAGGAACCTGCTATATGCCCCTACGCTCAAGTGAATCCTATTTACAGATCCTAGCTTAATAAAAGCTGCGATCTATGTAATTTACCAAAAACATCGCTGAGTGACGACAGAACAGTATTCTATTACCGCTATTATATATTATTTCAATCCAAATCTATTCCCAATGTTCAAACCCAACGCATTTCACTGTGCCATGTGTGTGCATGATGACT
Organism: Hyla sarda; assembly: GCF_029499605.1. Taxonomy (NCBI): domain Eukaryota; kingdom Metazoa; phylum Chordata; class Amphibia; order Anura; family Hylidae; genus Hyla; species Hyla sarda. The sequence goes on along the minus strand of NC_079200.1, from coordinate 10,838,714 downwards.
CATCAGAGTAAAGCTTACAAATGGGGCTACAGATCAGAGAAGAATTATTAAACCAGACAAAGTAGCCCTATAGTTGGTTAGGGGGCAAAGCCACAGTGTTCCTCTGATGGTGGCTCTGACACTGCGGTCCGATGATGGAGTGGGTGGTTAGATATGAGACGGGTAGTCAGTCCATAATTCGTTATTTGGAAGACTTGCTGTTTGTGGCCTTGCTTAAGTGTTCTGCTACTTTAAGATTGTTGATGCAGTTTGGGGTCCCGTTGTCCTCTGAGAAGACCGAAAGTCCCTTTATGGTCATGTTCTTTTTGGGGATCAAAATCGATTTCGAAGTAATGGTATTCTGTCTTCCTTCCAATAAGCTGTCAAGATTGTTGGACCTCATGGAGTGTTTTGCAGGACTCAAAAAGTCACCTGGAGGCAACTTCAGTCTCTTCTTGGCTCTTTGGTTCCGGCTTGCATGGTTATGCCCATGGACAGGGTTTTCTCGCATCGCATTTCCTTGCCCACCACAGGCGTTCAGAGGCCGGAGCATCGTATCCGTCTTATGTCCTTACTGAGAGCGGACCTGTTGGTGTGGCATGAGTTTTTACACCACTATAATGAGCGCACTTTTTGTCAGTCAGATAAGCGAGAAATCCCTGGTGACAGACACAGCGGGTTCTTGTGGTTTTGGGGACATTTTGGGGCATGAATGGCATGTGGAAGTGTGGCCACTGGAGTAGAGGGAGCGGGTTTAGTGCTGCAAACATACACTGCAGGAGTGATTTCCCATAGTGGTGGAGTCTGAGTTGTGGGGTCCTCACTAATCGCAAGATGTTTTTTGACTGAAAACAGCAGCATAGTACATTCTGACCTTCGCCTTGCTGCCGGATTTGGCCTTGCTTTGATACTTCGTGCTTTCGAGCAGATCTCAGGGTTCTTCTTGGAGATAGTGTTCGTATGTTCCAAGATTGTGCCCCAGATTTCTTCGCAAGGAGCTCGGGATGCTTCTGCTGGGAAGAAGGACTGCAGGATGTTCAATGCAAGGATGTGCAGCTGAGTCCTTTCTCTGGGAGGGGTTGTCATTCGCCACCTGCAGTTATAGGGTGACAACCATCATTTGATGACTTCTGAAGGTACCAATCTAAATGGCCATGGTATGGATATCTTCTTGTCTGGCCTTCAGAATAGGGTGGAACAAGGTTTGTTTTTACAGGGTGGGGATCGTGTAGGGGTACACAAGCTCCTCCATGGTGGTGAAGAGAGAAATGAAGAGTGAAAGAATGACAGTTGGCATACAGCTTCATCCATTGTTATGAAGACATTACGAACTTTTATTGTATTCTACATGATAATTTTGAAGAAATGAAAATTATATTTTTTGTGGCATATTGTTTTCCTTTTTTTTCTATCTCTCTCTCTGGTATATGGTTCTACTGTAATATTTGGTCCAGCTTCTCCTTATTTTATATATCTCGTTAAGAAAATTGATAATAATAATTCAATGATCTGGAATCAGAAAGCACTAGTAAGGGGAAATGAGAGAGTAGCTGTTGTCGGCATGATTTAATGACACCTGCCGGTAGTGGTGAGTTTATAATAGTTGTATTTGGCCTTGGAGGATGTAAAAGCTATCAAGAAGCTGCACACTCTGTTTGAGTTAGTACGTAGGCTTATTGTGGGATTACATTTAAATAATGATAAAAAACATGAGCTCGTTTCAAGGCCAGATGAAGGAGAACCCCTCTATATTCACGAATAGGTTTAACATGGAAAAAAATCGCTCCGCCAAAGCTTATTTGCTGTCCCACTTTAACCACCGCATCTGAAGGGTTAATAAAGGTCATCCCCGCGATAAGTGATGTCCTGTGTTAGCCGCGGGTCCCGGCCACGTGACCCTGTGTTATATCGCGGGAGCCGGCGCAGGACATAAGGAGTTATAACAAGTGGACTCTTTAACTAATGACTATGTCCTCTTATAGAAAATATTGCAGGATCGTGAGGATAGATCCAGGAGATACGGTTGTATAAGAGACATATAGGGTCATTTTCTTTGATAACCCTCTTTAGAATGGAGAGGGCCAATTTGGTCCCATACAAAAAAAAACATCTGAAGTTCCACCAAGAACTTTCCTTGCAAAAAATCCTTTTCTCCAAAGACAGTGACTCCAAAGGCTGGGGAACCAGAGATCATACCTATAATGGATCAAAGATTTCTCTATTCCCGGATTACTAAAAAAAAAAAAAAAAAAGTAGGTCTTTTTATACAGAGGATAAAAAGAGGATAAATAGAGAGATGGTGAATTCTGAGGTCAGGTTTGGATTTCTGTAGGGGACACTTGATAATTCAAAGGTGATCTTAACATTTTTTTTTTTAGCATTTTTTTTTTATATTCCCCCTCCCTTTGCACTAGACATCTTGATCTGTCCAGTCGAGTTTATAAAACAATTATCAAATGTATGTAAATGTGGATTTTAACTGTGTCATCAATCCTAATCTGGACAGATCAAGCAGAATGAGACATATGGGTTGGTTTGGCTCCCAATCATAAAAAACTAAAACAAGAGAGGACAATTCTATCATAATATAGTGACCTCCAAATATCCCATGATCCCATCTCTTCAAAAAATCTTAGCAACCGGAGGTCTGCCATAGCTCATACTTCAATCGAAAAAGTAGAACCGGTGGCAACAGAGCGAACTGATCAGCAACAAAACTGCAACATGTAAATAATCCCCTTTGCTGTTGTGTCTAACACTTGTGTCACCACTTAAATAGTATCTGAAATCAAAGGAGCTTCTCGCTCTCGAAGAATTGCAGAAAGAACAGAAATCTATGAAGTCCACTTCCAAAGGGGACATTGAGAGCAAAACTCAGTGACTTGTGTTTATTTATTTATTTATTTTTTATTTTTTTTTTTTAAGTTTTGTATTTATAAAAAATAAATCTGTAGATTACAAGTATAAAAAAAATTCTTACCGACAATTTTTGGAGTACAAAGGATCCATCTACCATCAGCTGAAAGGAACAGCAATGGGCACAAGAGTGGTGCCTTCATAAACAAACTTCGTTATGGGCAAATTTGAAGATACATTTATTACGTCCCAAGCCCTGTTAAAAACTCACGCTAAGTCCTATAAGTGATACATAGAAGACGTCTTTGTTTGGAAAGGCACAGAAGAAGACATCAGCACTTTCACAAATAATAAACTGGTGCATCACTCTCATTGACAATTTCTCGAAAGTTAATATAGAATTTTAGGCATCAATATTAGCTACAAAGGCCACCATGTATCACATCCACCTAGTCTGTTGATTCAAACAGTTATCTTCTTTTTAACAGTGGACACTATAAAGGATGGAAGGTAAACGTACTATTTGGCCTATTTAAGAGAATAAGGAAGAACTGCACAGAGGATCGTACCTTCAAGATACAGGCCTGGTGTACTTAGAAAATGGTTTAGAGCAAAAGGATATCCTCAGCATCTGATAAAAGAGGAATATAAGAGGAATATAAGAAAATGACCAAACTTACCCAAAGGGAATGCCTAACCGATCTGTCAATGGCAAACAAACCCAATAATGGGGAAGAGTTTAAATTTCTTCACAACCTACCATAACTCACACTACCAGACCAAGGAGGCTCTACAGAAACATTGGCACATACTTTTATTGGATCTGTTTTACAAACCTGCCCTTTCAGAAACCTGTCATGACATTTAGAAGAGCTCCAACACTGAAAAACCTCCTAGCCCCAGCTGTCTAAGACAGCATTTAAAATCACAGAAAAGGCTCAGGGAGGCAGACAACATTGGTGGAGTATATTAGGGTGGGAGGGCAAAATTGGGGGGAGCAGTTTTTCATCAAAGCCCTTCTCAATTCTCAATCCAGCTGGAAAGATTACATAGGATTTCCACACCAGATTGAAACATGAACAGAAACAACATATAAAAGAAGTATGAACTCTATGGACATTTGCGATACTGCAGTGAAAAGCATGCGGATTAGCCTTCTCCTATCAATATATTCCATCAATCAGATTCCACCATAACAGAGCTTAAACTTTACACAAAATGTATTGTATTTACAAGCTTCGCACCCTTCAACCATATGTATTCAATGAAGTGATCGCACTGGTCATGTGATCATCTGTCACTAATATCTACCATTAAATTCTGTAAAATAACACGATTAATCATGTGATCATCTATGGATTGTGTGCTCAGGATATCACCAACATTGGTTCCCATTGATTAATTTTTTAAATATATATGTTTAGATATTATACTTTGTATCCATACAGTAAATCCATTACCAACATCTTTTCCATAAGCTCAGGGTGGTCCTCATGTCACTGAACTTAGTATAGGCTGTAGATTAGATATAGTGTAATTTGAAATCTGTTAAATAATTTCTTTTTGTGAATTATGAACCTGCTGTTTAGGAAAATTCAATTAAAATAAAAAAAAATTACTTTAAAAATTATACATTGAATCATTTGAAGCACAACATTCTAAGAGGTGATAAATGGACATTCGGGGGAAAAAAAAGGGGGGGGTCAATCAGCTATGTAGGAGATAACAGGCCCCCAGCTGTCTCTACTACTACTACTCCAATGTCTTCAATTGCCAAACTTAAGTACTTCTCGGAGTGCGAGGAATCCAATGATGATGATGAAGAGGAGGAACAAGACGAGGATTAAAAAAAAACTTCTAAAGGATAACGCTGATGAAGAGGAGGAATAAGACGAAGATTAAAAAAGAAGCACCAAATGTATCAGTGGTGGATGCTGTGCCTTGCAAGACAAGTTAGACATTCCTTTAGGCCAACTCTTGACTGGTTAACTTTACACTAAAATTTTGCACCAAAATTAAGGCACACATCCTTAATAAATGTGAAGCTAAGAGCCTACTCTACTACTACTCTTAGCCATGCCCCCCTTTCATAGGCACTTTTAAAACCATTTAGTGTCTAGCAAGAAGTGTCTTACACATGAAATGGTCTCAATCTCTACTGATGTTTTCATGATCAGGGAGGGATTTTGGACAAGTTTGAGGTATGATAATTTCTGTTCTGTGAATAGTAACAACTTCGGCTCAAGAGCTTGCATTCTTGAAGTTCCTGAAAATCCTAAAAAAATTTACAACAGTGACGACTTGGCCAGACAGGTGCCAGAGCAGAGAGAGAAAGTCTATCATCTACCCCATAATTGTCTGGATGGTGAGAAGCAATATGTCCGACCATTAGCTGTGCACTGACCCCCCTTTACTAAGCGAGCCGGCATCAGGGACTGACATCCTGTGTACATGTGGATCAGGTACATTGGTAAGACCATAATAACAGGAAAATTACATTTGCACTCTCTGCAACAAAATGTTGCTAAGACACAGTAAGATGCGTCCAATACCTTTGTTTACGTTAATACCACATTTGCGAACACATATTTTGTTTTGTCTTTACATTTTTGTTTTGAATATTTTTTTCTTCAAAATTGTTGGGACCTTGTCTTGGATGCAAAAGTCCTTAAAATTTGCAGAGATTCTTCAGAAGCAGAATTGCACCCAACAGTCTTACTTTAGGATTTCTGTAATCGTGCAGGTGTTTTTTTTTTCTTTGCAAACCTATTAGTTCATGTTGGGAAATGACTGAATTTTACAATTTCGAGACAAACCAAAAAGGGATTAAAAATGCATGCAAAAGTATTAATAAGGGATTCATGGGAAAAACTATATAAGATGTTTATGAGGGGAGGGTTAGATGTTAAATTTAACATAGGAAAATGAAAATATTCACTGGGAGACAGTGCACAAACATATAAGAACATGTGGTCAAAAAATTGTAATTTAATTTCACAATTTCATTTCAAATTCGGTAGTATTATTCAGCTATGAGGTTAAAAATATGTGATATAGAAAAATATCTTATCCCAAATGTAAGATCCAGATATGTCATCCATTAAACAAGTAACAGGTTACAAAAGGAGATCGGTGAGGTAAAAGACCCGATGACCGACATGGAGGACAGAACAAGGAGGGACAATGTGAGACTTGTGGGTCTACCGGAAGGGTCTGAGGAAGGTGACACCAAAGGGTTATTTGAGAAATGGATCATCGATACCTTGGGCTCAAAGACCTTTTTCTCATTATTTGTCATTGAGAGAGTTCACAGGTTCCTGTCCAAAAGCCACCCCAGGACTCCCCATAAGACAATAGTGAAGGAATTTAGCGAGTGATAAGACTAAGGCCAGAAGTCGATCGTGTTTAAGTACCGGAGTTGTCTATATAGTGAAATGACAAGATTTAATTCAGTTATAGAAGAAACGTGTGGAAATTTTTACTGCGGGTCATTGGGAGGGGATGGGATTACGATGTTGAGGTGAATATATGTATATTCTTTCCCTTTCCCTCAGCATTATTGTTAAATTAGGATAGGATAAAAAGATGCACACTTTTTGACATAAATAGACATTTCTTAGATATTATTTGTCTTTTGTAAACACATGCCATAAAAGACACAATTGAAAGAATTACTAAAAAGTGGGCAGATAGCTGGACATTTATCAAGGTATTTAGTCGCAAAAAAAAGTCGCACATGCACCTAAGCACTTTTTTTGTTTGACTTTTGTGTGTAAGCAAAAAGTTGCAAACAGCCTTACCTAAGCAAATTTCAGTTTTCACTTTGCAGTGGTCAGTTATTTAAGATAAGCGAAAGTTGCATGTAAGCAAAAAAGAAAAGTCGCAAACCCCTTACAAAAAGTCATAAGTCTGCTCTAGGTCTGACCTGGAGTACAAAACTCCCGTACGTGAGCAAATTTAAAAAGTCGCAAATGAGTCTCACAAATGTCTCAACCGCCACTTTTTTGTTTTGCTTATGTGCTCCAAATTTATCACACATAAGCAAAACTAAAGAAAAAAAATTAATAACTTCTTAAGTAGTAGTTAATAGAAAAATCCTTTTGAAGGTAATACGTTCATAGATATGGACGGGAAAGATGTTTGTTAGTTTTTACATGTCATAATCCAAAATCAGGAATTAAACATTTACTTTGTATATACCTCACCGCTTTTAATATTTGTCAAGGAAAATATTCTTTTTCTTTATATTCGTGGTAAATTAAGATAAGGATAGGAGAGGCCGTTCTGCAAATCCCACTACGAATTCATTTTTTTAATCTTTTTATTTAAAAATACTATGTCCCAAACATTACAGAAAGTATTCAAAAGAGTCCTATGGCCTCTTAAACATGGTAACAATGGAGCAGGACATCTCATGATCGACAATGGAGGAAGAGCATCACACTAGGAATTCTACACAAACATAATTGGGTAAAAAAAAAATTGAAAAAAAAATGGTTGGTATTAAATCTTGAGACTGGAACTCGATTGGGGGGGGCCCTCTCATGTTTAAGTGTCAGCTTAACCACACAGTATGTTAAATCTATGAAAGGAGATAAGTCTCCAACTACATGGTTTTGGATTTGGAAACTGAACCAAATAACAAAGTCCCCAGGAGAACCTTTAGATTTACCCATCACTTAAAAACCCCAACGTAAAAAAAAGTTATAGATATTGAAAAAATAGGGATGGGCACCACTAAGAAGATCTTTTTGGAATTATAAGAACCGTTCTGGAGTCCTCAATGCAACAGAATCTAGTTTGCTTAGAAAGATGCTGAAGAAAGTCAAAGTTTAACCTATCTGGAGGAGATTTGGTAAAGGAAGATCTGTAATTTCCATGTTCTTTATCCGCCAGAGACGGGCGGTCCATGCTCTTTATCCGCCAAAGAGGGGCGGTCCATGTTCTTTATCCGCCAGAGAGGGGCGGATATGTGCTATGTGGCTGGATCTGTGGTGAGGAAGTCTTGATCATGGAACATGACTAGACTGTTCCGAAATCTGCACAGAACTGCTGCGTAATTTCACAAGGAATCCAAACATTCCAAATCCATATCCTGAGGTCCTCCTGGGGCAGTAACCCATCCATTCTTAGATCTTATTTCTAAATTAAGTTGGTTCCAGTGGAGCAGTTGTTAATAAGGTTATAAAACAACTGTAATCTACTGAGAGCTCAAAAACTGCGCCAATGCAGGTGATGTTCTCCGGTGAGGCCACTCAAAATATTATTCTACAACCCAGGGTGCTTTGCTGCCTGGCCAGAGAAAGGGGGTCACCTTAGCCATTATTATTGGCATGAAGGTCTTATATAGTGCATCTTTAGCATATTAAACATGTTGCCGATCGTGATTCTTTTCAGTTTTAATGTCATGCTCCTGAGGATCGAGAGGAGAAGACACCTAGTAAATAAAGATGGCAAAGAAGAAGATACCAATGGGTCAACCTGGTCCAACTAGCTCTGTAGAGATGGAAAGTCCATGCCACATTATATGTCGAGCTTCATGACCATCAGGGGGAGTTAAGCTCCTAGTTGCGGATGTCTGTGGCGAGCTTTGACAGTCTGTTGCAGCGAGTTTCAACAACACATTCAGAACCAGGACACCGAGAGGAGTGTGTCACCAGAAGAACGCCTCAAGGTTACTTCAAGGTGTGTAGTTATTTTGTATATGACTGTTTTGAATAGAAAATTATTTTTTAATTATGATATAAAAAAAAATGTCATATTTTTTGCCGGTGCCTGGCTACTGGAGAGGTTTTCTGATGGGAAGCACATCCAGATACAGAAGAGTTCTTCAACCACAAAAAGTTCTTCTCCATCATCCTTATGGCCATTGCCCATGACCAGTACAAGTTTGGAGCTGTGGACATTATGGATGAGCCGACATATATATATATTTTTTTTTACAGGTTCCTGGCTACCAGAGAGTATTTTTCTTCACTGCATTTCCAGTACCTGTTGGGAAAGTAGACAGTCTCAGGAATTGTTGGGGACAAATGCAAAGTCCTGTGAGATTGTTTTCATGAGGAGTCCATTCTACAACCCTCTACACAGCAATGGACTGACATCGGATATCGGGTACACGTTTCAGAAAGTGACACAGTTTCCCAATTGTGTCAGAGCAGTGGATAGGAAGCATACCTTCCTCCCCTGCCATCGTGAATTATAAAAGAGCTAGAAATTTGTGATACATCAGCGCATAATTACCATTGTGGTACCATACCAGCCCAAGTTTTTGGATCTAAGGGACCAAAGTGGGGGAAATATATAAGTATGCTTTATTACAAAAAAGCATCGACGATGTGTCTGATTATGTCTTGACATAAACCCTTCCAACATGATATAGATACAGTCATTTCTGCACCAGAAGAATTTGATGATAAACTTGATCTGGAGAGGACACTAGGTGAGTTTCTTGGTCTGGAACTCATCTTGGTGCATAATTTCTTTATTTTTCAGAAAACCCTCTACCTGCAGCTTCAGGGCACAGCAATGGGGGCATTTTGTGCTCCCTCGTATACTAATTTGTTCCTGTCTTTGGGAAAGGTGAATTTTTCTTACAGATGCTGTAGAATGTATTCAGAAGGTACAATTTTATATTTGTCTCACCAGCAGGGAATTCCTCAGAAGAGTAAAAGAGCATGTGTTGGATATCCAGGCAGCAACAGAATGTGACGATCCAACTCAACTCAAAGCCTTGGCAAGACACTTCAAGACTACTTAGAACTGTGATTCAATCAAGGTACAGGGCATAGACAGTGTTTATATTAGTGCTCGGGGGAGGAGGGGGGAAGATGTAGTGAAAAAGATCTCTCGGCCCCAAAAACTGAAGTCATGTACACCTTTTGGCCCTCTCATTTATATATGGTCCATTTTTAGGATGGTCCATTATAAGGACGGTCCTGCTTGTAATCTCATCCCTGGGTTAAAGTTTGTCTACTCTTGGATTTCTCTGTATGTTCTTCTGAGTTATGTTTATGTGTTCTTGGGGAGTGTCTATATCTATATATATATATATATATATATATATATATATATATACAAATTATTATTTTTTCCATTGTTTGAAGTTCTTCTATATATTGGATTTTTGTATCATAATCATTTTTCTCTGCACTCTGGTGGGTCCTCCATATGCATGTGCACATACATATTTGTAGTTCATGTATATATTGGGTGTTTTTAAAATATTTTAGCAGTTGTCTATGTTCTTATATATGAGTGCATTTTTAAGTATTATAGAGGGGGGCTTGTTTTGATTAATATGCTATTCTTTCAGGACCCTATACATTTCCTCTATCGTCTTGTCTAGATATACTTCAATTTCACACCAATTCCGATCCAAGAAGAAGAAAGCTCTTTATCAATTCCTCAATTCATTAATTGCCACAACTGAACCTGAAAACTATTTTAAAACTACTTGAAAACATTACTCCAAAAAAAGACAAAAAATTATCAGCCGTACCATACATTCGTGGGTGGGGTGGGAAAAATTACTATTGCTTATTTAGACAAATTTTTCTCCTCCTCTTCTTCGGGTTTCAGAAGTAAATCAGCAGGGCATGGTGGTGATGATATGGAAATTGGAAATCACCTGTGAAACATTGGAGGAGTGGGGAGGTGACCCAGGTGTCAAATATGGAAGATATGCAAGCAGAAATGTCTTAAGATTTAGTTGACCTAAATACCAAGAAACTATGGAACGACAGCTAGAGAGGCAGTGACCGGGGCTGCGGTGTCTGAGGAGGCTGTGATTACCGGAGAGATGGCAGACTCTTCTCCATCCTGTGTTTTCCATAAGTGAATTCCCACCAAATGAGCAACAGCAGAAGAGCAAAAGGACAGCAGCATTCTCCTAACCTGAGAAGGAGCTAAGAAAAGAACCTAGCAGGGGGGGGGGGGGGGGGAGAGCCAGATTCAGAATCCCATATTGGTGAGCTCCGCTCCATCTTCTTTATTAGATGCTGCTCGGTATGGGAAGAGCTGCTGAGGATGAGTGATAAATTTGACAAAAGCTCCATGGGTCTACCTCATCCAAAAAGAGCAGGAGCTGAAACAGAGTCAGATGAGCTGAAACAAGAGCTGCGGGGAAATGTTATTTAGTTTATGGCGATAATTAAACTTTGTCTGTGGAAATAAGGTGCAAAACGGGTGACCATACTCTTCTTCACTACTTTAGGAGACATTAGCAGCTAACTACAATGAGCGACCCTCTTAACCATTTCCAGAAGGACACTCAATTGTCCCTACCTTACCCTCATCTCCCTGCCTACCAATGCAAGACTGCGGCTCTAATAAGGGTGATCCAACGCAGGAACCTGCTATATGCCCCTATGCTCAAGTGAATCCTATTTACAGATCCTAGCCTAATAAAAGCTGTGATCTATGTAATTTACAAAAAACAGAAATATGTGTATGTATATATGACACCGCCTGGTATTGCCGAGTGACGACAGAACAGTATTCTATTAACGTTACTATATATTATTTCAATCCAAATCTATTCCCAATGTTCAAACTCAACGCATTTCACTGTGCCATGTGCATGATGACTCATCAAGGTAAAGCTTACAGGTGGGGCTACAGATCAGAGAAGAATTACTAAACCAGTCAAAGTAGCCCTATACTCACTGTGGTGCAGTGCAGTGCAGACCTAAGCCTGCTGATAGAAAGCTTTTGTGGTGTTGGACTTCATTATGGATCAACAACATCATGAATGGTGTTAGGAGCTGTTCATTTATATGGACTCTTGTCTACAGCGCACAAGTCTCATGGGAGGAGTGCCTGGTGGCAGTATGATAAGAATTGTTGTTACTTGTCTCTTCAGCCTTAGGTTGAATAGGGGGCAAAGCCACAGATGTTTGGCTCCGGCTTATGATGGCTCAAAAGTCTTTGTCCTTTCCTTCAGGGTCCCCCCCCCCCCCCCCATCAGTGTGGCACCACAGGGTTGGTGGCTGTATGACGGCCTGGAGCATGTTGGCTTTTCAATGCGGGTCACTGTAAATTCTTCGGCTTGTGTAACTACAAGCACAAGTGTTTCTCTGATGGACGCTCTGATGCTGCGGTCTGATGATGGAGTGGGTGGTTACATATGAGACGGGTAGTCAGTCCATAATTCGTTACTTGGATGACTTCCTGGTTGTGGCCTTGCTGAGGTTTTCTGCTACTTTTTGATTTTTGATGCAGTTTGGGGTCCCGTTGTCCTCTGAGAAGACCGGAAGTCCCTTTATGGTCATGTTCTTTTTGGGGATAAAAATCGATTTCGAAGTAATGGTGTTCTGTCTTCCTTCCAATAAGCTGTCAAGATTGTTGGACCTCATGGAGGGTTTTGCAGGACTCAAAAAGTCACCTTGAAGCAACTTCAGTCTCTTCTTGGCTCTTTGGTTCCTGCTTGAAGGGTTATGCCCATGGGCAGGGTTTTCTCGCATCGCATTTCCTTGGCCACCACAGGCGTTTGGAGGCCGGAGCATGGTATCCATCTTACGTCCTCAACGAGCGAACCTGTTGGTGTGGCATGAGTTTGTACACCACTATAATGAGCGCACTTTTTGTCAGTCAGATAAAGTAACCAACAGCGAGAAATCCCTGGTGACAGACACAGCGGGTTCTTGTGGTTTTGGGGACATTTTGGGGCATGAGTGGCATGTGGAGGTGTGGCCAATGGAGTAGAGGGAGCGGGTTTAGTGCTGTAAACATACACTGCAGGAGTGATTTCCCATAGTGGTGGAGGTTGAGTTGTGGGGTTCTCACTAATCGCAAGATGTTTTTTGACTGAAAACAGCAGCGTAGTGCATTCTGACCTGCGCCTTGCTGACGGATTTGGCCTTGCTTTGGCACTACGCGCTTTGGTGCCTTGCGTTCAACATTTGGTATCGTTCCGACCATGTCCTTGCTAATGCCCTTTCTCGTTTCCATTTACAGGAGTTTCGGTCCCTGTGTCCAGAGGTGGCCAAGAAGTGTTGTCAGTGCCTCCATTTGCTGTGGGACGTTGTGAAGACCACACCTGTACTTGAAATGGTCACTGTAAGGCGTAAGGGAAGTCGTTGGCATTGGTGGAGGACAGGCAGGTTGATTGTGATGACCGACTTCAACTGGAGGTGACAGTTTTTACTTGTTGTGGTTAAGGAAACCAGGTTTTTCTGCTGTTGTTGCCTGGCAATGTTTGTCAGGTCTCATTTTTTATTTTAAGCTGCAGGAGTATGTCAAGCGGAGTGGTAGATGCCCCACTTGCATGTCCTTTTTTGGGTTTCTGTTGTCTGTCACATCAGTTTCTTGTTCCACTGCTTTTGAGGCTTTGCTCTTTAACAACGCCACTGTCCTTTTTAGGGGCCCTCCCACTGGGTGAAATAGTTCTGGTGTCTGTGTCTAGACATGGTTTGGGTGGCCTCCTTATCGGGGGATTGTCATTGTTCCAAAGGAGTGGTGCAGGTGTGCATTCGGCACTCCAAAATGGACACTCTCTGGGTGAAGGAGTGGCTTCAGTTGAGGGAGGTTGCCATCAGGGCTTGCCCCGTGCAGGACATCATGCAGTTTTTGGTAGTTATAGTCAGTGATATTTTTTGTCCCTTTATGATGGATCCCCTCTTACTAGTTATCAGTTTCAAATGGTTTTTAGGCTTGCCTAAGGGGTGTGGGGGCCCCACCTGGCTGGGTTTGGCACTCACTCTTTTTTAAATTGGGGTGTCAAGAGAGAGACAGGGCTGGTTTGCCTTTAGATTAGATTCAGTGGATTGGGAGGTACAAATTGAGGTGTTATGCCAGTTATGTTCGTCCTGAATTAGCCCTAATTTTATTGTTTTCTTTTTAGATTCTCGCCCTCTGGTGGTTTATTTGCTGGGTCATTCCTATATTTTCCAGGCAGCCCAGAAAGCAGTCTTTCTCAGGTGGTCGTTATCTTGGTTTTCATAACACGGAGGTTTACTGGAGAAGTATCGGGAGTTGCTGGTCTTGGATGGGGCAATTGACATCAGTAGGGTCATTTGATCCATGTGGTGCTAGTGCTTCATGCCAGGGCATGATCTGTTTTCTTCGTATGGTAGAGCTGATTACCCTCATGAGGGTGTATTTCGAGCAGATCTCGGTGTTCTTCATGGAGGTAATGTTGGTATGGTCCTAGTTTGTGCCCCAGATTTCTTCGCATGGAGCTCGGGATGCTTCTGCTGTGGAGAAGGCCCGCAGGATGGTCAATGCAAGGATGTCTAGTTTAGTCTTTTCTAAGAGAGGGGTTGTCATTCGCCACCTGCAGTTATAGGGTGACAACCGTCATTTGATGACTTCCGAAGGTACCAATCTAAACGGCCACGGTATGGATATCTTCTTGTCTGGCCTTCAGAACAGAGTGGACCAAGCTTTGTTTTTGCAGGGTGGGGGTCGTGTAGGAGTACACAAGCTCCTCCGTGGCAGTTGAAAGAGAAATGTAGAATGAAAGGATGACAGTTGGCATACCGCTACATCCATTGCTATGAAGACATTACAAACAATACCGGTTTATGGTATTCAACATGATAATTTTGAAGAAATGTAAATGATATTTTTTGTGGTATATTGTTTTTCATTTTTTTTCTCTCTGGTATATGGTTCTACTGTGAAATTGGGTCCAGCTTCTCCTTATTTTTATATATCTGGTTAAGAAAATTGATAATAATTAAATGATCTGGAATGAGAAAGCAGGAAGGGGAAATGAGAGAGTAGCTGTTGTCAGCATGATTTAATGACACCAGCCGGTAGTGGCGAGTTGGAGGATGTAAAAGCTATCAAGAAGCTGCACACTCTGTTTGGGTTAGTATGTGGGCTTATTGTGGGATTAAATTAAAATCATGAGCTCGTTTCAAGACCAGATGAAGGAGAACCCCTCCATATCCATCGATAGGTTTAACAAGGAAAAAAATCACTCCGCCAAAGCTTATTTGCTGTCCCACTTTAAGAAGGATCATATGAAAGGGCTTCGTGTTCCTCTCTAGAAGTGAAGGATGCAGTCCTGCCAGAAAAATTTCCTGTACTGTTCTCCAATACCAAAGGACTTACTGCTAACAAGCCCAAAGCACATTAGAGAATTGAAGTGTATCCAAGATAGATTTCCTTGATGAAAGAATAACAAGAACGGCTAGGTAGTTCTTCTGTAGATGCCATATTTAAACGTGTTTCTTCCTCTTTTTGGTTAGTTGGCAGCCTGTAGGTCTTCATTTATTTGTGTACAATTATTTAGCCTTCCAAATAGATAACAATGTAAATCAGGTTTTTGATGCTATCATTGAAAGTAAACCTGTTTCTTTCAATGCTCCTCTATATGGAGCCCAGTAGGAGACCCACCTACGATTACCTGGACAAATATCTAAATTCTCCAAATAAACCAGAAGTAGACATACAAAGGATAAGTCAGAGAGCTTTCTGGTGAACACCTTAAAATCTATAAGGCCCCTAAGGTAAACCCTAGGAGATCTGGTGGTAGATGGAGCCCAGTTGCAAACCGACCTACAATTACCCAGACAAATATCTATAATCTCCAAAAACAGCAAAAGTAGAAATGCAAAGGAGAAGTCAGAGACACTTCTGGTTAACATTTTGAAATCTACATGGCCCCTAAGGTAAACCCTAAGACATCTGGGGGAGACCTCCTGAGGAAGAATACGAAACACGTTTTGAGGCGGCGGCGGGGGCATAGTGATCTTGTAGGACCCAGCATGACTACCTTAGGTAATAACATATGACCACATTATTTTTCATGACTTTGTTATTCTTGTGATTTTTTCATGTATGCTAGGGTCTAGAGATGAGCTATCCCCTGTCCATTTTATGGGGTTCCTTTTTAAGGGTGGGTTGTTTTAATTGGGTGGGTCCCATATTGTGTTTCTGATATTGTTCTAAATAAAGCTTTTTCACTTTTTGAATTTATATTTTTGGACTCTTATTGAGTGCTGGTTGTAGGTTTATAGTTAGTTTATTCTAGCACTTATGGATTTTAGTCAGTGTATGGCCGGAATTGTAGGTTTGTAAACCCTAGGACATCTGGGGGAGAGCGTGATAGGAGGCCGACCTACAATTACCTAGATTAATATGTAAAGTCTCCGAATACACCAGAAATAGAAATGTAAAGGATGAGTCGTGGAGGAACAAATTGGATCAGGACAGGAACAGGAATTAGCATCATTACTTGGAGAGATATTAACTGAGATACAGAAATGTAATAAATCAAATACAGAACTAACAAATCAGATTGGAACAGAGTCAATCCACATCATAAGGTAAAGGAGACAAATATGGGGGTGGAAAAAAGACTTCCTAAAATGTATGAAAGAATGTGATTGGCTTTAAAACAAGTGGACTCTTTAACTAATGACTATAGAAATACTGCAGGATCGTGAGAATAGATCCAGGAGATACGGTTGTAAAAGAGACATATATGGTCATCTTAACCCTCTTTGGAATGGAGAGGGCCAATTTGGTTCCATACAAAAAAAAATATCTGAAGTTCCCACCAAGAGCTTTGCTGTGCTCCATAGACAGGGACTTCAAAGGCTGGGGAACCAGAGATCATACCTACAATGGATCAAAGATTTCTCTATTCCCGGATTACTCAAGAGAAACTCAATATTTCTTATACAGAGGTTAAAAAGAGATTGGGCAGTGAAATTGTATTCCACCATAAGGTTGATTTTTAGACAGAAAGAGAGATGGTGGATTCTGAGGACAGTATTGTATTTCTGTAGGGGGCACTTGATAATTCGATGCTGATCTTAGCATTTTTTTATATATTCCCCTCCTTTTGCACTAGACATCTTGATCTGTCTAGTTGAGTTTATTTAAAAAAATTATCAATTGTATGTAAATGGGGATTTTTTACTTTGTCCTCAATCCTAATCTGGACAAATCAAGTGGAATGAGACATATGGGTTAACTGGAGATTCCCGTTGCTAAATTTTTTGGGAGAGATGGGATGATGGGATATATATATATGGTGGTTGTTTTATTACGATAGAATTGTCCCCTCTTGTTTTGGTTTTTTTATGATTTTGAGCCATACCAAAAACAAAAATCAATAGAACATTTTCTACAAACAAAAGACCCCCAAAATGAAAAATGGAAAGAGAAAGAAAAGAACGCAACAAACAGGCATAGACGATATTCAATCTGTCAAAATACGGTCTGAATGCACACCTAACTTCCCTCCTACAGAAGGGACTTTCATTCTGCCCCAACAGAAAACCAGACATCAAACCAGAACATTATTTTTCTGGATTTTTATCAGTTTGTTAGAAAAATCACGTTAAGACACTTCTTCCTACCAGAGACATCGTACTCCAGAGCGGGAGGAAGCAACTGACCCGATCCATGGAAAACATACGACAGTCAAGAACAAGTCCAGATTTTATCCTGTAAATAGTTTAGTATTGATTTAAATCCTCCAGGAGTTAGTGAGTGAAAATCTGAAGAAAGTAGCAACCGCTACAAAAAAAAACCCTTAGCAAAAATTTACAGCATTTGAGAGACCAGCACTTAAAAAACTATGAAAGAACTGGGACCTAGTCATCCATCCGGCTTATAAGGGAAGTGGGTTAGTCCTACAAGACTATTCAGCGTATTACACTGCAACTCTCACAATTTTGCAAGACCATGAATAATATTGGAGGCTAACGGTTGGCCCCTTTAGAGATCTTTAACAAAAAAAGGTGTTGTCCAATCAAGGTTTTTTTTCACAGAGAACATTCTTCACCTATCGGTAGGATCAGCGTGTATGTGACTGGTGGGTGTCTAACTGCTAGGACCTTACCTGATCATAAGAACAGGGATCCTATGTCCACCTATTTTAATTAACTGGAGGTTGGTCATGTCTGCCATAGCGCATACTTCTATCAAAAAAGGAGAACCGGTGGCAACAGGGCGAAATGCAACAATCAGCAACAAATCTGCAACATGTAAATAATCCCCTTGGCTGTTGTATCTAACACTTGTGTCACCTCTTAAATAGTATCAGAAATCAAAGGAGCTTCTCGCTCTCGAAAAAGAATTGAAGAAAGAACAGAAATCTATGAAGTCCACTTCCAAAGGGGATATTAAGAGCAAAACTCAGTGACTAGTTTTTGTTTTGTTTTTTAAAGTTTTGTATTTGTAAAAATAAATCTGTAAATTACAAGTAGAAAAATTCTTACCGACAATTTTTGGAGTACAAAGGATCCATCTAACATCAGCTGAAAGGAACAGCAATGGGCACAAGAGTGGTGCCTTCATAAACAAACTTCGTTATGGGCAAATTTGAAGATACATTGATTACGTCCCAAGCCCTGTTCAGAACTCACGCTAAGTCCTATAAGTGATACATAGATGGCGTCTTCTTTGTTTGGAAAGGCACAGAAGAAGACATCAGCACTTTTACAAATAATAAACTGGTGCATCACTCTCATTGACAATTTCTCGAAAGTTAAAATCGAATTTTAGGCATCAATATTAGCTAGAAAGGCCACCAGTTTATCACATCCACCTAGTCTGTTGATTCAAACAGTTATCTTCTTTTTACAGTGGACACTATAAAGGATGGAAGGTAAACGTACTATTTGGCCTATATAAGAGAATAAGGAAGGTTTTGATAGGATATTATAATTCTCTATTTATACAGAACAGATTCAGCAGCGCTGTACATTTAAATGAATCTCTGTCCCCATAGAGGCTCACAATCTAAATGGAGGGAGGAAACCCACATAAACACAGAGGGGGAAATTTATCAAACAATGTGTAGAAGAAGAGTGGGGCAGTTGCCCATAGCAACCATTCAGATCGCTTCTTTCATTTTTTTAGAGGCCTTTTCAAAAATAAGAGGCAATCTGATTGGTTGCTATGGGAAACTGGTCTGCGCCTATTTTTTATTACATGATTGAAGTAAATGATTTTAAAATACTGGAAAGGGGGCAGTATAGGGAGAAAGGCAGCAGACAATTCACTTATATTAGTATTTTTGAACTTCAGAAGGAATTCAAGACAATATGTATTTAAAAAGTGGGTTATTTTTTTCTTCTCCCTTGTGGGTTTATAATCATATGAAAGAATTTCGGAAAATTTAGGATAAAAAGTTCTGGATAGATACAAGTGTCTCATATATAGGATACATATTTACTGAGCCAGTTCTAAAGAGTTTGAGGATATTAATGGCCCCAATATACATTTAAGAAAAGGTAGCTTTACAAATTAATGTTTACCCCAACAAGTACTGAAGTATATATAGGACAGTTGTATTTTCCCTATTGATCTTACAATATACCAGACTTAAAAGTTTCGGTATTTACAAATTAAGAACATGTATACGCACAATTTATCCCAACGAGTCCTGAAGTATATATAGGACAGTTGTTTTTTCCCTTTTGATCTTAAAATATACCAGACCCCAGACTTAAAGTTTAGGTATTTACAAATTAATGTTTACCCAAACGAGTCCTGAAGTATATATAGGGCAGTCGGATTTTCCTTTTTGATCTTACAATATACCAGACACCAGACTTAAAGTTTAGGTATTTACAAATTAAGAACGTGTATACGAACACAGAAGTATTCACATGCGCTGATTGTTTTTCTATGGGTTGAAGTTATAGGGAAAGTTTTTTTGACTAAGATAAAAAAAAAATTACGTGGGGAGCTGTCTAGGTGCTTCCAGATAAAAATAAAAAATACGGGAAGAGGATTTAAGGGTAATATTGGAAGAAGTGTCAAATAGGTCTCGGTGAGGACCATACATAGAGTATCTTAAGCTGGGGTAAACCTTTATAAATTTGGGAGTTGGTATAATTCACTTTGCCCAAAATGCTCTACACCAGAGGTGGACTTTTTGACACAGAATTGCCCAAAAATACAACCATTCTGAAAGGGGGTAAGTAGGTAACTTCGAAGAAACTTGAAAGTTTTAAACATAGCCCTTTCCTAATTCTAGGAGTGGATTTAAATATAAAGATCTTATTATTAGATAAGTACAGTATGCAAAATTATTAAATATATGCAAGTGGTTTCATAAGAATAGCCCATCAAAACAGGAGGGGGGTGGGTGAGTTGGAAAAATTTGGAAATTTGAAAATATTTTCCACAAAAAAAATTACGAAATTTAAGATGCTTTGGGGAAAAGGTAGCTGAAAAATAGATATATTGAAAAATTATTTTTACTATATTGTTTTTTGTTTAATTTCTTTAACGAAAAATTTGTCTCACAAGCTACCAATATATTCTGAAGTACCCAGAGGAAACCCACACAAACAAAGGGATGATGTTCATTGTGGGATTGGAACATTGGACCCCAGCACTGCAAGGCAACAGTGATAACCACTGAGCCACCATGCTGTCCTTTTTTTCTTTGGTCACATTTTGGACAGTATTGTTATGCTCAGAAGGGTGCAGATAAAGGGAACAATTATCATAAATACTGACTTGTAAGTTTTTGGTTTCTAAACTGTTTCAACTCTTAATGTGCATTAGATGGTTGTAGAAAAAGAATACATGGTCTACCGATTTGATAAATTGGAAGCATTACCGAAAGTAGGGAGGCCAACAATGGGCAGCATGGCCCATCAAATACACAGACATGCCACAACTAGATGAAATCTACAAGCTGATATGGGAGCAACTCAGTTCAGATCACTCTCTGGTCCTTGTGAACAATCTGGTGGATCATCATGATTCTGGCACAGCAATGTTAATCCTCTCTCTGGTTCAAAGATCCCATGACCAGCACTTATCAGGTAAGACAAATTAATACTTAGGTAAAGCAGCCAACCATTTACCAACCCTGACAATACTGGGCCATGTGATTCGCCATCAGCCATCTTGGACAATCAAATTATCACAACCCCCTCTCCTGCAGGCCCTGTTAAAGTGTCTAAGACAGTCACAAATGTTGTCATTCTCAGTACCGCAGTCCTAATACTAATTAACCACTGAGCCACCATGTTGCCCTTTTTGTTTTTGGTCACATTTTGGACACCATTGTTATGCTCAGAAAGGTGCAGATAAAGGGAACAATTATCATAAATACTGACTTGTAAGTTTTTTGCTTCTAAACTATGTTTCAACTCTTAATGTGCATTAGATGGTTGTAGAAAAAGAATACATGGTCTACCAATTTGATAAATTGGAAGCATTATCCAAAGTAGGGAGGCCAACAATGGGCAGCATGGCCCATCAAATACACAGACATGCCACAACTAGATGAAATCTACAAGTTGATATGAGAGCAACTCAGTTCAGATCGCTCTCGGTCCTTGTGAACAATCTGGTGGATCAACATGATTCTGCCACAGCAATGTTAATCCTCTCTGGTTCAAAAATCCCATGACCAGCACTTATCAGGTAAGACAAATTAATACTTAGGTAAAGCAGCCACCCATTTACCAACCCTGACACTACTGGGCCATGTGATTCGCCATCAGCCATCTTGGACAATAAAGTTATCACAGCCACCTCTCCTGCAGGCCCTGTTAAAGTGTCTAAGACAGTCACAAATGTTGCCATTCCCAATACCGCAGTCCTAATACTAATTAACCACTGCACCCTTCTGTTATGCTCAGAAGGGTGCAGACAAAGAGAACAATTATCATAAATACTGACTTGTAAGTTTTTTTTTTCTAAACTGTTTCAACTCTTAATGTGCATTAGATGGTTGTAGAAAATGAATACATGGTCCACCGATTTGATAAATTGGAAGCATTACCGAAAGTAGGGAGGCCAACAATGGGCAGCATGGCCCATCAAATACACAGACATGCCACAACTAGATGAAATCTACAAGCTGATATTAGAGCAACTCAGTTCAGATCACTCTCTGGTCCTTGTGAACAATCTGGTGGATCAACATGATTCTGCCACAGCAATGTTAATCCTCTCTGGTTCAAAAATCCCATGACCAGCGCTTTTCAGGTAAGACAAATTAATAATTAGGTAAAGCAGCCACCCATTTACCAACCCTGACACTACTGGGCCATGTGATTCGCCATCAGCCATCTTGGACAATCACGTTATCACAGCCACCTCTCCTGCAAGCCCTGTTAAAGTGTCTAAGACAATCACAAATGTTGTCATTCTCAGTACCGCAGTCCTAATACTTATTAACGACTGAGCCACCATGCTGGCCTTTTTGTTTTTGGTCACATTTTGGACACCATTTTTATGCACAGAAGGGTGCAGATAAAGGGAACAATTATCATAAATACTGACTTGTAAGTTTTTGGTTTCTAAACTATGTTTCAACTCTTAATGTGCATTAGATGGTTGTAGAAAAAGAATACATGGTCTACCAATTTGATAAATTGGAAGCATTACCCAAAGTAGGGAGGCCAACAATGGGAAGCATGGCCCATCGAATACACAGACATGCCACAACTAGATGAAATCTACAAGCTGACATGGGAGCAACTCAGTTAAGATCGCTCTCTAGTCCTTGTGAACAATCTGGTGGATCATCATGATTCTGGCACAGCAATGTTAATCCTCTCTGGTTCAAAAATCCCATGACCAGGTAAGACAAATTAATACTTAGGTAAAGCAGCCACCCATTTACCAACCCTTACACTACTGGGCCATGTGATTCGCCATCAGCCATCTTGGACAATCAAGTTAAAGTGTCAAAGACAGCCACAAATGTTGTCATTCTCAGTACCGAAGTCCTACTACTAGCTAACACTAATTCACCAATGCCTGCTGTCCAGTAACTAAAGCTAACACTAGTCCTAACTTTGCACAATGTACCGGAAAGGATGGGCCACTTTATGCAGTTCTACTTTTGAAACACCTCAAAAGAGAACATTTTATATAAATCTTTAATAAAAATTATTTTTGAAACATTTAAGTTTATAAAGCACTTTTTTAAAAAGAATTATAAAAAAAACTTCTTTCTGAACATTTTTTAAATATCTTTTTTAAAGATTTGAAAAACATTTTTGAAAAATTGGAAAGACAATAAAAAAAAAATGAAAAAACCTATTTTTGAAAAATTTGAAAAACTTCTTATGGAAAATTTTGAAAAAGAAAACAAGATTGTCTGGTAGAAACGTGGAAAAACTCACATTTCTAATAATACAGGTTCTTCTAAAAAAAAATTGCATATTGTGCTAAAGTTCATTATTTTCCATAATGTAATGATAAAAATTAAACTTTCATATATTTTAGATTCATTGCACACCAACTGAAATATTTCAGGTCTTTTATTATTTTATTACTGATGATTTTGGCATACAGCTCATGAAAACCCCAAATTCCTATCTCAAAAAATTAGCATATCATGAAAAGGTTCTCTAAACGAGCTATTAACCTAATCATCTGAATCAACTAATTAACTCTAAACACCTGCAAAAGATTCCTGAGTCTTTTAAAAACTCCCAGTCTGGTTCATTACTCAAAACCACAATCATGGGTAAGACTGACGACCTGACTGCTGTCCAGAAGGCCATCATTTACACCCTCAAGCAAGAGGGTAAGACACAGAAAGAAATGTCTGAACAAATAGGCTGTTCCCCGAGTGCTGTATCAAGGCACCTCAATGGGAAGTCTGTGGTAAGGAAAAAATGTGGCAGAAAACGCTCCACAACGAGAAGAGGTGACCGGACCCTGAGGAAGATTGTGGAGAAGGACTGATTCCAGACCTTGGGGGACCTGCGGAAGCAATAGACTGAGTCCGGAGTAGAAACATCCAGAGCCACCGTGCACAGGCGTGTGCAGGAAATGGGCTACAGGTGCCGCATTCCCCAGGTCAAGCCACTTTTGAACCAGAAACAGCAGCAGAAGCGCCTGACCTGGGCTACAGAGAAGCAGCACTGGACTGTTGGTCAGTGGTCCAAAGTAATTTTTTCGGATGAAAGCAAATTTTGCATGACATTCGGAAATCAAGGTGCCAGAGTCTGGAGGAATACTGGGGAGAAGGAAATGCCAAAATGCCTGAAGTCCAGTGTCAAGTACCCACAGTCAGTGATGGTCTAGGGTGCCATGTCAGCTGCTGGTGTTGGTCCACTGTGTTTTATCAAGGGCAGGGTCAATGCAGCTAGCTATCAGGAGATTTTGGAGCACTTCATGCTTCCATCTGCTGAAAAGCTTTATGGAGATGAAGATTTCATTTTTCAGCACGACCTGGCACCTGCTCACAGTGCCAAAACCACTGGTAAATGGTTTACTGACCATGGAATTACTGTGCTCAATTGGCCTGCCAACTCTCCTGACCTGAACCCCATAGAGTGGGATATTGTGAAGAGAAAGTTTAGAGACGCAAGATCCAACACTCTGGATGAGCTTAAGGCCGCTATCGAAGCATCCTGGGCCTCCATAACACCACAGCAGTGCCACAGGCTGATTGCCTCCATGCCACGCCGCATTGAAGCAGTCATTTCTGCAAAATGATTCCCGACCAAGTATTGAGTGCATAACTGAACATAATTATTTGAAGGTTGACTTTTTTTTGTATTAAAAACACTTTTCTTTTATTGGTCGGATGAAATATGCTAATTTTTTGAGATAGGAATTTTGGGTTTTCATGAGCTGTATGCCAAAATCATCAGTATTAAAACAATAAAAGACCTGAAATATTTAAGTTGGTGTGCAATGAATCTAATATATATGAAAGTTTAATTTTTATCATTAAATTATGGAAAATAATGAACTTTAGCACAATATGCTAATTTTTTTTAGAAGAACCTGTAATATAATGCATAGATGAGTATAGAATTAAAACCTGTCGGATGCCACTGATTAGACAATACTACCACCATCCATGCTGTCCTCTGGCTACTACCAGTTCTTCATCTAAAAAAAATTTAAAAAAAATTTTAGAAAGCCAACTCATTTACTGTCTATAGGGTCTTGTGGACACACAGTTGTTGACTAGCTACAGGACCATCTGGGCCCTTTATGGGTACAATACTTGGTTGATGGCTTTGTTGATGTTTTTCATACAGGGTTGGTTTCCTTATCACATTATACATTTGAATCTTAGAACCTGCTGCACCTCAAAATCGGGTAAAATTAGATAAAAGTTTTCTTGATTGGGCCCTTGGTACAGCCCCCTTTTGATATGTGAAGGGTAGACCTCATAGGTGTGGTGCTTGGGGAGTTCTCAAATAAAAGATTTATTTATGATCATTCTGTGTCTCATTCTGTATACAATGCAAGTACTGGTGCTAGGCAGGAAAAGTACCAGGTTCTATAGGGCAATCCACCACTCAGGCAACTTCTTGGGATAAAAGGTTCGATTTATTTAGCCAAAAACATAACGCGTTGCGAAGGTTTAGACCCTCTTCATCAGATGTACAGGCAATGTATGACCATGGTTAAACAGAGCAGGTTTAAATGCAAGACAAGGGCGCCAAAAACCCACTAGGCTCCGCCCCCTAGTGGGCGTGGAGACTGACTTGCATACATAGAGTCAAGCTAAGTTAAAAGATACTTAAAAATAGCATTCAATCATGTTACGGTAAAGTCTATACAATAAATACTATATATAGTTTAAAAAGGACTGGTTATAAGGTACGTAGGGGATAACAGTGTGTGTCTGTCGGCGTTCAGCTTTCATTAGCGGAACCGCCGGCAGTGTGCGCATGCGCGAACTCGGAAAGTTAATAATGATGACGGAAACCTAGTAGCAAAATGTAGCGACGCGGCATGTGTGCCGCTGGTACATTGTGTCAGCTTATGGGGAATGAGTGGGCTGCGGGGCAAACTTTCATTCCAAAATCAAAGAAAAACAAGGTCCATCAACACTAATGCCTACTGAATATAAACAAATTTTCAATCTATCCTCATATCTTCTTAACTCAATGGAACTACAACTCCTTAATAAAGGTCTATCATACTGTCCAGCTAGTAAAATTAACGAGTTCGATGTCTATGTCGATCTGAATAAATTTATAAGAAAACTAACTTTAACCAGACATTTCAATATGCCCAACACGCATTATTCAGATCAACCCAAAGAATCTGATATCCAAAATGCATTGAACCCACCACCTATCACCACTTCCCTCAAACCCAAATCTACCTTTTATCCGGTCCACCATAGGGGTCCCTTCATTGAGACTTTCTATGAACTTGTTGCATCGGACCTGAGAGATCTCAGTAAATGTGATCATTTCCAATCAAACTTGAACCAAAAAGAGAAAGAAGCACTACAGTCCCTCTCTAAAAAGCCCAATATTGTAATTCGAAATGCAGATAAAGGGGGAGGGATCATTGTTCAAGATAGAGAAGCATACATACAGGAAGCCATGAAGATACTTGGCGATATTAAATATTACATCACTTTACCCCACGATCCAACAGTGGAATATTCTGTCACCTTCGCCAACCTTATTAAAAAAGCCTTTAATGATGGAATTCTTAACAAAAAACAGAAGGATTTCATCACTATCACAAACCCCAAAACTGCTATTTTTTATCATCTTCCTAAAATACATAAATGTACAGTTAACCCTCCAGGCCGCCCAATTATAGCAGGCATTAACTCCATCTCTAGTAACCTTTCCCAGTATATTGACATCATCTTACAAAAATATGTGATAAAGTTAGATTCATACCTCAAGGATACACCCACCTTAATTGAATTATTCCAGGACTTCGTATGGGAACCCGATTTCATATGGGCCACATTAGATGTTTCTTCATTATATTCCAATATACCACATGATAAGGGTATAAGTGTCATCAGAAAAGTTCTAAACCAAGACCTTTCAATGCCATCAGTACAAAAAGAATTTATTTGCAATAGCATTCAGTATATTTTACATCATAACTATTTTTCTTTTAATAATAAAATATACCTACAAACTCAGGGGACCGCAATGGGTACCCATTTTGCGCCAGCATTTGCTAACCTTTATATGGGGTCATATGAAGAATCCCTCATCTACACCAACCACCCTTGGAAGAACAAGATAAAACTCTATAAACGTTATATCGACGATCTGTTATTTATTTGGAGAGGAACGGAGGAGGAATTTACAGATTTCACAAAATACCTCAACAACAATAATTTCAACATCACATTATCTGGAAAAAGTAGCAAAGCCTCTATAGAATATCTGGATTTGGAATTATCTAATCATAACAGTAAAGTCATCACTAAAACCTATTTTAAGAAAGTAGACTGTAACAGTCTCCTCTCTTTCAACAGTAGTCACTATAAAAAATGGAAGTTAAACATTCCGTACGGTCAGTTCCATAGAGTCCGTAGGAACTGCTCTGATATCTCGGATTATAAGGAACAGAGCAAAATCATAAAAACTAGACTCTCGGAGAAGGGATACCCGTCAAAGATCATCAAAGCAGCATATCAACGAGCCCTAATAGGCCCTAGAACAACCGTGAAGAAGACACCCACCATAGTGAATAACCATCCCATTGAAGCAAACCAAGACACTTTCAAAAATAACTTTATCACGACCTACTGCGCATCACACAACAGCATTCGCAGTATCTTGAATAAACATTGGAACATTTTATTACAAGACCCCCTCCTGAAAAACGATATTTCCAACCAACCTTCTATTACTTATAGACGCGCCCAAACGTTGAAGAATATACTAGCACCTAGTCGTCTAAAAGAAGAATCCATTAACAAACGCAAAACTAACCATCTCACCCCGGGAAATTACAAATGTTATAAGACAACATGCAAATGCTGTGCAAACATCACCAACGGTAAAAAAGATTTCCTTTGCAGCTCCACCAGGGAATCTTTTCCTATTAAAACTAGGATGGACTGCTCTACAACCCATGTGATATATCTATTAGAATGTGACTGCAAACTACAATACGTAGGTCGCACTATTCAACAGTTGCGACTACGTATGAACAAACACAGATCCAACGTACATAAAGGATTTATCAAACACAGCGTCTCTAGACACGCAACACAATACCACAATAAGGAATTTTCTGCTTTTTCCTTAACCATTTTAGAACACATCCCAGAGGATACATACAATAGGTTTGAAAAACTACAACGGAGAGAATCATTTTGGATATATAAATTAAATTCTTTAATACCCAATGGACTGAACGAAGTAATGGATATCATCCGTTAGGAGTCCTATCATTTATATTATCCTCCATCCTCCAGTACCCACACTATGGTATTTTTTTTCTCTATTTAATGGTATTTTTAACATATTTATTATAATAATACGAACATATTTGTATTTAATTTATTTGTTATTTGTTGGTTTTTTTCTATTTAATTTTTTTTTCTCTCCCTGTATACCATGTAACATATATATTTTATTATGTTCCTTTTATACTATCATATACATTCAAATTATCCCTCCACTTCACCTTAATCCTATTATATATGCTGACAATGCATTGTTAACTATATAGGCTGACACATGTGATGCTGGCTTATGCTGATCACATATGCTGACTATCTTGCACACTATACTTATGTAGTGCCTATGTTCTATGTGTAAATGTATATATATATATGTATGGGTGCAGCTCCACATTGGCCCCATCATCATTCATTCATACATTTCCTATATTCCATTTTATCTTAATATAATCCATTCCATCATTTACGGTGTTTTCGGGTGGTGCCCCGCAGCCCACTCATTCCCCATAAGCTGACACAATGTACCAGCGGCACACATGCCGCGTCGCTACATTTTGCTACTAGGTTTCCGTCATCATTATTAACTTTCCGAGTTCGCGCATGCGCACACTGCCGGCGGTTCCGCTAATGAAAGCTGAACGCCGACAGACACACACTGTTATCCCCTACGTACCTTATAACCAGTCCTTTTTAAACTATATATAGTATTTATTGTATAGACTTTACCGTAACATGATTGAATGCTATTTTTAAGTATCTTTTAACTTAGCTTGACTCTATGTATGCAAGTCAGTCTCCACGCCCACTAGGGGGCGGAGCCTAGTGGTTTTTTGGCGCCCTTGTCTTGCATTTAAACCTGCTCTGTTTAACCATGGTCATACATTGCCTGTACATCTGATGAAGAGGGTCTAAACCTTCGCAACGCGTTATGTTTTTGGCTAAATAAATCGAACCTTTTATCCCAAGAAGTTGCCTGAGTGGTGGATTGCCCTATAGAACCTGGTACTTTTCCTGCCTAGCACCAGTACTTGCATCATATACCTCGGACAGGTTTCACCTGCTGCCGATTCCAGGAAGCTGCTCCACCATTATTTTGAACCACGCGCTTATTGCTGTTGTGTCTACATACACAACAGTACAAGGTGAGCGAGACTACTTACTTGTTTGACTGCCTCACCTTATACATATTTACATTGTTCCAAACGTATTGCCCTATGAGGAGCTCTGCTCTATCTTTCTCTCCATAGAATACATTTCATTCTGTATACATACATAGCTTAAACTCTTTAATACTATCAGAAGAGTTTTCGATGAAGTATTCCTCCATTGATGAGGCTATACAGATAATACTTCAGTTAGGTAAAGGTTTGTGGTGATTCAAAGACGATATCGCAGACACATTCAAGTTGCTCCCCTTCGGGCCCCAGCTTTGGCAATACCATGGCATGAAGTGGGAAGGGCAGTATTTTTTTTTGCCAGCAAACTGACCTTTGGCTCCAAGAGTAGCCCCTAGTTATTTAACAAATTCGTGTAGGTGTTACACTGGATCTTGTCCAATAGGTTCGTTTGTAGGCACTTCAATCATTATCTTAATGACTTCCTGTAAATAGAACAGCCTGGACAAGTTTCTCAAGATCCGCACACCCTTCTCAGTGTGTTCTCCAGTCTCAAGGTTCCGGTAGCAACAAATAAGGTGTAGGTTTCAAGCATCACTATCACTTTCTTAGGGTTGTCTTTGGATACTAGTCTCCCTCCAAGAAAAGTTGACTAGGATTAGGGACTCTATCCACAAGTTGGTGATTTCACAGTTTTTCACTAGAGCAGAGATGCGGTCAATTCTCTGCTTGTTGAATTTTGTCATGTGTATTATTCCCCAGGGCAGCACTTTAATTTCAAGATTGTTAAACTTGCTTCCATCAACTCCTGAT
This sequence comes from Hyla sarda, assembly GCF_029499605.1. Lineage (NCBI taxonomy): Eukaryota > Metazoa > Chordata > Amphibia > Anura > Hylidae > Hyla > Hyla sarda. The sequence continues at coordinate 10,808,861 of NC_079200.1, read as the reverse complement.
CAAGATAGTCCAGTCCAGTTAGATCATCAGCAAGCCATGGCAGCATTCTTTGCACCGGAGAAGACAGAGTCTTTTGAAGTCCATCAGGTCGAGGGATCGTGATGTTGACTTAAGGAATCTTCCACATTCTCCTCTAGAGATCAGAGGGTCTTCAAAGCAGATGAGACCCTCCTGTCTGTCATGAAGACAAAATGGAAACAACCAGAATAGGGCCTCGTTCTGACAAAACGTTTCAGAGCCATGTTCCCAAAGGCACATGGGTCTGGCTGAATCCTGGTGATTGTCATACTTATTGTAAGCCCCAAAAATGAATCACTATGTTTAATAGAATAATAGCATGATGAGTCCGCCATGTTGTATGAATTCTCAGAAGGCCTAAGCGGAGTTCATTGAAAGATCACAGACCTTTGAATGTTTTTAAAGGTGTCATCTCTTCTAAGAGACATGTAAATAGGAACTAGGGGTATGACAAACAAGTCAAGACAATACCCATGATGTTTGACAAGTCTCCAAGGAAATTTCTGGAGAGTGAAACTCAGTGTCTGTCATTTTGACTCCAATGGGGGGTCTGCTCTGTAAACCTGGATTCAAGTGTGTGTGTGTGTTTAACAATGGGTTGTATTTGCATCCTATTTATCTGTATCTCTGGCCATCTATTTGAGATACCTGAGAAGTATCAATGACATTGTCTCTTCTTGGATTATGTGTATACAGGTGATAATGTGGCCACAATAATATTTTGCATCTCTAACAAAATTATAGTAAATTATTGTTAATGTTGTGAGGTCATGTGACTAGCCCTGATCTCCATACACACACCCACTAGTCATCATTGAATGATCTGATATTGTTTAGGTGGATCTTTAAGTCAGAAAACAAGCTAAAATCAGGTGTAAGGAGGACAGAGGGGAGGACAAGAAAAAAGCTACAGGGAACACAGAAAGAGGAACCCCATCCTCATTACTGAAGTTCCTAGAGGCTACCTGAAGGGGCGGAGCCATGAAGAGCCAGGGAGAAAAACTTTAGTCCATAAGTAATTTCTTCTCTATAACCGGTTATGACTACAGGCGTTCCCATGGACCCGGGCAGTTATCTTTCTTTCATCCAGAAGTACTCTCAATGAGATACACAGGTTTCTTATTTGATTAAGTGACCTCCTTTTAATGTGGATGGAATTATCTTATGGGGAGGAGCAGACCTGGCTTATATATAACCTCAATTATGAAATGGTAATAGTAGTTTATAAGCCACACCCCCTTCTACTGCAGATGAATAGGGCACGTCTTATGGGGATCAATGCAATGAGCATATTGCATATTAGCATAGTCTAAATGGGATCTATCTCTGCTCCCCCACATGAAATAATAATTACGACAAGGAAACTTAATTTAAGTTTTCCTAATTAGTAGCGTAGTATAAATTATATATTTAATACCTTATCTTACCAGAGATAATTGTGGTTAGAACTGTGTGGGGTTTACTCCCATTTTATATATATGAAATGCCCATTTGATATCATTTGATGTGATGATCTCTATGCAAAGTAATCTATTGATATCTGAACTAACCTACTTCTGTGACTAAGTTTAATATTGTTAAATACCATACTAATACATCATTGATTTATATCTGACCTTATGTCATTGATATATTTTTTATAATTTCATTTATATTAAGGTCTGGGTTTTTTTCATTACTCTTTAATGTTAATCAGTTGTAACCAATAAATGTACATATAATTTTTTTTATAAACTGAGTTATTATTTTTATTATATTGCAAAAGTTACGTCTACCACTACTTCAAATAACTCATATCTGGGAAAATAGTTGGGCCCAGATATGGTGAATTGCATTTATTGTATTTTTTTGGCAATATATAACAGTCATAATATTTTTTATATTTTTGTTGACCATAATTCATAAATGAGTTATTAAACCCAACACGATCCATATCAAAAGTGGACATGGCAATCTCTCTCAGGCGAGGATACACTGATGAAGCCACCTGTGCAGCTATTGCCACATCTAATCTTGCCACAATTTCCTTCATACTTGTTTCCAGCAAGACATCGATAGTGAAGTCCAGAGGGATCTTGTTGTCCTTCAAGACCATCAGGTTGGCAGTGGATATGTGATGCCTCTCCACATCAATTAAAGTTGGCCTCAAAGACCATGGCTTTGGTTTTGGCTGGTCACAGGCCTTCCTGGCTAAGACCCTGATCGCAGATAACACCTCAAAATATGTGGTTTGCCTTTTAAGGTTGGTCCTCTCTTTGGCACAGACTTAAACCGGATCATGGAGGGCTTATCAGATAAGAAGGGCAAGAGCCTTCCTCTGCAGTCCATTTGGGGGCAAGGTAGACACTACATGTGGGGGCTACTCAACAGACCTGTTGTCGGCCCCTCCGGACAATTATGTCCAAATAAGAAGGCTCCCGGAGACCAAACAAGCAATTCTGAAGAATTAGATCTTGGAGTATCCCCCCAAAGGAGCATTGGAGGTGGTTGTGGCAGGAGAAAGTGGGCTAGGGATCTATTCGAAAATTTTTATAGTGCTGAAGGCCTCAGGGGAACTTTGTATGATTATCGATCTGAAATGTTATAAAACATGAAGACATGAATCCGCTCTGTTCGCAAAGCATTAAAGGATGACGCTTATTGAAACACTTTGGCCTCCTAGAAGTTGTTGCTAAATGAGGAAGAAATGCAAAGGTATTTACCAGGCCAGAGCTAGAAGAGATTGTGCGATTGGTGGATAAACATGCATATAATGTTGGTGGACGAGGAAGATTTACAACAAAAGAAGACAAATGATGCATAAAATATCTGTTTATCTTCTACACAAGTTTGGCACCTAACACACCAAACGGCAGATGCAGAAGCAATACTTGGACCATAAATTTCAACAGCCCAACTGTTGTGTTGGGACTGAAAAATATCCCCCATAACTTTGAGATTATGTCAATAAATATCCGGTCATCCTACAGTATACAAAATGATGACCAAAAAAATTTGAGCACTGTTGACACACAACTTGAAGTTTTATCTATCTCTAAGGTAAGTCAATGTAATGTGAATGTATCATGCCATATGGGTTTTGACATAGTTTGCCACTGAACACACCAAACAGCAGGCGAAGAAGTGATGCTCGGACTTTAAAGTTCGACAGCCCAGGGCAGTGAAAGCTCTGCACAATAAAATAGCATGAGGTAAACACAAAAACAATTGCCGTTTATGAAAAAACTGTAACAAAGCACTACAAAAACACACAGTAAATCATGAAATTTGGCCAAGTAGAAAGGTCAAAATGTTGTGAACATTTTCTCGATAGCTTAGCACCAATTATGTTTGCTAAATTCCCATAACATTGTAGACATGTTCTTCTAACAACATTTTAGGGCCTGAAGAATCTCCCCCATACCTTTGAGATTATGACAATAAATATCTGGTCATCTTACAGTATACCAAAATGATGACTAAAAAAACAGAAAGCACTGCTGACACACAACACGATGCTTTATCTATCTCCGGGAAGGTAAATCAACACAATGTGAATGTATTATACCGTGTGGGTTTTGACTTTTTCTGTGTCTTTGCAGAGGCCACTACGTGAACATATTTAATGAACAATTTCTTGCTGGAGACTTTCATGAACACATTTTACTTAAGCACTATAGCACACATTTACAAATTGTTGTCTCAGTACGGGGAAGCCTACCCTAAAGAAGATGCAATATTTGAGAATGTTACGAATAGTAGTATTTCAAGGTAATTGCAAATATACACTGAATATAACATCCAGCTTTCCACCAAATTTTAACCCCCACCCCTACCAATACCAAAGTCAAAATCCAACAATATGAATATAAACCAAGCCTCCTTGAAGCAGCTAACTATAACCGATATTAGCTGTGAGGATAGACCGCCCAAGATGTAATGGTCTCTATTTTTTATGGATCCTAACCAACCAGGTCAAAGGTATATTGACCCCCAAATTCTGGCTTAGGAGCAATCCTTACTTCATAATGCATTCTTTGGCCAATAATGTAAATCAAGTATGTTCATGAGGAACTTGTTGTTATTTCACAGGAAGTTTCAATGGATGAAAAAGAGTTCATCACTCTCAATTTAGAATCGATACCATGTGACTTTGAAGCAGATGGAGAAAAATCCCAAAGGAAAAGGTCAAAATGTCTTGACATTTTTTTAAAATGTTTGCTAAATTCCAATATAGCAATGTAAACATGTTGTTCTAACCGTCATGTTGGGGGCTAAAGAATCTCCCCCATACCTTTGAGATTATGTCAATAAATATCTGGTCATCTTGCAGTACACCAAAATGATGACCAAAAAAACTGGGAAACACTGTTGACACACAACATGAAGCCTTATCCATCTCCAAGAAGGTAAGTCAGTGTAACGTTAATCTATTATGCAGTATAAGACATATTTAAGAGCAGAATAGTAAGTGTAGCTCTGAAGGTGACAAGGGAATAAGACATGATATAACAGCAGAATAGTGAGTGCACACACACCTTACTTGTCTCTGCCTTCTTCCTCTGTGCAGTAAGGCACAGGACCTGCGGGTCATTTGACTCAGGTCCTTAAGCGTTCTCCTATCGGTGAAGGGGAGTAGTTCCTGCACTTAAGATAGTTGCCCCCTTCCTCCGTCCTATTTGCCCCATGCCACATGTCCCACCCTTGCTACCCTCCCACACTATTATACAATCAGGGAGCATGGAAGCTGGAGGAAGCTGTATATAAGAAAAGCGCCAAGTCCTCACATACAGGCCCCCACTCTAGCGGAGGAAACAACCGAAGAGGAAGCAGCTGCTGAAGTAGTAGTGGAAGTAATCTGTCAACTTTGGCAAAAGGCACCAACTTGCTGCTTGGCTTTAGAGAAGCGTTGGAGTTGACTTCCAGTGACCATCTGACAAGTTTTCTTAGTATCTGGGCCCACGAGATGTTTCTTTAAAAGAGCAACAGCCATCGTGGTAGAGGACTGAGCACACTTTCTGAAATCCTCAAAACTTTAATTTCAATTACTTTTCCTTCTACCATTAGTATCATGGTCTTTATTTTTGCTTGCCAGGTCTGGATAAGACATTGCTATTGCATTTCTGACTTGTTTTGAGCCATCATCTGTGCATCCTGAACACTTCAGTACTAGAAGAGGAATTTTTTTTTCTGTTTAGCTAGACCCCTAGCCCAAAAATACCCCAAAATATTCTGAAAGTAACAACTTAACACCCCCAAACCCCAACACACACACCCTTAGTTGGATGCGGTAATATGGTAGCTTAGTCCAGCATATAGCTAGTCCAGCACATAGCTTTTGAGAAGTGGCTTTATATGTTAGTTGGATGACAAATAATATTGGGGATCAACCATTTACCTGGACTCATTTTTCTTTTCCAGATTCTTGAATATCCTGCGTATCCTAGGTAACTTGTTACCCACAGTCATGTCACAATCCAGAATTATCTCTCCACTGCTCACAAGAAAAGCTTACATACAGTTCCTTCATCATTTCTATATGCAATATGTTAGGACAATCCTCATCACTTAGACGTATAGATCTGTAATGATCGGTCTGCACAAGAATTTCTTAATTCCCTTTTGTCTGGTCATCAGCACAATGATGGGGTAACTCTGCCCTGGACCATAGGATAATTTTAATGAATAAATAAATAACTAAGAATAACTATAGTAACTATTAATGCAGAGACTTGAGATCATGTATCCACTGGATGAGGCTTAAGGATTCCATTACAGTCCCTACTAAAAGAACAAAAAAAAGTTGAGATACAATCACTCATCCCCAATACCTATGGAAGAAGATTGTAGGATTGTAGAAGAAAGAATCTCTTTCGTCATCTGCTTCATTGGTGGATGAAGCCCCAGAAATAGGAAAAATGAAGTTTCCTTGTGAGAAGACTCAGACTAGTGCAGAGGGTAGGTCTTCTGTTTCAGGAGAAGATCCATCCACTTCCAAAGGAACTAGGGCCTTTAAGGTAGAAGAAGCTCTAACCAGCTTAATGAAAGCAGAGGAAAAGAAGCCAGAGAAGGTTCCAGTGATATTTATGAGATTAGATCATGTTTAGATCATGTTTTTACTGGACTGGATAGCTCCCCCCTTAGGTGTATCGCCATTACAAAACTGTTCAAAAGGACAATAGTGCCGGCAAAAGATGGGTCCAATTTAGACAATCCCATGTATCAAAGGATTGAAATGGCTTTTTGGAGTAGCTATGTGGCCAGATCTAACCAGAATGCGAGAGCATTCGGGAAGTGGCTGAGTAAAATTCAGGAAGATATTGACTCAGAGGTACAAAGGCACTGGCAGCTTTTAGCTAAGTAAATCTGGCCATTGTTATTTACACAACTTCTCGGTCAAAAAAGTCAAGTTTACCTCTAAAACTATTGTGCTATCAACTGCAGGTAGGAGGAAGTTATGGTTAGGCTCGTGGTCTGGGAATGACCCCTCAAAGTATTACTTGCTCAATTTACAGTAAGTTCCAGGTAGACTTTTTGGGTCCACACTAGATACTATAATAGATGAACATTCTGACATATAAGGTAAGTCTTTGCCCTGGACTCCCAAACCTTTTATAAGGTTTCCTGAGTGGCAGCGCTCTCCTCCTAGAGGGAGACCGAATAGATATTCAGGGAGAGGTAAAGGTTCTAGAGCCACTAGAAGGGGAGGTCCTTCCAAGAGGAATCCAATTCTCAAGATTTTTGACTGGCAAGATACTCCAGTTGGTGTTCATATTGTCATTTTCTCTCCTGCATGGGTGACGCACAAAAAGGACTCGAGTCCTGAGAATTATTCAGGAAGGTTATTCTCTTTCGAGTCTCTTGAACCCCCCTAGAGAATGATACATCATCTCCTCTGCCCTAGAGGAGGCAAAAGAAAAACATCCAGAATCCTTAATCTTGGAGTTGACAGTTCACCCTTCAGAAGATAAATTGGGGGGTTTACTCTCACATGTTGCTAGTCCCAAAGCCCTTAGGACAGCACAGGGAGATACTTAAATCAGCAAATGTTGAAGAAAACTTTCACAATGGAAACAATAGGGTCAATCAAGCTTTCTTTGTCGAGGCGGGATGCATATTTCCACATTCCCATTTTGCCGAGACATAGAAAAGTTTCTTCGTTTGCAGTAAGAATTCGAGGAATTCTGGATCCCCTTCAATTCAGAGTACTTCCTTTTGGAATAACTTCTCTCCCTTTTGTTTTTACCAAAGTGGTAGCAGCTATGATGGTGCTCCTCAGTTACAGGGGATAATAGCAATCTCATTCCTGGACGATTGGCTTATTATAGCCGGCTCCCACAATTTTTGATGGAGCATGTCAGAATCATGCAGAATCTTCTGACAGAACTGAGGTGGACCATTCAATCTGGACAAATTGGATTTAACTTCAAGTACATTCAAACTATTTCTAGGGATTTTAATAGTCTTGATCAATGACACTTCACCTCTTACCAGCCAAAAGAGAAAGAATACTAAAGGGATGTCACTTCCTCAGAACCCCTCACAGAGCTTCTCGTCAAATCTGTAACCTTGGTTATGTGGCATCTCAAACCTCTCTAGTCAGTGAAGAAAGAAATTGTCCAACCTTGACTCCCTAACATTCTATCATCCAACACAAGAAGAGTCCTGTTCGCTTCTTGGTTTAGTAGTATCTGTTCTTATATACTGCGTGAAGGGTGCTAGGTATACCAGGGCGTTTCCTAGGCTGGTTCTGAAGAATCAGTTCGATGTCTGCCCCAATGAGACCTGAGCCCTCTTGGTCTGGTGACTGTGTCGGGGGGGTCTAGAGCTGGGGTGTGTGGCCATCAGGTTCCTCACCTCCTTGCAACCCATGGGCTCTGCAGGCTTACACCCTGGTTAACGCCTAGGTTGAAGCCAGAGGCATTTGTGGTCCATTAGTAGATTCAACAAAAAGGGACATTGAACCTTGACACCTTCAAGTGACTTTTGACCTGGAGGGGAAGGGTAGTTACGTTGGAAGGCTCTCTCCTTTCGGAGAAGGGCTTTGTGATGGACCACATTATCGCGCACGTTTTTTGTGTGACACGTTTGCACTTCATTTTGGGCTTGGGTGATAGAGGGTTAAAATCCTTGGCTATGAGTACTGTTCACTGTCCAACGGGAAGACGAAAAACCATAAATATCATTCTTAGCAATTTGTCAGCAACAGGTTTTTATCTCACCCTACACGGCCATATGAGGCCTTGTTTAATACCCGACCATTTGTACTCGGAATGACTCATGTTTCTATTTTAGCGTGTTCAATACTCAGAGAATGAGAATGATGAGAAGTCCAGGAGGAGACATAACGGTGAGTGTTTTCAAAACTTTTTGCCAATTTTGATTATGTCCTATATATTTTCTAACGATTTTTGGGGGGGGCTTTTTTTAACCCCGATTTTGTGAAGATGAGGATGAGAGATGAGGAGCATTCACAAGCTACGCTCCAAGAGGGATTTTTTTCTTCTTTCAATAATGGGACACATAGTTTTTAGTGAATATTAAAAAAATATGTAATTTCTTACTAGCAACCAGCGAGGCAAATTCTTGCCATTCCTAGTGAAGCTCGAGGTCGTGGTGTATTAAAAATTTTTAGATTTTTAGGTATCTATAAATTTTCTTGTAAATATGTAAATAATCCTTAAATTCTCAATAACGTCCTCCTTATTGAATTGATCCAATAAAGGATGCCACTGCCAGATCACATTCTACACTCAACACTTCAACCACAACCTGAGACAACCTGGTAAGATTAGAACAACTGATGTCTGATTGCACGGCAGCAAGGGGCGAAGTCGGCAGCACATCCCCTGTATCCAATCTAGTTTTGTTACCCATTTTGGAGGTCTCAGGGGTCCCAGGGACCAGACCTACCGCGATATTACACTTGTCTCATCTTGTTGATAGGGAATAAATATTTGGAGGATGGATAACCTCTTTAATGCCCCTGTGATTGGTTGACCCTGTAATTCTCGTACCCAAGCTGGACAAGAGCTGGCAAATGATTAAATATCTCTTTTATTTAAACCGCTTTACGACCTAAAATTGATTCAGAATGGACACCAATTATTCAGTATTAGATATTCTGCAGCCAGGGGACCTTATGGTCACTATAGACCTCAAGGACGCATATCTTCATAATTCTATTCACCTGGAACACGGGTAAAAAAGTATTTGGGATTCAGCATAGACTCCACTCAGATGACTTTCTCGCTTACTCCAGACAGAAGAGATAAGAGCCGCAAGCTATTTGATGGTCCCTTGAGAGGTTTGCATGAGGACCTTGATGAAGAAGATGTTTGGTCACATGTCAGCAACTGCAGAGGCAGTTCATTGGGCCCTGTGGCCCTAGTTGGAAGTTTTGGGCCTGTAAAATCGCATGCACAGTGAGATGGACATGAAATGCATCCTGTCTCTACAGGTTCGTCACTCCTTCAGATGGGGGGAGCAAATGAAGGATAGTAGGTCCTTGTTGACTACAGATGCATTCCTTTTAGGTTGGGAAGCCCATCTAGAGGAAGTTCCAGTACAGGGTACTTGGACCCCAGTAAATAGCATGATTTTTGCCCTCCAAAACCGCTCACAATTAAACGCTTGCCCCGTCCTGTGGATAAGCATTTGGAGGCTGGAAACAGTTATATAAAAAAAAAAAATTGTTGAATTCACTTCAGTGTTTTTCATTTCTTTTACTCAGTTCTCTAGAAGAATTTAAGAAACTGGAATAAATCTGTAGGTAACAGATCCCATTCATTTCAATTAGCGATTTTTCATCTCTGCTAAATTTTTGTTATTTTAGCAGGGGAAAAAAACCATACCGGGCATGCGCTTATTTTCTTTTAGTCAGACATAAGACATTCTAATGTACGTTAGTAATTTAACAATGAAGTCTATGGTGATGGAAGTAATCTCCGTTAACCTGTTATTGGTACTGAGCATGCTCAGCAAAAAAAACAGAGAAAGCAGGAGCAAAATCACATGACGATTGCCACAGCCGCCCAAGAACAGCAGCAACAGGTTGGAGTTGGTGTGAGAGGAACTTGCTGTGTCCCAAAAAGTGCCACAGAAATCCCAAAGATATATTTTTGAGATGGGTGCAATGTTGTTTGAGTATGGGCAGGTTTTGGGGGAGTTAGGAAATTGCTGCCTAGATGGATATGTATATATGAGTTGTCATGGTTACAATCACTTACAGTCACAATCTGGCTTTACTCACTTGCATTGCCATGCCACATGGTTATCAGTGTGATGACGGCCATGGGGCCTGGTGAATCATAAATACTAGTGAATGACATTGTGCCTGTTATGGCACTCTAAGGACCGATGGAATGTTGCCCATACTTTTCTGATTTATTTTTCAAAAAAAAATGTTTTCAATGTAAGTCTGGAAATGGCAGAGTATCAAAGGAGTCCTGTTGGTAGATTAGAGGTTGTGGTGTATAAATTTTTATTTTTTACTTTTCGGTGTCTATAAATGTTCTTGTTGATATGAAAATAATCATTACATTCTAATTCAGGGTTCCGTGTGTCACAGCATTGGGGAAGAGGAGGAGGAGGGAGGAGTCCAACTAGTTATCAAAAACGTCCTCCTCATTGAACTGTTCCAGGAAAGGACGACACTATCAGATCACATTCTACACTCAACACTGCAACCATATCACAATCCGGCATCTATAGAAGGACTAGTATATATATTTTTCAATTGGTTGTTGCTTTTTTTTTATACATTATATTTTATGTCTATTCATGAATACATCTTTTTTTTTTTTTTTAAGGAAAAAAATGAAGACAAGGTGGAGGTCCAAGAGGGACAAGTTTCAGTGAGGCCAAGTGGCTCCGGACCTCACTACCAATTTTGATAAGCCCATCCCCTTAAGATTCTCAAGAGGTCTTTTGAGCTGAGGCAGTAATATTGTGTGCATTATTATTATGCATGTGTAAATGTATGTCAGTTTCTCTACATACTCCAGACCATTCTGGATGTTGCAATTGGAGGCTTTTAATTTCCATTGTGATTGGTTGCTATGGACAACAATACAGTTTTTCTTTTCAGATAATTTCCTCCTTCATTGTATGCTGACAGCAGAAACTGGTGTCATAGGGAACACAGCTCTGCCCCAATATAGCATCCCTCAACTTAACAGCCTGGAGATTAAAAGGTCTATATTAAATGCCAAGGACATTTCAAACAGAACATTGGTTCTGAGGATTCAGTTCGACGTCTGCTCCAATGAGACCTGAGCATTCTGGGTCTGGTGATTGGGCCAGAGGGTCTAGAGTTGGGGTACGTTTGTGCCTCGGGGAGTGGTGACGCAGCGGTGCCAAAACTTACTGGAAACAGGGACCCACTGAGTGGATGCACGGCACCAAAACTCTTCACCTTTTAGCACTTCACCTCCTTATTCCCGACCATCTTGCTAGCATAAATAATTATCATTTTTATAGTTTTGACCGGGTGCCCGGGCCTTCCTTTACGGTAACATTCACTCATTTATTTTATTTGTTTGTCACTGTGCCACTATTATGTGTCATGTGGTTCACTATGATTGGTCAGGTGCAGTAGCCTTTCTGGGTGTCCCTCCTGCCGGTCTAGGGAAGGCATGTGTGGCCATTAGGTTCCTCACCTACCTGCAACTCACAGGTCTTCTTGCATGGGCTGACACCCTGGTTAACACATAGGTTAAAGTCAGGAGCATTTGTGGTCCCTTAGTAGTTTCGGCGAAAAGGGACATTGCACCTTGACCATTGCAGGTGACTTTTGGCCCGGAAGGGAAAAGTGGTTACTTTGGGGGGCTATCTCTGAAAGAAGGTCTTTGTGATCCAGCTGCAACCTCGGACACATTTTTTGTGTAACACGTTTGCACTTTTTCTTGGACTTGAGAGCAAAATCCTTGGCTCTTGAGTTTTGTTCACTGTCCAACGAGAAGTAGATGAAGAACCATAAATATTAATTTAAATTAATTTTGATTTCTTTCTAGCAATTTCTTGCTGTTCCTTGTGAAGCTCAAGACCGAGGGCCTTCCTTTACGGCAAAATTCACTCATTTATTTTTTTGTCATTGTGTCACTTTTATGTGTCATTTGGTTCACTATGATTGGTCAGGGTGCAGAAGCCTTTCTGGGTGTCCCTCCTGCCGGTCTAGGGGAGGTGTGTGTGTCCATCAGGTTCCTCAACTACCTGCAACTCACAGGCATTCCTGCATGGGCAGGATGCCATTTGTATACGGCTCTGCATGGTTGGACCATTTGTGGTCCATTAGTAGCTTTAGGGAAAATGGACATTGAGTCTGGACACTTGCAGATGACTATTTGCCCAGAGAGGAAGGGTGGTCATGTTGGGGGGCTCTCTCCTTCCAGAAAAGGGCTTTGTGATGGACTACATCCTCGTGCACGTTTTTCGTGTAACGCATTGGCACTTTTTCATGGAGTAAAATCCTTGGCTCCTGTTCACCGTCCAACGAGGAGAATGGGAGGACATTTTTTCGCAAATGGTGAACGGCTGGGAAGACCTGTCATCATCTGAAAAGCATCAAACAGTATATATTTTTTTCAATTGTTATTTTTATTAAACAGCTTGGAGACTATTTGCTTAGTATTGTATATTCTGCAGGGCATTGTCAATCATTTTCAGTTTACCGTCCTGCTCTTTAGAATCACTTCTGTCCCCCAAACCATCACAAAGATTGTGGTTGCTATAGTGGCTTCCCTGATGTTAGAAGGACTAGAAATTATTTCCTACCTAGACCACTGGCTGCTAATAAAAAAATCAAAAAAATATAATAATAATAATAATAATAATAAGTTTACAAAGTTTGATAATTTTCCTACTCCTGTGTTTTCGAGATTTTTACTGTTGAGGAGATCTAGATAATATTTTGTAGTATCTGCTATGCGGTTACAACATGTTCTTATTATAAATAATTATAATACCAATAATTCCTTAACACACAGATTCCACAGTGCTGTGCACTCAAATTGGTCCCTGTCCCCTAAAGGGACTCACAATCTAAATTCACCTCTCAATATGTTTTTGTATGTATGAATGATAGCGAATACCAAAGTACACAGAAGAAACCCATTAAAACACGGGGAGAACATACAAACTCATTGCAGATGTTGTTCTTGGTGGGATTTGAACATAGTGCTAACCACTAAGCCACCGTACACACCTTCTATAGATGCCTATCTTTTCTGGTCACATTTTTTAGGCCATTGCTATACTCAGAAGGGTGCAGGTATATAGAACTATCTAGATAGAATTATGTATCATAAATACTGCTTGTAAAGTTTTGTCTTATAAACTAGGTTTCAACTGTCCTAATGTGGGGATTTGAGCGATCAGCAAGAGTGGAGGGTGGCGTGACCTGTTTTGTAGGTCGTGGGGGGTTCCGAATCCCCCACACCTGTCCTGTGGAAACATGTTTTAAGGCTGAATAACCCCTTTATTGCCACTGTGATTGGTTGCTATGGGAAAGGATCATTTTTCTTTCAGACGGTTTCCTCCCACATTGTTATTTGAGGGGGGATAAAATGTGCCACGCTCCAACAAACTTATACAACATACATCTTTCCACTGACTCCAATGATACTGAGGGTTTTGATGAAGATCAGGCAGGATCAAGTCTCGGTCATGAAGGTGATACCACTTTGGCCCAAGCGGTCATGATTCTCTCAAGCTCATAAGCAGACAAACAAGATGGAGACTTCGCCAACAGCAGAAACTGGTGTCAGTTGTTTGAGAATTTAACTTCAGAGGACAAGACCTTTCAGAAAAGATGATAATCATTACAAAGTGGGGGTTTGCCACAAATTCTCTATGTCTAACGAATCTAACGAACATCCCAGTATGGCTCGGGAAACAGGTATATAAAAAGATTTAGGCTGGTTTGAGGTCAATGTTTTTATTTTCGTTACTCAGTTCTGTTAAAGAATATTAAAAACTGTAATTAACAGATCCCATTAATTTCTATGGGTGATTTTTCATCTCCACTATTGTCATCAGTTTTGCTTAATTTCCTGGAAAAAAACATTCCAGTCATGCACTTATTTCTTATTTTCCATCAAAAATAACAGATATTGTAACGTAAATTAGTAATTTAAGATTGAAGGCCATGGTGATGGAAGTCATTTTCGTTAGCCTGTTATTGATACTGAGCATGCTCAGAAAAATAAAAAAAACAGAGGAAGCAAGAGCAAAATCATGTGACAATTGCCAAAGCCGCTAAAGAACAGAAGCAACAGGTTTGAGCTGGTCTGTGAGGAGCCTGCTGTGTCCTAAAAAGTGTCACAAAAATCCTAAAGATATATTTTCAAGGTGGGTGCAATTTGGTTTGGTGTAAGGGTGGGTTTTTGGGGGGCTAAGAATTTTTTTTTCTTTTTCTCTGCTTACACAGATATGTATGTGTCATGGTTACAATCACTTGTGCAGTCACAATGGGACTTAACCCACTTGCATTGCTATGCCGCATGGTTATCAGTGTGATAAAGACCAAGGGGAGTGGAAAATCATGCATACTAGTGAATGGCGTTGTTACTCTTTTCTGACAGGAAAGAAGGTTTCCACACCAGCACAGATGAGGGTTCTTTACTGTAAGAGCAGTGAGACTATGCAACTCTCTGCCAGAGAAGGTGGTCATAGTGAACTCAATAAAAGAGATCAGAAGGGGCCTGGAGACATGTTTAGAGAGTAATACAATTACAGGTTATGGAGTAATACAATTACAGGTTATTCATCCAGGGATTTATTCAGGTTTGAACTTGACCAACTGATGTCTTTTTTTTAACCCAAATCACAATTTAAAAAAAATCATATATTTTTGGAAAGTCTGGAAATGGCAGACTATCAGGAGTCCTGTTCACAGTCCAATGAGAAGAGAGAGAAATACCATTCAAAGCAATTCGTCAGCAAGTTTTTTTTTATCTCATCCTACACGGCACTATGAGACCTTGTTTAATGCCCGACCATTTCTACATGGAATGACATCACTTATTTTTCTATTTCAGCGTGTTCAATACTCAGAGGATGAGAATGACAATCCACCACTGAGGAGAGATGAGGAACGTTCACAAGCCATGTCCCAAAGGTAATTTTTCTTTCTTTTAATAATGGGACACATGGTCTTTGGTGAATATTAAAATAATTGTAGGCCTGAGGAAGCCACGCATGCGTGGCGAAACGCATTGCATTACCTACAATAAATCCCTTCTTGAAGGTAAACTACCTGTCTGATGTCCTTATCCCGGTAAGCGCCGATTAATTCCTGGATCAGAAGCCTGCTCTGTTTATTACTGTCCACACCAGGAAGGCTGCATATTCCGGATTGACAATCCACGCAATCTCCATTGTTGTGTATGGGCTTCACAACTATGTCGGGTGAGCGGTGATTTCTCCCCCCATTCCTTCTTCCATATTGAAGTGATTTTACTCCACAAGGAGCGCCTCCACCTCTTTTCTTTTTTTCTACAATTTCTTCCCGTAAGGACACTTTGCTCAAGAAGCAGTCCCTTCTGGGTCTACTAATTTTTTCTTCCAGGGTAATACCTATGAGCAGAGTTGTCTCCCACAGGATGTCACTAGCCACAAGGGCTGCCAAACGCCATGATCACCACATCTGTGTCACCAGGGATATCAAGGCAGACCTAGCAGTCTGGCAAGAATTTTTGTGATCTTACAATGGTCAGACTTGTCATGAATCTCCTGTAGTGACTAATGGGGAATTGGCTTTGTACATGAATACAACCTGTTCGCCCGGTTTTGGGGACGTTTTCGAGAGCTAGTGGTGTTCGGACCTGAGTCTTGGCAGACTTAAGGTTTATGTAAGAATTTGGCTTTGCTGGAGCTCTGTACCACTGTAGCTGCTGTTGAGATCTGGGGTAAACAATTAGCAAATTGCCATATCAGTTTTTGGTCTGAAGACCTAGGTGTTGTTTAGGCCATTAACAGGCTTTTCACTGGTTCCTCAATCTGCTGCTTTATCTAATGCTCCGTTGTCTTGAGTATAATATTTGGTGTAGGGCTCAACATGTTCCTTATGTCGATAACCAAATTGCTGATGCTCTTTCTCAATTCCATTTGCAGGATTTCTGCCAACTTCACCCACAGGCACATTCAGAGGGGTGCCTGTGACCTCCCATTTTGTGGGACATAGTGGGGAGCAGCAGAGGTCTCTTATCTGCTCTTCTGTGGCCCCAGCCACATAGTCTTCCCATGGTAAGGAGAGGGATTAGTGGTTACAGTTGTTTGGGGATAGGAGGGTTGCTGTGGCAGTGGAGGATAGATTGAAGGTCACCTTAGATTACATGCTGTTATTGCACCATCGGTGTGTTTCGGGGTTGGTTGCCATCAGACACATGGCTGGCATATTATAACCAAGTTATAACCATGTTTTTTGTTGTTTGCCAGGCCCTCAATGTTTGGGCTGAGAAGCGGGTTCGTTCTGAGTGCAGGCATCCGGTGTTGTATCCCCTTTTGTGCTGCCTGATGTTGTGCACTTGACTTGTTTGTGCTTTCTGATATGAGTAGCTTTGTTTTCTGTCACTTTTGTCTTATCTTTTTTCGGGGCTTTAGGAATAAGGAGTTGTTGCCGTCTTCTAGATATAGGCCGAGCGGCTTGCATGATGATAATGATGATGATGATGATGATGATTTTGCCAGGGAAGGTTTTTTTCACTTGCATATCCACAAGCCAAGACGGATCAGGCTGAGCGTGGCTCGTAAATCCTTCTTTATTCCAAACCTAGGCGTGCTCTGTCCATTTAGCATCTTCAGTTTTTTTCCATCTGCCCCACAGGGTGAATTTCTTGTTGCATTAAAATGATGGTTTCTAGGCATTATTTGTCGAAGCTGAAACTTGAAACTCTCAATTTCAGGACTCACTGGTTTTGCATTCGGGCTGCAACAGAAGCCGCTAGGGCATGTTTACCAGAGTCGGAGGTTCAGAGGATAGGACGTTGGCGTTTGGCCAGTTATATCAGGCCAGAGTAGTTGCTGGATTAATGAAGTTTTGACAGGCCGGTGGTGTGGTTATTCAACCACTCTTATGTGTTCAGGGCGGCGCAGCGGTAGAAACTTGTCCTGGTGGAAGAAATTTGGGCTTCTGGGTTGTCCAAGTCTTTGCTCCATTAGATTGGCTGAGCTCTTGACCATGATGAGAGCTGATTTAAACCGGTTTGCTAGTATTTTTCTGGAGCTCCTTTTCCTCTGGTCAGAAATAATCCTACCAGTCGGTTAAGGGGCACGGGATGAGTGCAGGAGAGAGGGTGCACCGGGCGGTTAATGCCCATGAGCTCCGCTTTGGCATAGTAGTATCTCACCGTCAGTTAGTCGAGCACTGGTCTGTCATAGGTCTGGACATATTTCTTTCTGACCTTCAGGATGGAATTGAGCAGGCACTTTTTCTCCTGGGTGGGGGTCAGAGCCCAGTAGAGGTCAATAGAAGATTGAAAGCTGTATTTGGTCCACTGACATAACTGCTCACTGGACTCGGTGAGGCAAACTACAAAGACTGTGATCACAAACACCAACATGGATTTTTGTTTATTTGTTAAATTTTATTTTAAAAAGCTGTGGCCGATCTCCATCCACTTTAAAGTTAAACCAGTGACATGATCTTTATTTGGGAGAGTTTCAAGTAATTTAGCATAGGGCAGGTATGTCTACAGTTTGTAGGGACAAGCCGTACATAATGGCATTGCTTTGACTGCTGTGCATGTTTTAGTAATGGTGCCTCCCATGACAGGTCCCCATCTTCTTTTCTGCCCTATTCAGTGTCCCTGGGAGGGGGTGGGTTTCGGGAGTTCTGCCCACTCACACTCTCCCAGCATATTCTTGTCAGCAATGTCCCCTTCTCTATACCTGTTAAATCTCCCCTGCGACACACCAGCCATCACTCTCCCCCCTTGTGGTCCCGGAGGTTTCTCCCACTCTCCCTGTTATGTTCTGCGCGCTTGTTTTATATTTTCTCTGTTTTGCAGTTGTGAAGCCATCTTCTGTATTAATTCACAGTGGGCTGTCAGTGATTTAAAATGTGTCCTGTCCATTGGCGTACATGCTCACAGGAGTCAGTGAGGCATACCGCATCGACTGTGACCCCCCAAAAAATTAGCTTTTTGTTTATTTGTAGAAATGTAATTTACTTTAAATAAAATTTTAAAAAAAGTTGTGTCTGACCCCTAACAACCTAAAAGTTAAACCAGAGTCATGCCTCTTTATTTCGAGAAGGGTTTGGGGTAATTCAGCATAAAGCCCTAATGCTTCAACATTCTGGGATCACCAGGCATACCCACAAGGTTTACAGCACTATGCCTGTTGTTGGTGCTATTAAAATATTTGGTATCCCTTTACTGGATAGGAACCTCAGATCAAGAGGGACCCATCATTACCTGTAAGCCTAGAAGTAAGCTTTTACTCCCACATTGAAGAGACGTCATGCATTGATGCATTTATGGACTTAGTAGAGTACTACAAGATATTGGTTGTTGCTTTTTTTGGATATTATGTTTTATATGTCTGTTCATGAATACATTTTAAGACGAGATGGAGGTCCAGGAGGGACAAGTTTATATGAGACATGGCCGAAGAGTCAGCTAGGCCAAGTGGCTCCGGACCTCACCACGACACCCAATTTTGATAAGCCCCTGCCCTTAAGATTCTCAAGAGGTCCCTTAAGCTGAGGAAGTAATAATTTATTCATTATTATTATGCATGTGTAAAAGTATGTCAGTTTCTCTACCTCCTCCAGACCATTTTGGATGTTGCAATTGGAGGCTTTTAATTTCCACTGTGATTGGTTGCTATGGACAACAATACAGTTTTTCTTTTAGATAATTTCCTCCTTCATTGTATGCTGAGGGGGCAGGGTCAAACGTGCCATGATTTAACAAACTTCAACAAACTGGAGAACCGCCAACTTCAATGATACCAAGTGTATTGATGAAGATCAGGCAGGATCAAGCCTCGGTCATGGCAGTAATACCGTTATGGCATTAGAGGTCATAATTCTCGCAGCTCATACTGAAGTGAAGACAAAAGTATTGGAGACTTCCCTAACAGCAGAAACTGGTGTCATAGGGAACACAGCTCTGCAACAATATAGCATACCTCAACTTAACAGCCTGGAGATTAAAAGGTCCATATTAAATGCCAAGGACATTTCAAGCGGAATATTGGTTCTGAGGATTCAGTTCGACCTCTGCTCCAATGAGACCTGAGCCTTCTGGGTCTGGTGACTGGGCCAGGGGGTCTAGAGTTGGGGTACTTTTGTGCCTCGGGGAGTGGTGACGCAGGGGGAGATGAGCTGTGTTTCCCCTGGGGCAGATGTGCAGGCTTGGCATCCCTCCTCCCTCATGTGTGCCTATGGTCTGCATTCCCACGCTCCCCTCAGCAGTGTTTTCCTTTAGCCATATTGGCCTTCCTATGCCCCAGCTTTTATCCCTCATGGAGAATAGACAAGGCAACTCCCATGATTCCTCCTCCGCTGGGCAGGTGGTCCCTACGAAAACTAGCTACACTGCCCCTGAGTGTACAGTGGGACCTACAGCCTCTTGCCCCTTAATCCCTCTGGAGGTTTGGGTACAAAACAAGTATATTTTTATGGCCCTGACCATTTTAGTTCCACCACTAAAGTCCCTTAAATGTCCTGCCACGGCCCTGACAGCATCCCACTGCCCATGATTCCTGGAGGCCTTCTAGGCGTGCTTGCAGATTGCCATCTAAGTCCTCCTCCACGGATTCTGCTTCAATCAAACGAAGCAGGACTGAGGGATCTTCTCAGGACCAGCATGGAAGCTATCATTGGGAGTCTAGGAGCTCAGAGCAATCCAGGCACTCCCGGTCACCCCGCTGGCCCTTGCCCTCATCATCGGGCAGTAGATTCTGCAACTAATATACTACTGAAGCTAATGAAAAAGCATTACAAATTCTTAGCTTGTGCCATTACAAGTACAAGTTTCTTTAGAGTTGCCTAGCGGAAAGAAACCGCCTGTAACCACTGACATCCCAACCTTCAGCGTTATGATGTCGCTTTTTATCCTGCGCAGTTTTTGAAAAATGTAGAATGAAGACAAAGAATGTGGTGTCCATTGTATGCCTTGTATGAATGCTCTCGCGCTCCCAAGCAAATCACAAAGCCAGTAGCTGCCACACTCAGTTGAACATGGGCGCAATGCTTCCTTGGCCTCGAGTTGTATGCCAATAAAGAGAAGGCTTCTTTTCTGTGGAAAGG
The DNA here is from genome assembly GCF_029499605.1 of Hyla sarda. Taxonomy (NCBI): domain Eukaryota; kingdom Metazoa; phylum Chordata; class Amphibia; order Anura; family Hylidae; genus Hyla; species Hyla sarda. Next base: position 10,788,607 of record NC_079200.1, on the reverse strand, counting down.
TTTTTCCTGTAAAATTCTATTCTGTGGATGAGTGATCTATTTTCTTAGAAAAATTTTGGAGTCCCGTCTGTTCGCTACCTGTCCTAGTAGTCTCCGTTGGTCACCGGTGAGGATGGGTACTGCATGGAGGGTGCTAGGTGTACCAGAGCATTTTCAGGGCTGGTTCTGAGGAATCAGCTCGACGTCTGTCAAGACCTATGACCTCTGGTTCTAGTGACAGGGCCAGGGGGGTCTAGAGCCAGGTTACTTTTGTGCCTCGTGGAGTGGTGACAGGTTCTAAAACTCACTGGAAACAGGGAGCCACTGAATGGACGCACTGAATCACAACTCTTCACCTTTTGGTACTTCACCTTTTAATTCCCAGCCTTCTGGCAAGGATTGGAGAAATTTTTATAGATCTGGATGGATTTCCGAGGCTTACTTCATGGCAACATTCACTTATTTTTTTTATTTGTTTCTCACTGTGCCACTTTTATGTGTTGTTTTGTTCACTAGGATTAGATAAGGTGTCATAGCCTTTCTGGGAGTCTTTTTTGCTGATCTAAGGGAGGTTTTGTGTGGCCATTAGGTTACTCACCTCCCTACACTGGATAACGCTTAAGTTGAAGCCAGGAGCATTTGTGGTCTAGTAGCTTCAACGAAAAGGGACATTAAACCTGGACCTTTGCAGGAAAATTTTGGCTTTGTGATGGACCGTATCCTTGGGCACATTTGTGTGACACATTTGCACTTTTTCTAAGACTTGAGTAATAGAGAGAACGTTCCTTGACTCTGAGTCCTGTTAACTATCCAACAAGGAAAAGACGAAGAACCACCAGGGGAACTTATGGTCCCTATAAACCTCAAGGACACATACTTAATATTTCCATTCATCCAGAACACAGATGATACCTAAGGATCGCTGACTCCCGCAGAGGCACTGTCAATAATTTTCAGTATGCTGTCCTGCCCTTTGGTATCTCTTCTGGCGCCCACACCATCACAAAGATTGTGGATGCTATAGTGGCAGCCCTGAGGTTAGAAGGTATAGAAATCATTCCCTACCTAGACGACTGGCTGCTAAAAGTTGTGTTTGTAGACATACTGCAGAATCATCTCTCTGGATCTTACTTTTCTCCAGCATTTAGATTGGATAAAGAATTGGACATCAAGAAAGTATTTGGGATTCAGCATAGACTCCACTCAGATGACTTTCTCACTTACTACAGACAGACAAGAGCCACAAGCTATCACAAGTCCTTCAAGAGTTTTCCATCAAGACCTTAGTGAAGTGACTAGTGATGTTGGGTTACCCAGTGGCAATTGTGCCCTCTTGAGTCGGACGTTTTGGGCCTGTGGAATCGCAACCCCATTGGGTTGAACACAAAATGTTCTCTGTCTCTACAAGTTCATCACTCCTTCAGATGGTGGAAGCAGATGAAGGATGAAAGGCCCTTGTTTACCATAGATGCTTCCCTTCCAGGTTGGGAAGCCGATCTAGAGGAAGTTCTAGTACAGGTAACTTGGACCCCCCTTTAACAATAATAATCCCTTTAATACCACTATGATTGTTTGCTATAGGCAGTAATATTTTCCTTTAGACAATTTTCTCCCTCATATTTTGAGTGAGGATCAAGATTACTTTCATTTGTTCATTAGGGTTGTCTTTGGATACTGTCAGGATGGAGGCTAGTCTACCCCAAGACAAGTTGACTCTAGTTTGTGATTTCACAACTTTCCACTAGAAAGGCTTGTTGAATTTTGCCATGTGTATAATTCTCCAGGGCAGAACTTTCACTTCTAGATTGTTAAACTAGCTTCCATCAACTCCTAAACCGGATAGTCAAGGACGGTTAGATCAGCAAGCCATGGAAGATCTAGCAATATGGGAATCCTTTATTAATAAGTGGAATGGTATTTCTTTTTTTATTCCCAAAGCTTCTGACAAGTCTTCTTGTGTTTATACAGATGCGGCTTCATCCATTGGTTTTGCTGCTATCTTTGGCAATCATTGGTTGACCAGTTCTTGGCCGGTCGAGGTAGAAGACATCACAGGGTTTAAGCAGGCTTCATCTTTATTAAGGTTATATCCGATAGTCGCAAGCTGCCCAAGCTTGGGGTATATAATGGTCAAATTCTACAGTAGTGCTTTTCTCTTTCCGTAGGACGCTAACGGGTAGCATGAAATGTAATGAACTGTACAAAAATAAAATTCTTCCATATTTATATAACTGAGGAGTTCTAGGGACGTGTACCGCCTGTAGCATCTTCTTAAAAGCATTAACTATCTGGCCGCACCACTAGGCCTCTCAGGATAGGTTAAGAGGAATAAGACTTTTGGTTATATATAAATATATATATATATATTTTTATTATGGCAGTACTGTTTGAGTTTAAGTATGGGAATCACTGTAGTGTCAGCCGTGGATGCATGGCAATCCACTCATTAGTACTGTATTTTACAAAAAAACAGGTCAGAATAAAAGCCATGTCCCCCTCCCCCTTCTCGCACTGTACAGGGAGGGGTGCAGCGGTGGTAGCTGTATGTATGTGTGTCAGTGTCACTGGATTTTAAACAGTTATAAATTAAAACCAGATGAAATACCTCGCCCAGTTTACTTGTATCTTTCTGTATACATTTCTTTTTGTTTTTAATGTCGTGGGACAAAATTTTAATAAAATGAAGTATTCATAAATAGAGGAAATTCTACAGTAGTGTTCATAACTGATAATACAGGTACGGTAGATATCCTCACAAAGGGGAGGTCCAGCTCTAGTGATATAATGTCTTCTGATAGGAGGTTAGTTTGGTTATGGTTACAGCATGGTTTCCATTTCATATCTTCTCATATTAGCAGTGTTCAAAATGTGGCGGCCAATGCTCTTTCTCGACCAAATTTTTAGTTCATTTTCCAGGTATTCCCAGACACTCCTCACCACAGTCTGCTCACCATAGACTAGATAAACATCTCATCTCACCACAGCTAGGTCTCTTATATCAAAAACCTTACCCAGAAACCCTGCTAGGTCATATAACACCGCATGGAGCTTATTTAGCAACCTCCAAAAACTAATGGCCCTTGTGAGTCTGGGCATATTATATACTTATTGGTGTTTATTGCCACTCACATTTAAAACTGGCACAAAAAGGTTTAATTTGCTATTCTGTTCTATAAAAAATGTTACATAATTTTTTTTTTACCACAAATTCTCAGTTGTAAGGACTATCCCAGTATGGCTTGGGAAACAGTTATGTAAAAATTTTTACTTGCATTTAATAAATCTGAACTTATCAGATTCCATTAATTTCAATTTTTCATCTCCGCTATTTGCTACCATCATAAGTTCCACTTAATCTCCTTTATATTAACGGGGAAAAACATGCCGGGTATGCACTAATTTTCTTTTTTTAGAAATGACTGACATTCCAACATATAACAGTAATGTAACATTGAAGTCTATGCTGACAGAAATCATCTCCATTAGCCTCCGTTATCGCTAATGAGGATGCAAAAAAAAAAAACCAAGGAATAAGATATATTTTTTTCAAGGTAGGTGCAATGTGGGTTGGGGAATGGACAGGTTTTGTTTTTTTGCTGCCTGCATGGGTATGTATGTATGAGTTGTCATGGATCTAAAATTTATTATGAAAGCAGAAGACCCTGGGTCACTTAAGCCCCAACTCCCTCACCCACATGTGCCCTTTCCCACCAGTGAGCATGGCCGATGAGGCGCTGATGCTGCAATCCAGAAGCGGATTCTGACAGACAAGGGATTCCTCACCTGGCTGCTGGCGGGGGTCCAGAGCTCCCTGGTTCCGCTGCAGGTGGCTTCCCCTCCCACTGTTGGCGGTACTTACACTGCAGGAGGCTGGGGCACTACTAGAAGAACACTGCCCCCTGCTTGTGCTCCTCCAGCCAGCATTCCCTCGCTCGCTTCAGCAGTGTTGTTCCTAGCCAAAAAAACGGGATGACAAAGAACCTGTTGATTAAATACTCAGACAATATTGTGCTACTCAATAGATCAAAAATATATCTGTATGTGCCATAAACTCCTAGATGACAGGACAACGTAAAAGTTTTTACCCAAAGACCCCACCTTGCTGTATATGGCTGAACTCAGGGAGATTGTCACCAAGACCAGGCATGACAAGCTGCAAAGTGATCAAGGAATGAGAATTCCTTCTACTTCAACACCACAATATCTAGAGTCTATGCATTGCCTAAAATCCAAAAGGGTATCCACCCTAAAAAGATGACCAATTGTGTTCCGTATAGGTAGTATTGGCCAAAATGTAGGTATTTAAAATGACAGGGTCCTCAGGGAATTTGTCCTCACTTTACCGTCTTACACCAGAGATTCTATGGACCTCCTAAATAAACTGCAGGGATTGACTATGGACGAGGGCACCTTCTTGACCAGTGTTGATCTTGAAGCACTTTACGCATCGATCCCACACAATATGGGTATTAGAGCTGCTCCTTACTATTTTATCATATAGGGGTCCTCACATGCGGGCACATGATAGTCTTGTTCTTAAATTATGAGACTGTCTTGACCCATAATTAATTTCTTTTTAATGGCCTAATTTACAACCAGATCAGGGGCACAGCAATGGGAAGCCCTTGTGCTCCCACATATGCTAATTTGCTCTTGGGTTGATGGGAGGCGACCATGAAAGAGAGAGATTTAGAAAGTGTGCCCTTCTTTGGGCACAAGACATAGATGATATTTTCACTTTGTTGTATGGCACTGAGGATGATTTTGTAGCATTTGTTGAATCACTTAATATCAACCCTATTGGTTTGTTTATCAAAAAAAATATGTTCTTGTGTTTCTTGAACTATTGGGTATCTATTGAACTATTTTGTATTTTAAGACAAAATACACAAAAATGGGAATGTTACCATCACTAGGATTTGTAGTGTTGGAGTGACAGTATCGTATAGTCCTGCCTGGCAAGTGATCAATCTTTATGACATTCCCCTTACAAAGGGGCAGATGTAAGTTATATTATATTAGTTATATTTTATATTATGTGTTATATTTTAGGCTATATAAGAATACGTGTGTGATGGGAGCTGGATCTCACATTACATGGCACTTATCCCTACAACTTCATATAATGATTCTTGGTCTTCTCAAAGGTTTCAGCAATCATGCCGCATGGCTTCCATAAGATACAACTTATATGGTTCCAAATAAAGGACCCATGTCCCAGGCTGGCGCTTAGAGTCATCTAACACCATAGGAATAATTCACAGGGCTGGCACCCCTATCTATCACTTAGCCACCCTATATGCCTAATAAGCTGACTGCATTTTATATAGTTTCTTTTGATTGATAACCTATAGAAATACATTGCTTACCTTGTAGACTTAGAGTTAGTTTTACTATATCTGTTTTTGTGCTATGCTGCATCCACCCCTGCCAAGAACCTTAGTTTGGTGTAGATTAGGGATTCCTTGCAGGGTTAACCCTTTCTATCATAAAGCTCTGTTCTTGAAATGCCTCAATACTCCCCCCCCCCCCCATTGGTTCATACGTATACTCGAACTGTGACTTAAATTATGTTAGAGACCGCAAAATTGTGAAAACAATGATATGTTGGATGTAAATTATGTGCCTCTTACATTTTACATTAAAAAATTTAATATTAAAAAGTACATTTATACTTTGCAACTTTATTAATGGAAGCGATAATTTAGCATGTTAGCATTCCTATTGCTACCTGTTAGCAGTTAAGTTTTTGCGTGACTTAAAAGATATTTTTTTATTTGTTGTATGTATATATATATATATATATATATATATGTGTGTGTGTGTGTGTTATTATTATTATTATTATTATTATTATTAATAATACTATTATCATTTTTATTATAAAAAAAAGAGCAGAGGACCCTGCAGAGTTAATTTAAACCCAAACCACCACCCCACCCCTGTCAGTTACTCGCCAGCATATGGCCGATGAGGCACTGATGCTGCATTCCATGAGGGGGCTCTGGCGGACGAAGGATTCCTCTCCTGGCTGCTGGTAGGGGACCAGAGCTCTCTGGGTCAGATGAAGGTGAAAAAAATGAAGAACTGATTATAGGCCAGGGGAGGGGGGATTGGTTCCTACTGTTGCATTTTACTCCTTAAATTTTGTTTTCTTACGAAAAAATTCAAAGGGCTGCTATCGGCAGGAAAAACATAAGGCCTGGCTACCACTGTGTCTGTCTTAGGCATTGAGACTGACTCGGTCAAGATGGTTTTTTGGCTTATCCCAGGGAAGATAGAGAAGCTACTTGAGCAATTGGAAGGTTTCTGCAATCTTGAAAAGATGACTTTGAAGAAGCTGTAAACCTTGTTGGGGCATCTGGTTTTTGCTTGTCGAGTTATGTCCATGGAAAGAGATTTTACTCAGGGCTTGTCCTTAACCCACTAGAAGATTTTTTAGGTCAGAACACCATATCCGCCTTTCTTCTGTTTTGAAATCTGGCCTGTGGGTGTGGCACGAGTTCTTGGGTGGAGGGAGTGGTTGGCTGTTGTTGGGGACTGAGACTTGGCGCTCACGATGGTCTGCAGCTGGAAGGCACAGTATTGTATTTGCTGTCCCTTAGAGAAGCGGGCTTCTTGGCTTTGGTGGCCTGCAGGTGATTGGCAGGGGTTAGTTTCACTTTTGAGTTCCCTACTAGCTCTCACCTCGATTTGTTGTTCTACCAATCATGAGGGGAGGGGGTTCTTGGGTGACAATGTTTTTTGCAATAATTGGGTGGTGTAATTGTGGGTTTGTTTCTCCAAGACTAATCAATTAGGTCATGGTGTTTGGATATGCTTGCAAGTGGTGGGGGGTTTGGTTTGCCGGTACAGTCAGTCATGCACTTATCGGGCAGGGTTTCTTTTTTTTCTTCTTGTGCTTGCAGTTTCCTGTGGTTTTTAAATGTTGTTTAGGCAGGCTTGGGTTTCTTTCTTCTGATTTCAGCACTCATTCATTTCGTATAGGTGCCTCCACAGAGGCCAATAGGGTGGGTTTATCTTTGCTAAGATCCAATGTATTGGGAGATGGAAGTCGGTCTGTTATGGTTATGTTCGTCCTCAACTTGTCTAATTTGTTTATTTTTCATATTCCAAAAAAGCGCTGTTCCTGCTTGGTGGGGGTGAAAGCTCTGTGTAGGGGCACACAGTCTCCTTAGTGGTAGAATGTAAGAACAAGAGCTGATGGAAGGCTGAAGGCAGACATGCCCACCGGAAATGCCGGCGGCTGGCATACTGCTTTGCAATAAATGTGTTCCAGTTTTTCAGGTGTTTACCACTAATTTGGTTTATAAAAGTGACCGACCTCTCTCAGGCCAGCAAAAATTATTAGTTGTGTCTGTGCAAGTTATTTTAGGGAGAATAAATAGTATTAATGCCCCCTGCAGGCTGGTGGGTTTCTGTTCAATGCAGACAAATGTATGAAAGGGCAACACTAATTTTTTTTGGGGAAAGATATCAAATAGAAGTTGCATACTTTTTCACCACTGTTGCCGTTTATACAGGAGAGTAAGTTTCAGGGTGCTATTGTTACCTATTTTTGGATTATTGGGTATCCCTCCCACAATCCATTTGTTCCCAGGACTATATCTATAAAAAGGCAGAGTGGCACCCCCCATCAAGAGGGCGATCTAGGTGGCTGTGTATTTTGCCTATAGGCAGAGCCAGCCCTGTCCCCACATCCATCACTTCTCTCCTCTGTGCTATGTATATCCTCGTGTTTCCCTCTCCCTGCTACCTCTTCCAGACTAAACAAATCCTCCCAGTCTCTGTCCTGCCATAATTTCCCCCCATTCCTGGAGTTGTACCCACAGCTGTACCAAGACCCTTATACTGCTTTAACAAGCAGCTACTTTTCCTTATAAGCTGTTCTGGTTTTGTGCGCCAGTGTTAGTGTATTGGTATGTAATAGGTGGGGTGGAAAGATATAGTATTGGGGCAAATTGTACCGTAACTATAATGTTAATGTATTGAAGTGTATATACTGACACATAATACTGTATGTATGTACTGACATATTAATATGAATTACACTATGATAAGTGCATTTATAGTTTGTCTGGAGGGGCAAGCTTTTGGTTACAGCATTGCCCCTTGACTGGTGAGCATTTTGGTACCCCCCCCCCCCCCTTCCTGTTGTGCGAACCAGCACCCCTCCCCCTGGTTTTTTGCTTCTTATCACTATGTGGCTTCAGTAAGGCGTGGGCCCCCGGGGTTTAGTGAACCTAACACCTGCGCCTATGTTTCCCCGCTTCCTTTAGCCCCTCCCTTGTACCTTATAGAAACATTTCCATGCGGTCATGTCATTCCCTTCTCAGTAGGTCCTGGTGGTTGTCTCACTTTCCCTCCCTTTTGTACTCTGTTGTTTTGAAATTCAGTTTGGTCGGTTCCAATGGGGTAATACATAAAACCAATGTGCCTTGATTTGATATTAAACTTAAAAATAAGTGCTGTGGCCTACCCTAAAGTAAATTTGGCGTCCTGCCTTGTTATTTCAGAGGATGGGTTCTTGGGGTTGCTTATTGAGTTTGTCAGGGTCTCAGCCGTCGGTGAATATACCTTTGTGTTATGAACCCTGTGTTGAGAATAACTGCACTGCACAAAATGCATAAGGAAACAAGAGAAGACAAGAGTAAATACTAGGAAAAAGGAAATGAGTTAAAAATGATTTAAAGGACATCTGCAGTGCTGGGCAAAAAAACTTTTTTTAACCTCATTTAATAGGTCTTTGAAAGACCTTTCCAACGATGTCTCCCCCATCAAAAATGGCCCAGTCGTTCTCCCGTTATCAGCACACGAATTACGGAGAAGTGAAAGTAAAACTACATCTCCCATCATGCCTTGTGCTTACTTCCTGTAAGCTGCTGCCCTCCCCCTGTTCTATCCCCCCGAGCAAATTATTATATTGTAACGCCCACATCTCCCTTCCCTATGCATACACCCTCCCCTTCTGCTCATCTCCCCCTCCCCATGCTGCTCCTGTCCAGTGATGAAGCAGCTGCCTCCGTGCTCACTGTAGTGTGGAGAGTGGAGAGTGAAAGTAAAAATGGTAAAAAAACATAATTGTTTGTCTATAAAACTGTCCTGATATTGGTCCCTCCATCTTTTTCACAACTACAACTCCAAGCATGCCCAGTTATTTTATATGCTGTTCGGGCATCCTGGGAATTCCAGTGGTGCCTCCAGCTGTTGCAAGACTACAAATCCCAGCATGCCCTGTCAGCTTTCTGCTGTTTGAGTGTATAAAGGAGTTGTAGTTCACCAACACCTCTACTGTATCAGGAGACTCCTGGGAGTTGTAGTTCACCAACACCTCTATTGTATCTCTGTAGTCTCCTGGGTGTTGTAGTTCACCAACACCTCTATTGTATCTCTGTAGTCTCCTGGGAGTTGTAGTTCACCAACACCTCTATTGTATCTCTGTAGTCTCCTGGGAGTTGTAGTTCACCAATCTATTGTATCTTTGTAGTCTCCTGGGTGTTGTAGTTCACAAACACCTCTATTGTATCTCTGTAGTCTCCTGGGAGTTGTAGTTCACCAACACCTATATTGTATCTCTGTAGTCTCCTGGGGGTTGTAGTTCACCAACACCTATATTGTATCTCTGTAGTCTCCTGGGTGTTGTAGTTCACAAACACCTCTATTGTATCTCTGTAGTCTCCTGGGAGTTGTAGTTCACCAACACCTATATTGTATCTCTGTAGTCTCCTGGGGGTTGTAGTTCACCAACACCTATATTGTATATCTGTAGTCTCCTGGGAGTTGTAGTTCATACACCAGTGTTTCCCAACCAGGGTGCCTCCAGATGTTGCAAAACTACTACTCCCAACATTCCCTGGTTGGGAAACACTGGCATACACACACATAACAGGGACTACAACTCCCAGCATGTGTCATTCAGTAGTCCCCCCCCCCCCCCCCAGTATGATATTTATTCTCTGTAGTCTATACACCACCAGCCCGTGCAGTGTAATATGTCTCCTTCACACACACGTCCTCCCCTCCCTGCTCTGTGGTTTGCTCTGTGTTTTCCCCCATGAAGACTTGAATCCTCCCGGTGATAAGTGAGGTCCTATGTAGACAGGGCGGGGAGGGGGGAGGAGCTGTGGACGTCCTCATTCTCCCCTGCTTGAATCTTATAGATAGGGGCGTTTCTGAGGATGAGCCTATGGCTGCCTCAGAAAGCACCCGCTCATGCATATGCATAAGAGGGAGGACCCGACGGAGGCTAGGGGGAGCACAAACACTGCTGGGAGGAAGAGATCTCCGTCCCCAAGATGGCGGCTGCAATGTAATGAATAGGGGACGGACGCAGGACTACTGGGCTATGCTGGCAACTCTAATATCTCAGAAACGGCTGCATATAGGTAAATAGGACTAATTGACTGAATTGTATAACTTTTGTTTGGGGAACATTTGGGCAGGGATTTTTGACCACTACAGTTGTCCTTTAATATTATTATTTTGAATATATATCCATTTACATTAAACAATATATTATGATGACCAATAAGTTTTTTGCTTAAAGTTACATTGTGGGAGCTTCAATCTCTTTTGGGTATGGCAACTAAAGGTTTGAAGTCTCCTTTTTTCTAATGTCAATTTAAATAAGTCTGTTAAGGATGATTTGCATTTATGGAAGAATTTTCTGGAAACATTTAATGGTCTTTCAGTGTGGCGGTCTGATAATTTAGCACCACTTTTTTTGCTTTAGCTGCACCACATTTGCTGAAAATGTGGCACACACTATTAGCATCACATTCAGATATTTAGCACCCGATTTAGCACCCTGTTAGCCAATTTTTTTAAAGGGGTGTGGTTATGCACCAAAGGGGTGTGGTTATGCACCAAGGCCCTGATTTACTATTGTAAACCCGACATGTTTTGTCCAGTTGTGTGCCAGACGCATTGCGCCCGAAATTCTGTCTGCGCCAGAATAGAAAAAAAACGACTAACTCTCCATTTTACTGAGAAAACCCAAAAAAGGGGCATGACCGACGGGGGAAGTGGGTGTGGTCACCAAAAAGGGCGTGTGGCCCCGACATTTTCACAAAAACCCAACATATTTACTAAGGTTTCCGCAGAAAATGTGGTAGATTTGAGCTGAGAAAAACCCAACAGATCAGAGCAGGTGTAAAAAAAGCAAAATGTAGGGAAACCTTAGTAAATACCATGAAAAAAATTGTAGGGAATTAAAACCCAGTTAATTGTGGTGCACAAAGTCTCCCAGTTAATACCAAGTATACCTGGTATTTAATGATGTGCTATTTGCCCCAAATTTTCTAAAGACTAAACACACTTCTGAAAATGAGGGGCAGTTAACACTCTTTGAGGCACAATGACACAAGTTTTTGGATATTCCCCCTTGCACTAACAGATGCTGTCCATTGGTCGGCTGATTCTTGGTTCGTCAACGGTTTAGCTAAGAATATTTTTTTATTGAAGTTATTTCCGATTTCGATTGCTATTGTTTGCTTTGGCCAGCACTTTAAAAATAAAAGAATATTAATAAAAACTGACAATAATGGTGTAATTCATGCTGTCATCTAAATCTGATGTGTTAGTTAAGATCTTATGTCATTTCATTGTATCTTTCTCTAACTATATGGTTTAAAGCTGTTTATTTAGAAGGTTCTAAAATTTCTTAATCTCACCAGTAGTTTGCGACGTTCCAGAACTTCATGCCAGATGCCAATCCAATAGGGATTCCTTGCGCGCCTCATCTTTGGAATTTGGTTTGGAAGTAGTTCCACATTATATAATAAACTCTGGAGGTCTGTCAAAATGGGCAGTGTAGAAAAAAATTGGTAAATTCAGACACATGAATTACTTTCACCTAGACGTATGGTTAGCGCTGGTGTTTGTTGGTTTCTTAATTGGTAAAATCTTTTTATTCTGCTCTACTCCATCTAAACAACTAGCGGGTGTTTCTTTGGCCAGTGTTTTGCCTTTCTTCCTGGTGGGGTCAGTTTTAAAGGTTAACAGGAAATTGGCTGTTAGTGGGAATTGCATAGTGTTTTGGACTCGTTTAGACTTGCATAGTGTTTTGGAAATGTTTAGATATTCTGGGTTTAGATTAGTTGCCCATATCTAGTCACTCTAGTCAGAATTGGTGAGGCAACAGAGGTTGCATCTCTGGGCTTACAAGAGAATATGTATTGGCAGATGCCATTATAGTAGATATACAATTTATATTTGTCTGGTTTAGTTGTTTAGTAATATTATTTTATCTTTCTTTCAGGTGTCTGGAAACTTACTGCTTGGATTTTAGGTCACTCTTTCGTTTACTGGGCCTGGAAGAGAGGGCAATCTCAGATTTGCACCATTAACTTATCTTTGGACAATGAACGTTCTAATGTTTTTATGTTTGGTTACAAAGGTTTGAGATGAAAGGGGTTTTCATTATTAATTGTGTAGGAAGCAATGATGTCAACCTGTGTACCCATAGGTCTGATGATTGATAGATTTTTAAGATTAGGAAATCAGAAGGGGAGGGGTCCAGTTAAAGAGAAGTAAAAGGAAACCAATGGGAAATTAGATACTTTTTTTTAAATCATCTGATAAGTAACAGAAATGCTAAGGAGAAGTCGCCTAGATCCAGCTCTGAATTGACCCATGGCTCACAGTTCGCTGTACTAGAGGCTGAGGGTGCTGGAAATCAAAACGAAGGATTGCAGACCACCTCACCAGCAATGCTGGATGAAATACTATAAGAGGTTCAACAAAGTAATATCACCCTGAAAGACCTAATCACACAAATGAGTACAGTATCCACAAACATTATGCCGATCAGAATGGATCTTGCTTACAAGTAAAAGAGATCGAGAGTAAAATCCCCCAGTTAGAAGAGAAGATCGGCAATGCCTTGAGCCTGACGAGTAAAACCATACAAGATAAAAATTATTTTATTATATTATGTAATAATTGCTTCCTATGGTTCCAAGATGACTTGGGAAATAATGATTTACATTAGTTTTTAGGGAGCTGGATTAAGGAGCAAATTGTTCCTAACCCCCTTTCTAATTTATTTGACATAGAAAGAGCCCACCATCTGTATTGGCATAAGTTGTTTGCTGTAGAGATCGGGATGTCATTCTGCGGTATGCCAGGGAGAGTGAGGAATTACAGAGTTGAGATATCCTTCTTCTCTGACTTTTCTAAATAGACACAAATGCAGAGGGCGCCAATCAAGGAAATTAAGAAGCGCATGGCCAGGGCTGGTATCAATTTCTTGTCGATTTGCCATGAAAAAATGAGGATTATTTTTAAAGACACTGTAATATTTATGTTTCCATCACTACAGGAAGTGTCTAAGTGGATGGGGGGGGGGGGGAATTTTGGATAAAATATTTAATTGTTTGTTTTAGGAATGAGGGAGTGGGGTTTAGTTTGGTGACCCAGTTAAGAGTCCCAAATGGACAGGGACAATTGAAGGAAAAGGATTTGTTTAGGTTTATTTTGTTTTGCATTTTACTTTCTCTCTTATGATATAAAGCATTGTCCGAATTTTCACATGAGATGTTAGGAGATTGAAGAAAGGACAAAACGTTGTGCAATATTTTATTGTGTGAATAGACGCCTTTCAGCCGTGGTGTGTTTGATCAAGAAAATTTTGGTAAAACCGGTTAATTTAATCATGAAAAAAATGGGCATAACATATTCATTTGGCTCGAATTTTTCAGCTGGTGTCTCCTTTTGATACATGACAAAATTTTATTTTTGTTGAAAAAAGTTGAAAATGGATTATCGTTAGACATAGATTCGGGTTCCACTATGGTTCACTAGAAAGTGATTCTCGTATTCCCCTATAATGCCACTCCATCCCGAGAGCGATTCAAGAGCAATAAGTAGAATTTATGAATAAAAATAGTCTCAGTTATAGATCAAGGGAAACTTAACTTGTATAATGAATGTAGATCTAGACCAGTTGTTAATTAATATGGAAATTTGTAATGAAGTTAGATATGATTAGAAATCCATGTCTGATCATTCCCCCATGGTCCTGGTCATTGAAGCCAGATAGTAGGAAGAACATCAACCCTCATTGGTTTTACATCTTAGAAGATATTGATAAAATTAAGATCAAAATGGAAGAATTCTGGAGAATTTATAAAGGCACCAAGGATATTAGGATAGTACGGGACACTTTAAAAGCTTGTCTGTGTGTCCTGTTGTATAAAGAAATTAATAGACAAAGAAAAATCCTTCAAATAGAAGAAGAGGAGTTGGGAAAGGGAATAGAAAAAATAAAGGACAGTTTAGGGATGGACCCAAATATGGAGGAAAAGATGTAGAATAGACTTTTTTTTCTCAGGGAGTCGAAAAATATCTTGAAGGTGGCAAACCTAATAAATTGTTTTGAGGATAATTAGCAACCAAAAGAGCAGAAATTATATTAAATCTATAAAAGACTTATCAGAAGCTAAGGGAGATTGAGAAGGAAATAAGGGGAGCTTTTTTAAATATTTTTTTTTCAACAAATTCTCTGTTTTACAGGGCTGACAGGGCTGCTTCTCCAGATGGATGCCCCATCTTTACAGGTGAGGCCCCTTTTGGGAACCAGATCAAACTGTCAAGTAACTTTCAGCCAATGGTAAACCATGTGACCTTTATGCATTTTGCCCGTCTGCCAGGAGGGAAATTGACTCCGTGAGACAAAAGGGCAACCGATTGTTACATCTAAATATGACTGGTACACAATTTCAGGCCCTCTATTCATTGATCCACAACCTAGTGGTGAAACCTATTGACAAGGGGGTAAGATTGTGATGGGGCTAAGAGACAAGTACAAAACACATCAACCTATCAAACACTCACTAGGGACCCTAAGGGTATGTTCACACTGAGGACTTGGAGAGGAATTCTGCTCACTTTTTCCTCTCCAAATCATTCAGCAGTAAAATTCCCATTGTACAGAATTTCTGCCCCTCAGTTCACACTGAGAAATTTCCTCAAGCAGAGTCTGTGAATAATCTCTCTCTCAGAAAAATGCAAAATTTTCACGAAAAATGAGTGTAAACGCGATTTCCGTGGGAATTCCGCGCAAAATCGCTGCTAATTCTGCGCGAAATCGTTGCTAATTCTGAGCGGAAAAAAAATGTATTCCTCAGTGTGAACATACCCTTAGAGGGAGATTGAAGGTAAATTTACATCCACATTAGAGGAGGAACAAGCTCAAGGTCTCATCAGCAAGCATTTGAGTGATTGTTTATTTGTGACCTACCCTATAACTCCAACTCTATTTTGCTTTTCAAGATACACATTAACCTGTTATAAAGTGGCTTAACCACGTAGTCTGTCCCCTCTAGGTTTTCATGTAAGTCTTTCTGTTAAAGAAATAAAAATTAGTGTGAAGAGTTTGTGTCCCTTTTGCCGGCTGTGAAGGATTTCCCAGCTAAGGCCAACAAAGGGCAGGAAAGATCATGGAAGGACAGATCGGAGGAGGACAGATCAGAGGAGGACAGGCATCATCCCGTCCCCAGGTCTTTTAATAACTGGTCACAGGATTTCTTCATCTATGCTACTGTCATGGGTGAAAAGCACCCCTAGAAATACCCCCGGTTTGTTCCAACATGTGGAAATTATTTTAGACACACAAAAAATTGGGTGGTTTTGGCTGGTTATCTTATGATGAAAAGTTTAGACAAGAATTGGAAGTTTTTCACATCCTTAAACAAGGAATAAAATATGTAGGTTAAATCTACTGTTAGCTCAAAAACAGCTGGCCATCCAAAAATACTGAAAACTCTCCTGGGCTTTGAAAAAGGGTACTTGTTTTACATTTAATGTCGATGGCCAAATAATTGCAAATATAAGCATGAGTGCTCATTTTGTGGAGGGGTGCACCTTATGTCCCACTGCTTCAATATTGTGTGTCCAGCCCTCCACCAGGGAGGTTACAAAAAGCATTGACACCGGTATGGCTGGAGATAATGCAGCTGTGGCTCGCCCGTTACCCAGACAGGACGAAGGTAGTGCCCATAAAAGACGATCATTGGAGGCTGGTTATCAACCTCACATTCCTAAACAGGAACATGCTGAAAAAGAAATTCAAGATGGAAACAATCAGGTCTGTCATCACCCTTTTACAGCAAGGGGATTACAAGGCAACAGTAGACTTGAAGCATGCTTATCTTCATGTTCGGTCCTGCTATCCTATCAGGAATGAAACTTCACTTCCAGTTCACCTCTGCCCTTCGGGCAGGTAACCTTGGTTCTGGTAACCTTGGCAGCCTCTCAGAAACCAGGGCGCCTTCTTTATCCACTTACTTGGATGACTGCCTAATCAAGATTGCATCCAGCCACGCTCTTCATTAACATCTAGTCTTAACTATTGTAGTACTAGAGAGGCACGGGTTTATCCTCAACCACAAGAAATCTCATCTAATTCGAGCAACACAATGCCAATTCAAGGGTACACCATAGATTCACTCCAAATAAGAATATTCCTTTCAAAAGAAAGAATCAACAAGATCAGGATGGAGATATCCGCCATATGGGATTGTCACACAGTCTCCATGAGATCAGCAATGTCAGCTCTGCAGTTGGACAATGTCTGAACAGTTTTATATATATATGAACAAACAGGGAGGAACCAGGTTGACTCATCTGTCAGAGGAATATCACCTACTGATGTCCAGGGCAGAGGAACAACTTCTGGATCTCTGCACAGTCTATATCAGAGGTCGTTTAACTAACACAGCGGATTGGCTCTACAGGTGTCAATTGAACACTTCTACATCCGGACATCTTTCATATAATGACTGAGAGGTTTGGGTGCCCGGAAATTGATGAAATGGCAACCAAGGAGAAGAGGCAGGTGAAACACTTTTGGCTCAATATTTCAGTAAGATCATCCAGATTTCCTAGACGACCTGTCCATATCCTGATTCAGAGGATCCTTAAGAAGACACTAGAGGACCAAACCACAAAAAAAGCTATTCTGACCTTCTGGCCCGGAAGTTCGTGGTTTCCACTCATGAGAGCTGTCGTTATTAGAAGATTCCTCTACAGCCAGACATCCTAATGCTGACAGTAAAACAGAAGACTCTGTAGCCGTCACATCAGGACTCCAACACAATCGGTAAGTACTTTATCTCAGCTGTTGTCGTCCAGACTGCATCCCATGCCTGAGCGCATAAAGACACCCAAGCCTGGTTACAGGACAGGGAGTTACTAGACATATGGCGATGTAAACATGACATCGAAAAATACTACTTATTATTCAATACCTAATAATGTATATACACAAATAGACTATTTTTTTTCACCCATACACAAATACTGATTCAACAAACGGTGAAAGCTAGGAGAAAATGTTATGCAAATATTGAAAAACTACTCAACAATATTAAAATATGGGAAAAGGAGCAAAAAACAAATACAAACAAACTTGAAACATTACTTAAAACTGGGAGAACACTGAGTAAATCTTACAAAACTCCTTCAACAAGCAGTAAATAATTATCAAAATAAGAAAAAAGACCCAATAGATTAATGACAAATACAATCAAAGGACCAAGAAATAACACAATGCCCTATTTAGAAGCACCAGGAGAACAAATATTGTACAATAGGACAAAGAGGATGTGCTCAATACTTAATGCTTGTTAAAAATGCCATCTCAATAGTGAATAACCCACAACCAATAAAATAACATCCATTGTTGCGGATTATACTGGACTTGAAAAAGAGAAGAGTATTCCACATGTGCAAGAAATAAATGAGCTACAAGTAGTTACTCCGGCCTCGTTTTTACCAGAGATTTATGGCATCCTCCGGGGAGATGTCGCAAAGGAAATGACATTACACAACACAAGAGTATTCATCGTGTGTTCAATAATTACAGTAATGGGCCTAGGATCCCCTGTGGAGGACAAAATAACAAAGTCGAAGCCCTTAAGGTTCATGATCAGAAACTCCAAGTATCCAGGGGTGCCTGAAAAAGAAAAAGACAAACCCAATTGGGACCAAGTAAGCCAGAAAATATAAGGATGCTGATGTGTAGATGTGCAGTTGTCTCACTGCCGTTACTCACGGCTAGCAGGCCATCTTGGGTATACCTGGAAAAAGAAATATGCCCCACAACTATACTATACAGCCCTAAATGTTGAGCCTATAAAAAAAAAAGAGAGAGGGACGGAGGGGAATAGTCTCCCTTGTTATGAGGCTACTCACAGTCTCTGACGTCTGGTGGAAGGTTACACATACAGAGGTGCTCACCTGCAGTGTCAGGAAGACGCATGTGCCGGCTGTGCACGCTGTGTGTGCGTGTGTATGAAGGCTTCTGTCCTCACATCCCCCCGCTAGAGTTGCGCGTCACTCAGCTGTGCCCCTCAGTGATACCTCAAGGGGGCACGGCCATCTTATCAGTGATCAGCTAAAGTGTCTGCCGGCACAGGGGTACAGATCTAATGTAAAACATATGGTGATTGTGAATGTGTAACGTATAAAAGAGGTTTATGAGTGGAGAAGAGCGAAGTAAGTAAGAGATTAAGAGAATGAGTGTCTCTGAGGTGTAATTAATGATGATATGATCAGAACAAAAAATATAATAAATCATTTAGGTCAATGGGTCAAATAGATCCTAGGTTGCTAAACATGATAAAAAATAAAAGATACATAAAATTAAAGTCCCTGATAGATATATGAGTGAACCCCTAGAAAACAGGGATTATATGATTACATATTATGTACAGGGGCCAATGGCACAATTCAAGGCGACAACAGTAAGAAGTCCAACCGAGATACTGCACTACAGGGACATGGATACCCTGAATAAGAGATAATACTTAAATCAGTATATGATGTAGCCGCGCAACATTCCCAAAACCCCACAGGGAATCCCTAAAGGGGTAGTGAGGGGGGTTAATCTGGACCTAAATGACCTAGCCTGGCCCTATAATGATCTATTATCAGGACCTAGTGCTAGGCAGGGTGAGACGCCCTAAAAAGATGGCCTGCTCCAGAACCTCCTTTATACCCTCATGTCCTGGATTTACTGGTGACTCTAGCTCAGAACGACCCACTTAGGAGGTTCTATAGCTTCCTATATATCTCCAATAAGTGTGAGCCGTGAGAAAAAGGGAGGAAGTTATCCTAGGTTATCACAATATTTTTATTATTACAAAGTTGCTTTATAACTGTTATCTCGGCTATAGGTAAATTGTTTCTTACCTTAGACAAGGGGGGGGGAGAGGGTAAGAGCCCCAATATCACGTTATACAAGATCCAGAAAAACATCCATGCTATTCTAGTATCCTAGTAAGAAAATAAATATTCTCCCTATCCTTTTGGGAGACATATGGTAGAAAAGCTAAAACTTAAAGGAATTGACAGTAGGGCATCACCAGAACATGGGAAACCTGACCAAAAAGGATTGACAGACTGAAAGCTCTTGATTCTTCGGGTGGTGGTTCATGGCCGTTCTTGGTTGTTAAAGTGGTTTGCCTCAATAATTCTGATAACAAACAGCACTCCTTCTGCTAACTAGTTACACGACCTCATGCAGATTTTTCTTGTGTTTCATACAGGATTGTGAATTTTGGCGTATCGAATGTGATCACTGTGGGCTGTATCAGTTTTCATTTGGGACTAAATCACGGCTGCCCAGTGTATGTATCTTAATAGGATCTTATTACAGGCTCGGTACAACACCCTAGTGATTGCAGCAATTCATGCATTGTGACTGTAATCTTCTTTCCCTTATGAGGGATGAGAGAATTTTTTTTTCTGTTGGTATCATTTTTTACATATAGCTATTAAAGGTTAAGTCTTAGGAGGGCACAGGTTTCCTTTGCATTGTTAACATCACTGACTCGCCTTCCCTTCCTCTCTTGACAGCTCCATGCTTCAGCCCTATAACCACTTCGTTCGTGAGCACCTTCGCACTCCGGGCAGATATATGGAATATCATTCGTTCAAACTTTGTGGAGACCAGTGGTCATGGTCTACAACCCGCACGACCTCTTATCCTCCCTAAAAAGCTTTTTGCTTTCTCCTCTCCAGCAGTTTAAGCGGTTTCTCAAATTTACCAACTTCCCATGGTGGAGACTGCACAGAATCCTTCTCCGTTTGTGGCGGCTTGGGAGAAGGAACTTCAGACTACTCACTGAAGGTCGGACTGGGCTGCGGCCTTTACATTTATTTCAGTTGCATTTCTCACTAACTTGGTTCATCCACGCTACCTCCTACTTTGTCAACAAACATGTATTTACCAGGCAACATTTCTTTTTAACATACGATTTCAGTACATTACTTTTTTTTGTTTTTTTTTAACTAGCGATATGTCACCTGTTCATTTCTCTTTCTTATACTTTCAAGTTTTCGGTCTCCTTCATGCCACAAGAAGCTAAGTATAAAATACTTTCTAGATGGTATAGAGTACTTGTTGTGCTGCATGGAATGTACCCAGCTGCTTCTGACCTCTGCTTGCGTTTCGGTGGTGCTCCCTCCTTCCCATCAGGGCTTCTGTGGTGGCTCAAATCAAAGCTATCTCATGAGTTGAATATCTTAATGATCCCAAAGACGCTCCTGCTGCCTGTTCTCCCCATGTACCGCACGGCTCCCTCTAGAGTACTGGCACATTTTCTTTTGATGGCATACACACAAATTTCATCATCCACAAGCCGTAGCAGATAGCTTCATGGAGTACTATTCTACACTTTATAACCTGTCTATGGACAGTTCCACTCCACAACCGTGTGATTGGGATATTAGTGTTTTTCTAAGTCACATAAACCTACTACATCTCTATGTAGTAGCAAAGTATTACATTTCTACCTCTGGGTAAATCACTTGGACCCGATGGGCTTACTAATTCTTACTACAAAGAGTTTACTCACACCCTTCTCTCTCATTGTAGCTTTTTTTAAAGAAAAATGCTGTCCACTGATGTTATGCCCAGAGATAGTCAAGAGGCCCTTTTTGTAACCCTTTGGAAGCCGGGGAAGTCTCCTGATACCCCCAGCAACTTTAGGCCAATTTCACTTTTAAATGCTAATCTTAAAATATATGCAAAACTTCTAACATTCCAGCTGGACCCTCTTATCACATATTTAGTAGACCACGACTAATTTGGATTTGTTAAAGGGTATTAGGCCCATGAAAATACAAGAAGAGTGGTGAACTTGCTACATCACATGGACAGCCAGAGAATCCTGACGGTTTTTCTGTCCCTAGACAACAATAAAATGTTTGACTGTATCCACTAGTCATTTGCCTTCTTAGTGCCCCATGAGATGGATTACCCTAGTACGATATTGGGAGCATGGCCCTATATTCTGCCCCTAATGCTTAAGTGTTTACCAACGGTACCTCATCGCAGACTTTTTCCTTAAGAAATGGTAACTACCAAGTACCAGGGCTCACTCACTCTTCACCCTTACATTTGTGCTCTGCCCTAGCCCTACGAAGTCACCCAACAATACAGGGCTTACAGATTGACCATACTCAACTCATTTCCTTCTATGCACACAATGTAATATTAACCCAGCACAGTCTCTGGTGGATTCGCTTTACCTGATTGATAAATTCAGTGCAGTCTCATATTACAAATTAAATTCAGTCAAGTTGCAGATCCTTCCAGTTCACCTAGACCCACATTATATGAGATTTCTGCAGTCCCATTTCCGATTAGAGTGGAGAGAGGACTGTATCGCTGTTATGGAACTAAAACTGTCATGCTCTTTCTCCAAGCTTTTTGAGAATCATTACTCACTATTCCTAAAGGACTTTAGAAAATACATTGATAGGCTGGGAAGATACAAAATATGGACACGGGAAAGTATATGTGTGCTTTGAAGGGCCGCTGGGGGCTCATTTAAAGGCGGAGGTCCGTGAAAAGATTTGGAAAGGGGAATATGTAGAGATGTTTTTTCTTTTGCCCCTTGAAAAATGTAATTTGGTTCAGGTGAAGCCGGAGGATTAAAAGCGTAAGGAGGAGGAGGAACGGCGGCGGTACCGATTGATACCGCGGACGTTTTCCAACTGGCTTCCGGCGTTTGCGATCCTGGCCAGTGTGATTGGAGAGAAGGCGCCGGAACATTGTTCCGGTCTTTTTTGTTATCTCGAGGCATATAGAGTGTACGGTGGGACTGCTTGGCTGCGCTATGACGAGCAGTTTCGGCAGTGCATGGCGGTCAGGCCGTCCCTGCGGTGGGATCACAAAGATATCAGTCTTTGGATGAAGCTTATGGCGGCGGGGCAGCAGCCCTTTCGGGAGGGCGCCGGGGGTTCCGGTGTGGGATCCGGGCAGTTGGCAGGGGGAGCTAAGGGACTGTGGTGGCAATTCAACGAGGGGTCGTGTAAGTTTGGAACAGAGTGCCGTTTCAAACACGAGTGTTCCGGGTGCGGAGGAGCCCATGGGCTTGCCCGGTGTTTCAAAAGGGGTCTGGGAAAAGGTGGAGATTCTGACCAGAAAGGGGGAGACCCTGGTCATGGTGGAAAGAATGGCGCCTTTCCTCGACAGGTACCAAAATAGGGAAGTGGCGGCGCTCTTGAGGGAAGGTTTGTCCTGGGGTTTTTGGATTTCAATGTTACGGCGGAGCCGGTGAAAGAGGGGGGTGCGGAACTTGGTTTCCACGCGGGCTCAGCCTGGGCTGGTGCTGGAAAAACTGGGTAAAGAGGTGGCGTTGGGGCAGATGGTAGGTCCGTTTGATTCTCCTCCTTTGCCTGGGTTGCGGGTTTCCCCTTTGGACCTTGTGCCAAAGAAGGAGCCGAACAAGTTTTGCCTACCCTGTCCTACCCTGAAGGGGGGTTGATGAATGATGGGATTGACCCGGATCTGCTCCGTGTCTTTCACTTCCTTTGATGAGGCGCTGGTTTGGGTGAGGCGCTGGTTTGGGTGCGGCGGTATGGCCGGGGCACGCTGTTAGCGAAAACGGACATTGGGGCCGCATTTCGGTTGCTGCCAGTTCATCCGGACAGTTTTCCGCTGTTGGGTTGTTGTTGTGAGGGTCGATTTTTGTTGACCTTTGTTTGCCTATGGGATGTTCCATTTCTTGCGCATATTTTGAACACCTCAGCACGTTTTTGGAATGGGTGGTGCCCCAGGAGGCGCAGGTTCATTCTGTGCTCCACTATCTGGACGATTTTTTGTTTTTGAGTCCAGCGGGGTCAAGGGTTTGTGCGATCTTGTTGCAAGCAATGGAAAGCATAGCTCAGTGATTCGGGGTTCCCTTGGCTCCGGAAAAACAGAGGGGTCGGCGACGACGGTTAGTTTTTTGGGGATTGTTATCGACACGGTGGCCATGGAGTGTCGGCTGCCTGCCGATAAGTTAGCGGTTTTACAGGGTGAGATTGACCGGGCATGCAAAGTGTGCAAGCTGAGGCTACAGGGGTCCAGTCCTTGTTGGGCCATCTTAACTTTGCTTGTCGCATCATGCCTATGGGGAGGGTGCTCTGCTGGCATCTGGCGGCTGCTACTGGGGGTGTGCGCAGGCCGCACCATTTTGTGCGCCTCTCGACTGAGTTGCAGAAAGATTTGGGGGTCTGGAGAGACTTCTTGAGCAGGTTTAACGGGCGGTCAGTGGTGTTTGAGCGTCCGATCTCTAGTGGAGACTTGGAGCTGTACACCGATGCTGCTGGGAGCTGTGGGTTTGGGGCGTACTTCCAGGGGGGTTTGGTGTGCACGGACATAGCCTGAGGAGTGGAAGGCGGCTGGGTTGTTTAGGAATTTGGCGCTCCTGGAACTGTTCCCCATAGTGGTTGCGGTGGAGGTATGGGGGGAGGAGTTTGGGAACCAGCAGGTGTGCTTTCAATGTGATAATTTGGGAGTGGTGCAGGCCATTAATGCACAGACAGCTAGCTCCCCTCCGGTAGTCACGTTACTGCGCAGGCTGGTGTTGAAAGGGTTGGAGTTGAATGCTCATTTAGTGGCGCAGCATGTGCCGGGGATTCAGAACTCTGTCACTGACGCTATTTCTCATTTCCAGTAGGACAGGTTTCGAGAGTTGGTTTCGAGAGTTGGCTCCAGAGGTGGAGGATCGAGGGCTCCCTTGTCCAGAGTGGCTGTGGCAGCTGGTGTGACCTTGGCAATGAGCTTGGTTCAGCGGTCTGTGAGTGGGGCTTCTTGGACAGCGTATAGTCGTTGGTGGGTGGACTGGGAGGCTATGCTGGGTCAGGAACGGGATTGGGAGGCGGCAGTGTTATATTATGTGGGGTGGGCGATTAGTGAGGGCGTCTCGCCCTCGGGCATTAGCCGCCGGATGGCGGCTCTTGCTTTTTGGTTCCAGTTTCGGGAATTGAGTGATGTTACGAAGTCCTTTTTGGTCAGGTGGGCGTTGCGGGGTTTCCGCAAAGGGGCGGTATGCCGGGACTCGCGGAGGTCAGTCTTTTTCCCTGCTGGAACGGCTGGGGGGCATTCTGGCATCAGTGTTTTTCAGGGTATGAGGTGCGGTTATTTCGGCTGGCTTTTGCGCGGCTTTTGCGCTAGCCTTTTTTGGGGCTTTTGCGCTAGCCTTTTTTGGGGCTTTTCGGGTCTCTGAACTGGTGGCGCCCAGTCACTCGGTGTCGGGGGGTTTGTTGCGGGCTGATGTACGGCTAGAGGCGGGGGTGTTGGAATGCTGGGTGCGCAGGTCTAAGACAGATCAGCAGGGTAAAGGGGTGCTGGTGCGGCTGGTGGAGCATGGGGTTTCGGCCATGTGGCCGGTAGCGTGCTTCCGGGAATTTATGTTGGTGCGTCCTGGGGTTGAGGGCCCTTTGCTGCTGCATGAGGATGGGAGCTTCCTTTCCCGTTTTCAGTTTGTTGGGGTGTTTCGGAAGTGCTTGTGGGAGGTGGATTGTGAGGCAAGTACCTTTAGCTCGCATTCATTCCATATTGGGGCGGCTACGGAAGAGTCCCGTTGGGGCCTGACTCCTGAGGCCATTAGACGAATTGGGCGGTGGGAGTCTGAACGTTTTAGGCTGTATGTTCGTCTACAATTGCTGTAAAATTATTTTGTTGCTATTTTTCTGTTCTTCTTTTGTTACAGGTGTGGGATTCTGTTTAATCTGGATTGTGGAGCATTCCTACGTGGTTGGGGGTGGGGTTCATGCTGCTGTTTGGCCGAATGGGCGTCAATTGGGGTTCTCCCGAGCTGAGGCGCAGGTGCGGTGGTTGGGCAAAGGGGGAATGTTGTGGGTGGGGCTCTTGCCTCACATTTACTCTTTTGTCCACTTAGACAGGGCCCCGGATGTTCTGGTGCTGCACGTAGGGGGTAATGGGTTTGAGGAGGGGGACCTGGGTTTGAGGAGGTCCAGGGATGTTATGAGGGACATAAAACTGGTCTTAGGAGAGATCAGGTTTCCTTTGCAGTGATAATATCTCTGCCCTAATTCCTCTCCGTGGTTTTCTTGACGGCTCTGTGCTTGGGCCCTACAACCACTTAGTTCTCGAGCACCTTCACACTCCGGCCAGATATACTGAATACTTTTAACAGAAAATTTGTCATGCTCTTTCTCTGGGCTTTTTGAGAATCATTATACACTACTCCAAAAAATGGAATAGGCTGGGAAGATATGAAATATGGACAGGCAGGATAGAATCCTTTGAAATGCTGATTTTGCCAAAACTATTATAGTAATATGTAACCCTTCCACTACAATTACCTAACCTCTACTATTCACAGCCTAAATCCATGTTGTCTAGTTTTGTATGGAAAAATTCTAAGCACAAAGTTTCCCATGATATAGCCATAAATTCCTATATTTTACAGCATTGAGTAAATTCCTTTAATTTCGCTAAATTCCTTTCTAAAACAGATTTCATAATCCACAAAATAACAATTCCCATCCCACCCTAACCCACCCCTAAGGAAGCAAAGCGGAGGGGGGGAGTCAACTAGATAAATCTTGACTGAATCTTGAGACTAACTCTTCTTTCTGGTCGACCAACCAGACCACACCTTTTTATGCTATGCCTCTTGTCGAGAGTTACCCTTGGCCTTTAAGTATTCATATTTTTTTCCACTAACTTTAGCCATTCCTCCACCCTTGAACATTTATACAGAGAGCCAACCCCTCAAGATTAGCAGCTTAGCACAAAAAGTCAATTTCAGGTGCACTTCTCATCAAGACCCCTCCACTCAACCTCCTGAGCACAACCCCCCACACTCCTGATTTCTACATCCTGGCCAGGGTCACCTCCGTGTATGGACCTCTTCAAGGACAGAGCCTGCAGATAGAGCTGCTGCGTCTCCTCTCGTACATATTTCAACCCTGATACCCTGGGCTTTTGCACATTTTTATGGTATTGGTGATGATTTTACAGTGTTCCCTGGTGACCTTTTCTTCTCTAGGTATTGCTGGATTAGAGACCTGTGGGACAGAGGGTCAGGACTGTAACTAGAAGATCAATAAACCTTTTTCCCACCAAAACTGTCCTTACACACAGAATAATCTGGATAAAAGAAAATGTATGTAATAACTGGTTCTGTCCGCACCCGTAGGGTTAATGCTGTTTAGCCTTGTTGTTTATTCTGGTTGCTGTGGCTGGTCAGCTGACCATGCTGAGATCACACCTGTATAGCTGGCTATTTAAACCTGCAGTGTGCTTCTAGTCCTTGCCAGTAAAAGAACTTGTCTTTGAGTAACTAGCATTATTTGTCTCTAAATCTTGATATTGATCTTGTCTTTGACCTTTCTTCTGCTTTTGTGTATCAGTATCTCGCTATCTCCAGTTGCTGACTCGCCTAGTTTGACTCCAATTTGACAGTGTTTGTTAAGTTTTACTTTTGTTAGTTTTGTGTGCCTCCAGCTGTTTCCCGTATTGTATTTTATTGTTTTGACTCTGTCTGTCCCTGCACGCATATAGGAAGGGACCATCTTTGTGGTTGTGGACCCATTGTTTAGGATGAGTACGCAAGTAGGCAGGGACAAGTGAGTGTGGGCAAAATTAGTGCTGCACTCCATCCCTGCCCAACTTGACAATTTATATATTTTCTCCAACATCCCCAAACCCTATTCCAGTAACCAGAGATTATTTGGCAGATCCAAATGATTTAAGAAAAATCTGCTTCATCATATGAGCATCTGGACATATGGCCTCTGTAGTATAGCCAGATGCAACCAGACTCTTTGGAGGAAGATAAGTATTAAACAAGATCCTCAACTGCGTCAACCTGAAGTTGCTATTATTAGAGATAGTATTTTCATTCCTCAGTATATCCCGCCACTGATATATTCACCAATGCCACCAATTTTAGTTTCCAACTGCAGTCTAAACTTCGAATTACTAAACCTAGCAGTTTCACAACATAAGGACTTATAGATGTAAATTATGCATTGACCCCCCCCCCCCCCCCCCACTTCTCCCTTGTGTATCTGGTCAATTATATAGCGCTCCTGGATCTCAAATATCTTTTTCTTCTCAGTGCTAAAAAATGCCTAAGCCACTAGACATCTTGAAAATTGATAAAATATGATAATTTTAATCAAATATATTTTACATAGGTTCAAAGTCATCAGACTACCATTGTGTACTATTTGTGAGATATAATGAATCCCCCTTTCTTGTCCAAAAGGACCAGTCTGGGATCGTCAAAAATTCCATGAACATTTTATTGTTCCATAATCGGTTAAATACCGTAATCCCCACAAATTAAGTATTTTCATAAAATGTGTCTATTCTTAAATGGGCACAGTCAGATCCCAAAACTTTTTCTATGTTCTTACTGATGAAAATTAAAGTTGCCGGTCACATAAGAGCTCTGCTCTTTGCATATATCGCATGCGCCTACTAAGTGCTCATGTGATCATTTAGTTTTATAAAAATATTTTGTGTAATACATTTTTTTGTTTACATTCAGAAAAGGGGTGGGCGATTTTTAATCTATTTATATTTATTAATTGGGATGGATCAATACTGATCACGATACCTAAAGCAGTTGTGGTATATGTTCATACTAATCGGACCACTGGCAGCGAGATTACGGCAGTCAAATGAGTCTCCAACCAGCTCTGCCGATCTACTCCTATGGTCTGCCTTCTGGCTGTGTCCTTAAGGGGTTAAGGAAAACAGAAAAACCTTGAAAGTTTTCTACAATACACACAACCCTCCAGGCCAGATCCACATTTATCGTCTTATAATTAACAAACGGGTAGAACTATCCAGACAGGACACTTTAGTTCAGAAAGTGGAATGTGGCTGACATGCTGTCTATCAACACCTGAAAGGTATAAACCGGGGAAGAAACATCTTGAAAAGCAATTTGGAGCCGGAGCGTTCCGCTGGCAGAACACTTTGACAGATCTGAATTGAGGTGTTCAGATAAACAGCAAGAATAGTCTGTAATCACAAAATAACCCGGACGGCATCTGAGCCGCAGACTCCGCGTCCTGTCTCTTTTTGTCTTACACTTTCATTACACCTGGATGGAAAATCTTTAAAGGACTCATCGATCTGTAACCTTTAAATGTTCAATCTCTTAGCAAACGACGGCGATGTAACCTTTCATACCAAAGAAAGTGTGTAAAAAGTGTCGCAAAAACTTACTGTGGTCTTTTGTAGAGTCCAATATAAAACTCATGTGAGGAACGTTATAACTCAAGAAGGCAGGGATTTTTTTATTCATTTTTGCACTTTCATTTTTCCTTCTCGCTTCTAAAAGCCATAACACTTTTCATTTTCCAATTTAAGACCCAAATGAGCGTTCATTTTTGCACCACTACGATTACAATGATATTCAATTTAGGTTTATGGGATCACTCATTTTACCCCCAAATCTATAATAAAACCAAAAAATATTAAGGTCTCAGTCTGTGTTCCCTTGGAAATTTCACGTTAGTGTAAATGTTGCGTTTCATTCTTTAAAGCATGTTCTGAACCAAAATATAGTTTCTGCAAGTCATACAAGGTATTTGGAAGTTCTGAGGGGTCTCTGCCATCATCCACAGAGGGTTCGATCAATCAATCGAGTGATCCCTCTTGGCCAGTCTATGTAACGTCTGGCTTTGGCTGTACACAAAGAGTTAAATTACTCCAGTTGGGCTGGAGCTGCTGGGAGCTCACCTGTGTCATCTGGGTGTGGTTTTGAGCTCTGCTACCTATCAGGAAGGAAGCTAGGCCAGCATCCGTGAAAGGTTATACCTTAGCTGACACCCCCTTCTTACTGAATACCTGCTTGTTTATTGATCTTTGGCTTTTACCTTGACTCTTCTCTTGCTCTGCGTTTCTGTACTCCACTATCTCCTGGTAACGACCTTGGATAGACTGATATTGAATTGACCGTGTGTGTCTTAGTGTATCTGTTAATTTGTGTGCCTCCAGCTATCCCCCGACTCTGTCCGTATTGTTTTTTATTTTGATAATGCTACCCCAGCACTTAGCAGGGAGGTTTTGTCATTGTGGTTGTCGATCCGGCCAGGGAATAAGTAGGGACAGCGACCGTGTAACGACGGCGGTTGGCGACCACCATCGTGTACCATCTACTTCTGCCTACCTTAGCCGAACAGCTCTCCCTCCTCGTTGCGACTTCAGAATGTGGCTCCCGCACGGACTCATTTAGCATCTGTCTCTGGCACACCTAGTAGGGGCCGCAAGAAGCCTGTCTCTTTAATGGTTTAATGGTTCACTCCCTCTACAATCCCTGTTCAGCAGTACCTATTTAAGGACACTCTGCCCTGCCTTCCGTGCCAGAGCAAAATTGTTATTTTCCATAGCGAATTTCTGCTGCTTATCTGCTGACTCCGTGTGTCAGACTGTTGACCCCTGGTACTTTCCTGTCTCTCTCCTGGTACAGACCTCAGACTGCTAGACTACACCTTTGCCTGCTATTGTGCTAAAAACACCACCAGCACATGTGCTACTCAGCTATGCTATTCCCTGCTCCAGCTCTGTTATACCATCTGCCTGGTCAGCTTCTACTGGCCCTGCTGCTGTGATACTCCACCCAGCTTTAGCTAGCCCCAGCCACCTGCAAAAACAGATCCTTTCCTTTAAGAATTCTCTGGCCTGCTTTGGCCAGCTGCCTCTTCACCGGAACCACTTATGTGTAGTGACCTAGTATCTCCCTGCAGCGAAGAACAGTTTCCCCACCAGGAGCGGGATAAAGGGTGAAGACCTGGGAGATACTTAGACTCCGCTCGCGAGTCTGACCCAAAGCGAAACCGGTAAGTGGCACAGCGTGTCCACACCCGTTGGGGCATTACAGGCTGTGGGTGCGTTAGGGCTTCACTGTTCCCGTACGTGACAGTCTACGTGCACAATATTCCATATCAGAACAGTCAATTCAATGAAAATTGTAATTAGAACCTCTGTAAACTAACAATTAAAACCAAAAGGGTGAGACCACGGGGACCATCAAAAATAATCTAAAATAGGAAGCATGATGAGGAGGGAGTTTGAGGCCACAACACCAAGGATATGATAACCATACACTTCCCTGTAGGGCTATATGTAGTGGGACTACCTCTGCTCTCTCAGGGACCCTCACCATAAAAAGGGCAATCCCTTGTGATCAGGCCCCTCACTCCTCCTGTTTGAATATTTTTGTGTGTAATATTGTAATGTCTGAAACTTGTCTTTCTTTGTATCCTCAAAATTGTAAAATGTTGAAGAATCTGTTGGTGCGATAGAAACAAATATTATTATTATTCCCTATACCATAATATTGTTATTCCACATACCCTATAACATATTATTATTCCAAATACCCTATTACCATATATCCTATTATATGAGGATATGGGGAAACTATGTACATCTATTAGTGTTATTCGCCACACCAGTTATCTATTATGTGATGTGGTGGATTTATATGTGTTTTAATCTTTGCATTCATTGCTTTTATATATTGTATTGTATAAATTGCCCTTAATCTCTCTGCCATCATTCTAAAATAATACATCAAACCTGCAGGTGAACACAATATTATAACTTTATTACTTATCTATATCCTTTACATTAGATACATAACCAAATATCATCTGTAGTTTATACTGTCACCTTAGCTGTATCTTTTATAGAGATACATCTCCAATACGGTCTATACACCTTTAGTTACGGGCCAGCTGTATCATCAGCACAGGCCCTTGTACTTTTATATGTTTTATTGTATGTATTTTTTATTCCCCTTTAACACGAGCTCTGACTAGATCCATATACAGTAGGCCTAGAGATTGTACGCAGTTTCTAAATTTTAAATACTAGAAAGTTTGTTGTTCTGTATGCACGCCCTGAAACTTGCTGAGTGCGGTTTATACAACAATAAATAGACACTTGTGATATAAGTTATCACTTCCTGATTGGTGGATCCGGACACCTCACACAATGCAGTCGACATGTCAGACACTCAGCAAACAATAGTAAATCCTCCCAGTTATTCTACATTTGTTGCTTTTTTTGTAGCTAGGAAAATTTGTCATTTTTATAAAAAATCTATTTCATACAAATTGGTTAAAAAAATATAAATACATATTTTGAAAAATCTGCTGATATTTTCTCTGTTTAAGACTTCTGTAACTGTCATTTTTTTTTACATTGACAACAACGGGACACCTTATGGGACACCTTATTATAAGAGAATTTGCCAATTTTTAACCACAGTTTTCAGGGCATTTTTTTGCAACTAAAAAATACATGAGATGCTGGCGGAAAAAAAAAGGGAAAAAAGTGATAAAGGAGAAATGCAAAGAATGAATGCGAGGAAGAGTGAAAATGCGATGTGTGGAGCGGAAAAGTGAGTGTGAGCAAGAGAAAGGGAAACCTATTGATATGTATATGTGATAAAATACACAAAAACAGCAAAATATCACCAGGGTATATAATTGGGGTATATACACTGGAGATCAAAATAGAGAACAACACACAATTTCCTAAATGTCAAGGTCATAGTGTAGTCCTATGTGAATATATCCTAACATGAGTAAGATAGCAGTATTTTAAGCTTATTTTATAAATTTTATTTATGATAAAGCACAGAATAAAAATGTAAATGAGATCATTGAAAAAGAACACTGATCAAAATTAGAGAACACTTCAGATATCTGCAGGTAATTGGTGTTAATCTGGCAACTTGCCATAGCAAGAACATTTAGACGATTTTGTAATTATTATTATTATTTGGTAATTCTGTGATTTCTAGAATATTGCATCTTTACAACATCACAAACGTCGCCCTCGAAAGACAAATGTAAGCGAGGACAGGATAATGCAGAGAATCTCCATGGGTAATCATTTCAACACTGCAGCTGGAGTTGCTCACCAGTTCAGCACTAAACAGGGTAAGGAACTGTCTCGTCATACAGTGTCTCGACATTTAAGAGCATTTGGACTGAAAGCCCACTCTGCAGTGACCAAACCTCTCATTAGCAGAAAGAATCAAAAGGCTAGACTCACCTGAGGAGCATGTTGTGTGGACAGAGAAGTGGTCCAGAGTTCATTTTAGTGATGAAAGCAAGTTTAATTCATTTGGGTCTGATGGAAAACATTATGTTGGTCGACAAACTGGGGAAAGACTGAACCCAAAATGTGTAAAGAAGTCAGTGAAAGGTGGAGAAGGAAGTGTCATGGTTTGAGGAATGTTTTCTGCAGCAGGAGTTGGACCTCTCACTGCAGAGTGTATGAAAGTGTGTATCAGAACCTTCTTCAACAACACATGGTTCCTTCCTTGCGTTCATCACTCAATCAGCCAGCAATTTTCATGAAGGACAATGCCCCCTGTCACACAGCCAAACGGGTAAAGCAGTTCCATGAAACTGAAAACATTGAAACAATGAAATGGCTGCAAAGAGTCCTGATCTAAACCCAATAGAAAACCTCCAGAAAATCCTTTGTGACCGTTATGGCCCAGAAACCCACAACACAGAATTGTGGTTGAGACTGGAAGAATGGACCAACATCACACCAGAGCAGTGTGAGAGACTAGTGATGTCCTGTGGGGGTGCAGATGTGCTGAAGTTATTCAAAGCAAAGGCCTGTATACTTCCTACTGATTGGTGACTGTTGTAAGTCTCAGAAAATTTACTTAGAATCTTTCTCTATGCTACAGTCATTGCTGTTCTCTAATTATGATCATCACATAATAAAGGTTTTATGTTGATATACTTTGGTTATTTTGTAAAACACTGTTCTGATGGCATGGTGTGCCGCTTACAAAAAATCCTTCAAATGATGATCAATGTAGATTACATTATTTCCGAAAAAATCAGGTGTTCATACATACTGGATTCCCTCCCTTGAATAAAGCAATCCTCGCACTGTTGTCTTTAGTTCTGTGTGCACACGCCCTGAGTTCTTTGGTTTACATTTACAGAAAACATTTTTTGCCATTCCTCATGCAAAAAATACTTAATTTTCAGTATTTTTTTCTGACATTAGGTAATTTTTTTAGCCTTTAAGTTTTAAGGTCCTAGTATTTTCCACTTTCCAAAAATAAAATTTGATATCGCTGTGTGTGCATAAATGTACAAACTATTAAAATATAACATTACTGATCATGTACAGTTAACGGCGTAAACAAAGTGCACATCACATCCAAGGAAAAATGAAATAAAAAAGTCACATATATGAAAAAGTGGCACTGATAAAAACTACAGATCACAGCACACAAAAAAATGACCCTCATACAACCGCGTATACAGGAAAAAAAAGAAAGTTATAGGGTCAGAAGTGTTACCATGGGGATTGTTTTAATCATACTGACCCACAGAATAAACAGAACATGTCAGTTTTATCGTAAAGTGCACGGTGTAAGACAAAACCCTCCAAATTTGCAAAATGGCGGTTTTCTTTTTTTAAACTTCCACAAAATATTTATATGATTTTGCCGTATTTTATGATAAAATGAAAGGTGTTGTTGTGCAGTACAATTGGTTGCACAAAAATAGGCACTCATATGGGTCTGGGGTGGAAAAATAAAAGACATGTCTCTTAGAAGGCGAGGAAGAAAAAGCGAAAAATGCAAAAAATGCATTTAGCAATTTAGTGTTATTATTTGACTATAAATGGTCTCATTTCCGTTTGTGATCGTCCTCGGGTCTGGGCATCTCATCTCTTCACAACCTACAGATACCGACTGACTGTTTTTGACTCAACACTTCAGCACATGGTTCGGCCTTTCTCGGTGCACTTTTTGCGGTATTACAACTTAGCACAATTTACCTAGATGGGGTGAGCGACAATATTTAGCGTTTCCATGCACCAGTTATCTATTGTTGATGTAGTGGATTTATATGTGCTTTAATCTTTCTGCCATCATTGTAATATAACCCCACACCTGCAGGTGAACACAATATTATAACATTATTACTTATCTATATCCTTTACATTAGATACATAACCAAATGTCATCTGTAGTTAATACTTTCACCTCAGCTGTATCTTTTATAGAGATACATCTATAAAACGCTCTATACGCCTCCAGTTACAGGCCAGCTGTATCCTCAGCACATGCCCCTATACTTTTTATGTTATATTATATATTTATGTATTTCTTATCCCTCTTTGACGCAACTTCTGACTAGATCCAAATAAGGTGGGCCTAGAGACTCTGCCAATTTATTAATGTTTATATACTAAAACATGTTTGTTTATATGTATACACGCCCTGAAACGTATTGTGTGTGGTTTATACAATAAATTATAAGTTATCCCTTCCAGACTTGTGACTCGCACCATATATCCGGCCTTCTCACTCTGGACATCCGCATCATCATGAATATAGAAAGAATAGGGGTGGGGGTGGATTTAAAACACTTTTGTACTTTTTTTGGATATAGGTATGCGGATGGAATAATAAAAGAGTTATGGCTCTTACAAGGCGAGGAGGTAAAATTGAAAATGCAATAATGCATTTAGTGGTTTAGTGTTATTATTATATTATTTGATTATGAATGATCCTCACACTGTTGTCTTTGGTTCTGTGTGTACACGGTCTGAGCTCTTTGGTTTATATTTACAGCCCCCAAAAAATTTTTTAAAGGCTTAAACTTTCGGTCATTTTTTTCTGCCACTTAGTGCTTTTTTTCAAGTTTTTATTTGGATGTTTTTGTTTTGACGCTACAACGTATGCTAGTATTTAATTTGCAAATCATTCACTTTCTATGGTCTGAAAATGTACAAAAAGATTTAAAAAAAATGTTGTTTTCTTTATGTGCAAATGGCTGAAAACTGCAGGAAAACTGCTTTATTTTACAGCCATAGAATCACAGCCATAAAACTTTGCTGAACAACAATAACAAGCGGTGTTTCAGCTGAAAACATGATGTGAGACATTTGAAAAATAAAAGGTATATTTATTAAGGGACATTTATCAATGTTTGCTTATGTATTCTTTATAGTAATTTTTTCCTTACTTTTTTTTTTTGCTTATGTGCGACTTATTTATCATCTGGTTTCAGCCTGTTGATAATTTTCTTTCACATAAGCAATTTTTCCTTTTTTACTTTGGTAGTAGCTTTTTCTGCTCCATGTTTGTCAATTTTGTCAATTTTTAACCCTGTTGCGACTTTTTTTTGCGCAGTCGCAGTTAATAAATACCTGACTACCCGTAGTCCATTTTAAAATTATTACTACGTAGTTAATTTTTGGAAAACTTGCTTTTCTCCCTTTCCAGTCAAAATGTTGCACGAAAAATCGCGTAGTCGCAGTTGCGACAATTTTGCGACAATTATAGTAAAGAAAACCTGACTAAACCCGTTGATAAATGTCCATAATTATGTTTATTTTCCAGGGAAAAAAAACTCCATACTTTTAGGGCTGGACATGTGGGGACATAAATAAAGTAATATTTCTAAAAAAAAATAAAAATAAATAAAGCTTTTTTAAATGTGAATATGCACCCCCACAAAAATATCCAAATTCCTCCTTTCTCCATTTACAATACAATAGAAAATAAAATATAGTGTACAGCCCCATATACAGTAAAACAAAAAAATATTTACTCAGAATAGGGCACTTTTATACAGACTAATTTTGTTTAGAAAGCTTGTTTTTTGTTTTTGTTTTATTTAAGTAATGAAATAATAGTAAAGCGTGTAACCATGGGGATCATTGTCGCACAGAATAAAGTGAACCTGTCAGTTTTATCATAGAGCGCACTGTGTAAGCACAAAAAAAACCAAGAAAAACTGCAAAATTGTGGTTTTCTTTACCATTTCCACACAAAATATTCTATCGCTTTTGTCGCACATCTTATGGTAAAATGAAAGGTGTTTTTGCAAAGTACAATTGGTTGCGCAAAAAACAAGCCCTCATATGGGTCTGTGGGAGGAAAAATAAATGACTTATGGCTCTTAGAAGACGAGGAGCAAAAAGCAAAAAACGCTAAAATGCATTTAGCAATTTAGTGTTGTTGTTGTTATTATTATATTATTCGACTATAAATGGTCTCATTTCCGCATGTGATCGGCCTCGGGTCTGGAGCGTCTGATCTCTTCACAACTTACAGACACCGACTGTTTTTGACTTAACACTTCAGCATGTGGTTCGGCCTTTGTCCGTGCACGTTTTGCGAGGAAAAAAATGAAAATGCAATGATGTATTTGTTAGAGTTATTATTCTATTATTTGACTATAATTGTCTCATTCCTGTATGTGATCAGCCTTGGTGTCTGATCTCTTCACCGCCTACGGATTCCAGAGATTAGCGGCGTTTTTCACCTCCTTTTCACCTGAAACTACTTCAGCACATGGTTCTGCCTTTTTCTGCGCACTTTTTGTGGTATTACAGCTTACTGCCATTTTTGTAGATGGGTTTGAGCAGCAATATTTAGGATTTTCATGCACAGAGGTGCCGCCAACCGTAAAGGAGCTTCAGGGGTATGCTGGGAGTTGTAGTTCTCTGAGGATGCTGTAATTACATGAGGAGATTCTTGGGTTTTCGGAATATGATGTTAAGTTATTGCAGGTCTGTAGGTAGAGAACACTGAGCACAGTACTGGTCCTGTCACTTCATAACATCACCCTATTATCTCCCTGATCTATTTCACCCTATTATCTCCCTATCCTCTAGACACTATATGCTGTGTACACGGCCCCCGGTTACATGAGCGCTCAGTACAGATCTCTGTACAATTAGATCGTCTTCTCCTATGAATATTAGGTCGCTCTCTCCCTTATACAATGCCCATTAGTTGTTCTTGGTAAAATGGCGCCATTTCCCCCCCTCACACAGCGGAGGAGCCGCCACACACGTCTGTCCCTTGCGGCTCCTAATTAACAACTGCGCAAGAAGAGAATGGCGCCCGTCACGTGATCCTAAGACTCGCCCCTTCCTCCTCCCGGCCCCGCCCCTCCCCTCGGCTCCCATTGGTCCGGTGAGTAATAGGTAGAAGAATATGTCTGTAGTTGTACTGTCTATACATAATCTATTCTCTATGGTCTTTATAGCTATTATCTATCTGTAATATATATATTATCTATTATCTACCCTCTATCTATATATCTTTCTCTCTATCTATCTATATATCTTTCTATCTACCTCATATCTTCCTATGGCAGTGCTTTCCAAACAGTGTGCCTTTTTATGTCCGGGCATGCTGGGACTTGTAGTTTTGCTGGAGCTGGAGACACACTGTTTGGAAAGCACTGCCATAGGTAGATATGAGGTAGATATATATATATACTATAGAAAACAGAGCCCAGTGGGGCCTAAATTGCTGTGAAAAAAGTGTAAAGAAATCTCCCCCTTTTTTCAAATAAAATAATGTGAACAAAATAAACTTTTGTGGTGCTTACCTATCTATCTCATATCTATCTATCTTCTATATATGTCATATCTATCTATCTTCTATCTATCTCATATCTATCTATCTTCTATATATGTCATATCTATCTATCTTCTATCTATCTCATATCTATCTATCTTCTATCTATCTCATATCTATCTATCTTCTATATATGTCATATCTATCTATCTTCTATCTATCTCATATCTATCTATCTTCTATATATGTCATATCTATCTATCTTCTATCTATCTCATATCTATCTATCTTCTATATATGTCATATCTATCTATCTTCTATCTATCTCATATCTATCTATCTATCTATCTCATATCTATCTATCTTCTATCTATCTCATATCTATCTATCTTCTATATATCTCATATCTATCTATCTATCTATCTATTTCATATCTATCTATCTTCTATATATCTCATATCTATCTATCTATCTCATATCTATCTATCTTCTATATATCTCATATCTATCTATCTATCTCATATCTATCTATCTTCTATCTATCTCATATCTATCTATCTTCTATATATCTCATATCTATCTATCTATCTATCTATCTATTTCATATCTATCTATCTTCTATCTATCTCATATCTATCTATCTCATATCTATCTTCTATCTATCTCATATCTATCTATCTTCTATCTATGTCATATCTATCTATCTTCTATCTATGTCATATCTATCTATCTCCTATCTATGTCATATCTATCTTCTATCTATGTCATATCTATCTTCTATCTATGTCATATCTATCTCCTATCTATGTCATATCTATCTATCTTCTATCTATGTCATATCTATCTATCTTCTATCTATCTCATATCTATCTATCTTATATCTATGTCATATCTATCTCATATCTATGTATCTCATATCTATCTATCTATCTCATATCTATGTATCTCATATCTATCTATCTATCTCATATCTATCTATCTCTCATATCTATCTATCTATCTCATATCTATCTCATATTTATCTATCTCATCTATCTTCTATCTATCTCATATCTATCTATCTCATATCTATCTTCTATCTATCTCATATCTATCTATCTTCTATCTATGTCATATCTATCTATCTTCTATCTATGTCATATCTATCTATCTCCTATCTATGTCATATCTATCTTCTATCTATGTCTTATCTATCTTCTATCTATGTCATATCTATCTCCTATCTATGTCATATCTATCTATCTTCTATCTATGTCATATGTATCTATCTTCTATCTATCTCATATCTATCTATCTTATATCTATGTCATATCTATCTCATATCTATGTATCTCATATCTATCTATCTCATATCTATGTATCTCATATCTATCTATCTATCTCATATCTATCTATCTCTCATATCTATCTATCTATCTCATATCTATCTCATATTTATCTATCTCATCTATCTATCTATCTATCTCATATCTATCTATCTATCTCATATCTTTCTATCTATCTCATATCTATATCTATCTCATATCTTTCTATCTATCTCATATCTTTCTATCTATCTCATATCTATCTATCTCATATCTATCTATCTCATATCTATCTCATATTTATCTATCTCATCTATCTATCTATCTCATATCTATCTATCTCATATCTTTCTATCTATCTCATATCTCTCTATCTCATATCTATCTATCTCATATCTATCTCATATTTATCTATCTCATCTATCTATCTATCTCCTATCTATCTATCTCATATCTATCTATCTCATATCTCTCATATCTATCTATCTATCTCATATCTCTCATATCTATCTATCTCATATTTATCGATCTATCTCATATCTATCTATCTATCTCATCTATCTATCTCATATCTATCTATCTCATATCTATCTATCTATCTCATATCTATCTATCTATCTCATATCTATCTCATATCTCTCATATCTATCTATCTATCTATCTATCTCATATCTCTCATATCTATCTATCTCATATTTATCTATCTATCTCATATCTTTCTATCTATCTCATATCTATCTCATATCTATCTATCTCATATCTATCTCATATTTATCTATCTCATCTATCTATCTATCTATCTCATATCTATCTATCTATCTCATATCTATCTATCTATCTCATATCTATCTATCTCATATCTCTCATATCTATCTATCTCATATCTCTCATATCTATCTATCTCATATCTCTCATATCTATCTATCTCATATTTATCTATCTATCTCATATCTATCTATCTCATATCTCTCATATCTATCTATCTATCTCATATCTCTCATATCTATCTATCTCATATTTATCGATCTATCTCATATCTATCTATCTATCTATCTATCTCATCTATCTATCTCATATCTATCTATCTCATATCTATCTATCTATCTCATATCTATCTATCTATCTCATATCTCTCATATCTATCTATCTATCTCATATCTCTCATATCTATCTATCTCATATTTATCTATCTATCTCATATCTTTCTATCTATCTCATATCTATCTCATATCTATCTATCTCATATCTATCTCATATTTATCTATCTCATCTATCTATCTATCTATCTCATATCTATCTATCTATCTCATATCTATCTATCTATCTCATATCTATCTATCTCATATCTCTCATATCTATCTATCTCATATCTCTCATATCTATCTATCTCATATCTCTCATATCTATCTATCTGATATCTCTCATATCTATCTCATATCTATCTATCTATCTCATATCTATCTATCTCATATCTATCTATCTATCTCATATCTATCTATCTCATATCTATCTCATATCTCTCTATCTATCTCATATCTATCTATCTGTCTCATATCTATCTATCTCATATCTATCTGTCTAACTGAAAAACCCAGAGAAGCAGCACAGCCGATTCTGCAGATATGTAGGTGGCCGCAATCCAAAACAGCCTTGGTCCAGGGCTACTTAGATACAAAAAAACAAAGAGAATTGCAGCACTTCAAGCAAGATTTCAAGGTGAAAAACAACTGATCTTTATTCCATCCAAAGTGCAACATTTCATCCAATGCAACTATTTTCAGGCCTGATGCTTGAAAATTATAGACTGAAACTATTCACTTTGGATGGAATCTACCTATCTATCTCTCATATCTATCTATCTATCTCATATCTATCTATCTCTCATATCTATCTATCTATCTCATATCTATCTATCTCTCATATCTATCTATCTATCTCATATCTATCTATCTCATATCTATCTCTCATATCTATTTATCTCTCATATCTATCTATCTATCTCATATCTATCTATCTCATATCTATCTATCTCTCATATCTATCTATCTATCTCATATCTATCTATCTCATATCTATCTCTCATATCTATTTATCTCTCATATCTATCTATCTCATATCTATCTATCTATCTCATATCTATCTCATATCTATCTATCTATCTCATATCTATCTCATATCTATCTCATATCTATCTCTCATATCTATCTATCTATCTCATATCTATCTATCTATCTCATATATCTATCTATCTCATATCTATCTATCTCATATCTCCTATCTCATATCTATCTATCTCATATCTATCTATCTCATATCTATCTATCTATCTCTCATATCTATCTATCTATCTCATATCTATCTATCTCATATATCTATCTATCTCATATCTATCTATCTCTCATATCTATCTATCTCTCCTATCTATCTATCTATCTATCTATCTATCTCATATCTATCTATCTCTCATATCTATCAATCTATCTCTCATATCTATCTATCTATCTATCTATCTCATATCTATCTATCTCTCATATCTATCTATCTATCTAATATCTATCTATCTCTCATATTTATTTATCTATCTATCTCATATCTATCTATCTCTCATATCTATCTATCTCATATCTATCTCTCATATTTATCTATCTCATATCTATCTCATATCTATCTCTCATATTTATCTATCTATCTATCTCAT
This sequence comes from Hyla sarda, assembly GCF_029499605.1. Taxonomy (NCBI): domain Eukaryota; kingdom Metazoa; phylum Chordata; class Amphibia; order Anura; family Hylidae; genus Hyla; species Hyla sarda. The sequence continues at coordinate 10,746,986 of NC_079200.1, read as the reverse complement.
ATCTATCTACCTATCTATCTCTCATATCTATCTCATATTTATCTATCTCTAATATCTATCTCATATCTATCTATCTATATCATATCTATCTATCTACCTATCTATCTCTCATATCTATCTCATATTTATCTATCTCTAATATCTATCTCATATCTATCTCATATCTATCTATCTATTTATCTATCTATCACATATCTATCTATTTCATATCTATCTCATATCTATCTATCTATCTATTTATCTATCTATCACATATCTATCTATTTCATATCTATGTATCTCATATCTATCTATCTCATATCTTTCTATCATATCTATCTATCTCATATCTATCTATCTCATATCTATCTATCTCATATCTAACTATCTCATATCTATCTAACTCATATCTATTTATCTATCTATCTCATATCTATCCCATATCTATCTATGTATCTCATATCTATCTTTCTATCCAAGGAAATGATCGCAGCACACAAAGTATCTTTAATGGTGTGTTTACACTACGGAATTCCACGAGCGGAACTCCACGACGGGAACTTAACATTAGTGTGAACGGGTCTTCCGCGAGACCCGCTCACACTGTGGAATTTCAGCGGCGGACAATTCCGCTGCTGAAATTGTTCCGCGCAAAGAAAGAACATGTTAATTCCTTGCGCGGATTCCCCGAGCACTGCATAGCCGTCAACGGTGACGGCTCAGTGCCCCGTGGCCCTAGTGCCGAAGCAACCTCGGCGGCGGCGGCTGCCAGGGGGAATCTCCGCTCGCGGAATTCAGCAAGCGAAGATTCCGCAGTGTGAACGCACCCAAAAGGTGGCGGGGACAGGAATATCTGCTTGAATTGAAGTGGATACATACACTTGATACTTTGAATACAAAATTCTTGAATGTCGAATTTAAAACTTATCCAAAAATGTTCAAGAGATAAATATTCCCTTTTTTTTTAATTTTTTTTTTTTATAATTTTATATTCTGTGTTTTTCAGATTTTTTTATTCAAAATGGAGGCTATTTCATCATTGAGCGGCATAACAGGTTATTTACTATACGTCATGAGAGAAATCAGGATCAAGTCGGATTGGAAATTTTGTTATTATTTTATTTTTTTATCTTCTGTTTTTGGGATCCAGTCAGGTATGGTCCTGTAAGCTGATTGGGTGATGAAGCTGTTTCAGCACTGATCGGAACGGTGGAGTCGGCGCCGGGAGCTTGTGACGTCACGCCCCGCCCCCTCAATGCAAGTCTATGGGAGGGGGCGTGACGTCATGAGGGGGCGGGACTATGACGTAACGATCTCCCGACGCCGACTCCAGCATTCGGAACAGTTTGTTCCAAACGCTGAGCAGTGGAGTACCCCTTTAAGCTATTTTCCATAGCCTCAGGGGTTAAAGGGGTGTTCCAGGCAAAACCTTTTTTATATATATATCAACTGGCTCCAGAAATTTAAACAGATTTGTAAATTACTTCTATTAAAAAATCTTAATCCTTCCAATAATTATTAGCTTCTGAAGTTTTCTGTCTACCGTATTTTTCGCCGTATAAGACGCACTTTTTCTTCCCCAAAACTGGGGGGAAAAAGTTGGTGCGTCTTATAAGGCGAATACACACCTATCGCGGCGGTCTCTGCGGCCATCAATGGCTGGGACCCGCGGCTAATACAGGACATCACCGATCGCGGTGATGCCCTGTATTAACCCTTCAGATGCGGCGATCAAAACTGACCACCGCGTCTGAAGGGAAAGTGACACTAACCCGGCTGTTCAGCGATTTCACTGCGGCGTCCCGAACAGCCCGACTGAATAGCCAGGTTAGTGCTTACAGGACACCGGGGGGACCTTACCTGCCTCCTCGGTGTCTTCTCCGTTCAGGGATCCCCTGTATGGCCGGCGCTCTCCTTCCTCGTCATCACGTCGTCGCGTACGTGCGTCGGCGTGCGTAACGACGTGATGGCGGCGACGGAGAGCGAGGATACCCGGCCGGCAGCAGAGACGTTCCAGAGCGACGGGGACGCGGCAACAGCGATGGAGCGATATCCAGGGCAGCGGTGACGGGTCCGGAGCGACGGGGACACCTGAGTATTACCTCCTATGCAGTGGTCTTCAATCTGCGGACCTCCAGATGTTGCAAAACTACAACTCCCAGCATGCCCGGACAGCCAACGGCTGTCCGGGCATGCTGGGAGTTGTAGTTTTGCAACATCTGGAGGTCCGCAGGTTGAAGACCACTATTATGTTCAAAATCTTTATTTTTTTAGATTTTGCCCCTAAAAATTGGGTGCGTCTTATACGCCGGTGCGTCCTATAGGACAAAAAATACGGTAACTGCTCAATGATGATGTCACGTCCCGGGAGCTGTGCATGATGGGAGAATATCCCCATAGGAGCTGCACAGCTCCCGGGACGTGAGTCATCAGAGAGCAGTTAGACAGAAAACAACGACTCAACTTCAGAAGCTAATAACTATTGGAAGGATTAAGATTTTTTAATAGAAGTAATTTACAAATCTGTTTAACTTTCCGGAGCCAGTTGATATATATAAAAAAAAAGTTTTGGCCTGGAATAACCCTTTAACCCCTTAAGGACGCAGGACGTAAATGTACGTCCTGGTGAGGTGGTACTTAACGCACCAGGACGTACATTTACGTCCTAAGCATAACCGCGGGCATCGGAGCGATGCCCGTGTCATGCGCGGCTGATCCCGGCTGCTGATCGCAGCCAGGGACCCGCCGGCAATGGCCGACGCCCGCGATCTCGCGGGCGTCCGCCATTAACCCCTCAGGTGCCGGGATCAATACAGATCCCGGCATCTGCGGCAGTTCGCGATTAAAATGAACGATCGGATCGCCCGCAGCGCTGCTGCGGGGATCCGATCATTCATAACGCCGCACGGAGGTCCCCTCACCTTCCTCCGTGCGGCTCCCGGCGTCTCCTGCTCTGGTCTGTGATCGAGCAGACCAGAGCAGAAGATGACCGATAACACTGATCTGTTCTATGTCCTATACATAGAACAGATCAGTATTAGCAATCATGGTATTGCTATGAATAGTCCCCTATGGGGACTATTCAAGTGTAAAAAAAAAATGTAAAAAAATGTAAAAGTAAAAGTAAAAAAAAAGTGAAAAATCCCCTCCCCCAATAAAAAAGTAAAACGTCCGTTTTTTCCTATTTTACCCCCAAAAAGCGTAAAAAACATTTTTTATAGACATATTTGGTATCGCCGCGTGCGTAAATGTCCGAACTATTAAAATAAAATGTTAATGATCCCGTACGGTGAACGGCGTGAACGAAAAAAAATTTAAAAAAGTCCAAAATTCCTACTTTTTTAATTCATTTTATTAAAAAAAAAATTATAAAAAATTTATTAAAAGTTTTTTATATACAAATGTGGTATCAAAAAAAAGTACAGATCATGGCGCAAAAAATGAGCCCCCATACCGCCGCTTATACGGAAAAATAAAAAAGTTATAGGTCATCAAAATAAAGGGATTATAAACGTACTAATTTGGTTAAAAAGTTTGTGATTTTTTTTAAGCGCAACAATAATATAAAAGTATATAATAATGGGTATCATTTTAATCGTATTTACCCTCAGAATAAAGAACACACGTCATTTTTACCATAAATTGTACGGCGTGAAAACAAAACCTTCCAAAATTAGCAAAATTGCGTTTTTCGTTTTAATTTCCCCACAAAAATAGTGTTTTTTGGTTGCGCCATACATTTTATGATATAATGAGTGATGTCATTACAAAGGACAACTGGTCGCGCAAAAAACAAGCCCTCATACTAGTCTGTGGATGAAAATATAAAAGAGTTATGATTTTTAGAAGGCGAGGAGGAAAAAATGAAAACGTAAAAATTAAATTGTCTGAGTCCTTAAGGCCAAAATGGGCTGAGTCCTTAAGGGGTTAAGTGCTGCCGCTGACATTGCCCGCTTTATCAATGGACATTACGAATCACTGAAGGTGTATACGCATGCGCTGACTTTGTAAATCGCCATCTCCATGGCAACGCAGACACGGAGTTCTGATAGGTACATGCGATCCGATTTCCTCCTGACGTAGACCCAGGCCTTTTTGCCTTGCGCCTGCGCATTTGTTTTCCACCCACGCTAATGTGCTAGTACTGTACAGATTGCCAGTTTCGGTGGTGAGTGCCCGCCCATAATCTAGCATTATTAGTGTTAATTAACTATTGTTTTTAACCTTCATTGGATTTTAAATATATCATGCACTGTTTAATTGTATATTTATGCACTTTGATTGATGTATATTGCACGAGCTGTATTCTCGGCCCTCTGATGCACTTTGAAATATAAAATATTAATTGTATTCACTATATGGAATGTTCAATTGTTTAATGCAATGGGGATTACTGTATTTAGGAACCCATGTATCACTCAGTTGTTATGCTTGAAAAAGGCGGTGAGAGACCGCAGAACGTCGCACCTTGCTCTGCTGAGGATGGAATTAAAGGGGTATTCCAGGCAAAAACTTTTTTTATATATATATATCAACTGGCTCCGGAAAGTTAAACAGATTTGTAAATGACTTCTATTAAAAAATCTTAATCCTTCCTATAGTTATTAGCTTGTGAAGTTTTCTGTCTAACTGCTTATTGATGATGTCATGTCCCGGGAGCTGTGCATGATGGGAAAATATCCCCATAGGAACTGCACAGCTCCCGGGACGTGAGTCATCAGAGAGCAGTTAGACAGAAAACAAAAACTCAACTTCAGAAGCTAATAACTATTGGAAGGATTAAGATTTTTTAATAGAAGTAATTTACAAATCTGTTTAACTTTCCGTAGCCAGTTGATATATAAAAAGAAATTTTGGCCTGGAATACCCCTTTAACACTGCACTTTATTGGATACTTTGTGTGCTGCGATCTTTTCCTTGGATTGAAGTCTGGATTCCCTGACCAGGAACCATATGATGGCGTGCACCTATACGGTGTCCTTTTTAGGACATCGTCAGTCATCAGACGTAACTCCGTCCTCCGTCAGGTGAAACGGCGTCCCGCCTCCTCCCTCGGGCCAACCTCCGTCAGGCGTCAGCCGCAGCTCCCTCCTCCCTCCTTTGTCATCCTAAACTCAGTCATCCCTCAGACGAAAAACTTTCCTGCCGTGTAGCAGAGCCGAGTCAGTGTCGGCTCTCTGCTATACGGGTTCTGCTGTACACGCTATTCAATGTCGGTTCTGCTATACCGACTCTGTAGCACATGTAGTGTCTGTAGTAAACATGTGCAAGTTTCACAGTTTCGACTCTGCTATACATGCTGTGTAGCGTCGGCTCTGCTATGCGGCAGGAAGTTGTGTCTGAGGGAGAATCGTCTGAGGCATGACGGATTTTTGGATGACAGAGTTTCGGATGAGGGAGGACTGAGTTGTGGCTGAAGGATGATGGCGATTGGTTTGAGGGAGGAGGCGGGATGCCGTTTCACATGACGGAGAGCGGACGGAGTTACGGCTGACGACTGACGGCGATTGGTCCGAGGGAGGAGGCGGGATGCCGTTTCACATGATGGAGGACGGAGTTGCGGTTGACGACTGACGGCGATTGGTCCTAGGGAGGAGGCAGGACGCTGTTTAACCTGACGGAGGATGGAGTTATGGACACCGTACTCCTAAATACTATATTCCGTGGGAGTGGATGTGCTGTTCTTCTGGACTTTTTTATCTGTCTATAAAGATGAAGAATGTTGCATCCACCATATACTAGCGGATATAGGGGGAGATTTACAGTATCAAAACCTGTGCAGAGGAAAAGTTGCCCAGTTGCCCATAGCAACTAGACCGCTTCTTTCATTTTGCAGAGACCTTGTTAAAACTGAAAGCAGCGATCTGATTGGTTGCTATGGGCAACTGGGTAACTTTTCCTCTGCACAGGTTTTGATAAATCTCCCCCATAATCACTATTGCTAATGCATAAACATACTGACCTAAATATGTGGTGGGGGGGTGTGTGATGAGGGCAGATGTTGTTACCCTAGGGGCAGATGACATTAACCCCTTGTATTCGTGACGCCAGGGTGTGGTTTAGCCTATAACCACCTGAAGGTAATAATACCGCTGGATGCTGGGCTAGACACGGGGGCAATGAAGACTCCGACGCCAAGTTACGGACAACGGTAGCTTTACTGAGGGTAGACAGATGGTAAAGTCTATACAGTTCAGCCAGGACCCAAGGAGGTGACCAGTGACTCAGAGACCTTAAGGGCTTGCTGGGACTTGTAGTAGGACTGGACAATTGAATGCAGACCGCGCTGACTTGACAGATGACAGGGACGGACTTGACTCATAAAGCTGTGACTTTATCTTACTTGACTTGATGGCGGCTGCAGGACTGGACTTTGAGGTCTCCAACACTCTGGACACACACACTAGACGACTGCACTGGACCTCAGCCGACGATAGAGAAGCTCCACCCAGGGCTTATATGGGGGAGACTAGCAGGGAGCCCATAGGTCACTCTTGGGGTCACCTGGTCACTGGTGCCTCCTGGGTAACAATCACATGACAAGTCACATGGTATAACTCTTAAACAAACATTACATTTTATAACACTTTACATGGTAAAACATATTTACAATGAGGAAACAAGTGCATGGGGGCCTAGGGGATACTGAAGGAGGCTGCCTGACAGGACAGCAGGAGCACAGGGTAACACCTCATGTACTGGGCCACCACAAATATATACCGTGTGTGGTATTCAATCCAGTATAGGGAAAGATATAAACAAAATGTGTATGTAGTTACCGAAAACCTTAAAAGCATCAATCACAGGTAATAATAACATGTAGTAAACTTGTATGTATATGAGGAAGAGGTATATACATATGAGAACGTACATAAGACGCTTAGTGTGCACTGAGCCCAAAAAGCTACTACCGTAAGTTACAGTAATGTGGCAGTACTAAGTGGTATATATGTAAGTAATTGTTATAAACACCGATAAGTCAGTATGAGATCCAATCTCGAATTGTTGGGGCCAGGCCGGCCTACAGGGCACCAAGATATATATCCAGTATGTCTCCCGATTGAGGAGTTTTTGGTTCATATTGCCCCCTCTGACAGATAGGGTAACACATCACGGATACGGAGAGATCTAGAACTGGTCCCTTATTTTCTAAGGTGTTGACTAAGACTAGATCTATTTACTACCGTATATATTTTTTGTGCTGAAAACGCCCCCCTCGGCTTATACTCGAGTGAAATCTCCGCCTGTCAATCCCTTCATCAGTGGTCTTCAACCTGCGGACCTCCAGATGTTGCAAAACTACAACTCCCAGCATTCCCGGACAGCCATCGGCTGTCAGGGCATGCTGGAAGTTGTAGTTTTGAAACATCTGGAGGTCCGCAGGTTGAAGACCACTGCGGCCTTTGTCATCATCCAGACCCCCCCTTTTGTTTTCTACTCACCTCCCCTCGGTGGGAAGGAAGGGTGAGCTGGTCCGGGCCATCTATGCTGCAGGGACCGTCCGGTGGGGAGGGTTAGTCGTTCCGGGATGTCCATCTTCACCGGGAGGCCCTCTTCTCCGCTCCGGGCCGGCCCCGGCCTAGTGACGTTGCCTTGACAATGATGGTGAAGATGGACAGCCCGTAACGACTAACCCTCCCCTTCGGCATAGATGGCCCGGACCAGCTCACCCTTCCTTCCCACCAAGGGGAGGTGAGTAGAAAATTAAAGGGGGGTCTGGATGATGACGAAGACCCCATTGGTCTTCAACCTGCGGACCTCCAGATGTTTCAAAACTACAACTCCCAGCATGCCCGGACAGCCGATGGCATGCTGGGACTTGTAGTTTTGCAACATCTGGAGGTCCGCAGGTTGAAGACCACTGAGGGATTGACAGGCGGTGATGATGAAGGGGGGGGATTATGACGGCGTGATGATGACAGGGGTGTTAATAACGGGGGTGATGATGACAGGGGGGGATGATGACGGGGTGAGGATGACCGGTGATGATGACGGGGGTGTTAATGACGGGGGTCTGGATGATGACATGGGGGGGGGGTTGATGTATTTCCCACCCTAGGCTTATAGTCGAGTCAATAACTTTTCCTGGGTTTTTGGGGTGAAATTAGGGGCCTCAGCTTATATTCGGGTCGGCTTATACTCGAGTATATACGGTACGTTGTTTCTTATATCTATTCAATGACCTCAAAATGGAGTTTTTAGAGAATTACTGGTGTGAGGCATATATTGCATCTCTATGAATAAAGAGAAGTGGAGTCAGCTCACCCTTCCAGTAGTAGATGCAGATACAGGACAACGTTCAGTAGAAGCGCGGTTGATTACTGAGCCAGATCCCAGTTGAGCAGATAGGAGAAAAAATCTAATTTCCAGCTTCCATAAAAAAGAGTACATTTTATTTCAATCCTTTAAAAAAGCGTGCACAAAATATAAAGGTGACCCCATAAAATCCAAGGGAAACGCAGACGCGTTTCGGTTTTTTAATAAACCTTAGTCATAGCAATATCGCTATGACTAAGGTTTATTAATAAACCGAAACGCGTCTGCGTTTCCCTTGGATTTTATGGGGCCACCTTTATATTTTTGCACGCTTTTTTAAAGGATTGAAATAAAATTTACTCTTTTTTATGGAAGTTGGAAATTAGCTTTTTTCTCCTATATGTTGCAGCTCGCAGATGTTACAAGTAGCTACATACACAATATTAGTCATGTGACAGTTTATAGAACAATTTGTGGTGAGGGTGTTATGAGGGCAGATGTTGTTACCCTAAGGGCAGATGGCATTAACCCATTGTGTTCGTGACGCCAGGGCGTGGTTTATCCTCTACACCACCCAAAGGTATACCGCTGGATCCTGGGCTAGGCACGGGGGCAAATAATGACTCCGACGCCAAGTTACGGAACAACGGCAGCTTTACTGACTCAGACAAGTGTAACAGTCTATACAGCTTGGCTAGGCCCAAGGAGGTGACCAGTGACTTCAGAGACCACAAGGCATGCTGGGACTTGTAGTGGACATGGACAATTTGATGCAGGGCCACTTTACCCTATTTGTAGCTTACCAGGCTTTGACTTGGACCTGAGGGGTAGTGGACTTGTGGATCCGTGGCTGCGTGGTAGACTTTAGGCCTCTTTAGGACACCAGACACTCTCTCCAGACCTCACTGTAGCTCAGCAAAGACTCAAAGAGAAAGATCCACCTAGGGTTTATATGGGGAAGACTCTGGAGGGGTCCCATAGGTCACCCTGTAGGTCACATGATCACTGGTAACTTCCTTGGTTGTAATCACATGACAACAACACTTAAAGGCATAGAACAATTATGTACATTGCATTGGATAACACATTATTTAACTATTCAGGGCACACAGGTGAAGGTGAGGCCCAGGGGTCACGGAATGGAGTCTGCCTGACAGGGCAGCAAGGGTACACGGGTGCAACTCCTGTACTGGGCCACCACAAATTCATGTGATGAGTTTTATTGATTGCTCAGGACACTATTGTGTTACTTATGGACAAGAGATAAGAGACAATTTCTATGGCTGCACCTATAATTTCCATTTTGATGGGACCAAATGGTTTACTTTTTAGACAGGTTCACATGGCGGTTCTCTCCGGTCCCAATATTCTCCTGGTATTGCTGCTAAATGGTTCATACTAACAAACTGATGCAAAAGGATGCAAACTGATGCAAAAGGATGCCATTTGTCTGTTATTTTAATGGACAATTAAAAAAAATAAAGGACAAATGGCATCCTTTTGTGTCAGTTTATATCCTTTATTGTCCATTTGTGTCTGGGGTTTTCTTTTTCTGTCGGCTACTTCCCGGTTGCTCACACCTCTTCTGAGCATGCTCAGAAGTAAAAATGGATCGAAACGGATTGAAAAACTAATGCAAAGTGATGACATTAAAGGCTCATCTGTTACCTATTGACTTCAATGTAAAATTTATGATATCCATTTATTTTCCTGATTTTTTTGGAGAATGGTTTTTGTAATTTGTGTAAACTGTCTCCTATATGGAGGGAGAAACCTAACCTCAGATACTTGGTTTAAAGGGGTACTCTTTTTTTTTTATCAATTGGCGCCAGAAAGTCCAACAGATTTGTAAATTAGGAAAAAAAGGGGGTACCATAAGCCTCTAGACTAATACCATAAAATGGTACATGATGATAACCACATTTTGGAAAGAACTGTGCTTCACTTTATGATAAGAACATTTATTTATAAAATAATTTCAAGGGGTACATTAATAACAACCTCCTTTCACAGGGCCCTTGTGGGGAGGTGTTAAAATATAAACAGAATGGTATAAAACAGTAAAATATTAATGAACCGCTATATAATGCTATAAACTGCTAATCCGACATTTGATAAACCGGCATGAATAGCTTCTCATATGGAATGAATTGCAGTCAATGTCCGTGTATGATGGAAAGTTCAGATTAAGGTGCAGAACACCATTTATAATTACCAGCTCCTGCAGATGAGAGTGAATCGTAGTATATTCGTGGTATGGCGCCGTATCACTGGACGTCTGAGGAGGCAGGTGGTGTATCTCGTGGAGGCTGCGTTGGCAGCCCTGGCATGCGCTGCAGCGACTGGCCTGATTGCCACAGGCCTAGGGGAAGTCGCTTATCTCAGAGGTAGATGTTCCTGCTCCGGAGATGGAAGGAGAAGCAGCCTTGTGGAGAGCCCCTCGGCGTCTGACGTCAGTCAGGTAGGTGATTTCGGCAAGATGGAAATGCTGGATTTGCAGATGGTACAATGCTGATTTTGCAGATGGTACAATGCTGATTTTGCAGGATTCTTAGGGCTTAAAGAAATAGCATCTCACTTTCGGCTGGTATTAGAATGTGGAAGCTGCGGTTGTTGGATTGCGGTAATGCCGCGGCAATTTTTATCTCCTCTAGACGCGTTTCAGGGTACTTTAAATCTCGACCCTTTCCTCAGTAGAGATGACATCCCATCATATGGGCATATCCTGTACTAGGTTACCCCCTCATACCTACGTGATACCAAACACGTTATTAACATCGTTGAAAATTTGGTATGGGAGGAAGATTTTGGGTTGGCAACCTGCAATATAGTAGGTTTCTAAATACATCTTTACCCCCGATAACCCATGGACCTAACAGGTTTCTGTACTTGGTGGACATGAGTCCATCAGCTGGCCTCCTGTTGCAATGGCGCAACCATTGGGATGCAATCACAGGGTCGCCTTGGGAGACAGGGGGAGCCCTCGGCAGCTGAGGCGGGATCCCGGTTGTGATTGACAGCTGGGTCCCACATAGAAGGAGATCAGTAGGATGTATGCATGCATCCTATAGTGGGAAGGGGTTAAAAAATGATGGCTCCTAAAAGGCGAGAAAAAAAAATGAAGACACAAAAAAAGGAAATTGTGTCCTTAAAGGGGTACCCCCGTGATCTTCCACGCCGCACCCCGTTAGAATCAGCCCCCGGAGCGTGCTCGCTCCGGGTCTGATTACTAGTGATAACGGGGACGGAGCATAGTGACATCACGGCTCCGCCCCCGTGTGACGTCACGCTCTGCCCCCTCAATGCAAGCCTATGGAGGGGGCATGATTATCCTTTGGATAGGGGATAAGATGTCTTAGCGCCGGAGTACCTCTTTAAGGGGATAATGGTCCTACGGACATGTAAGCATCAGCCAACGTCATTCCAGCATGCACGGGCAGCCAAAGGCCTTGTCCAGATCAGTTTCCTGCCATTGGGGTATGGTTGGGAGGCTTCCATATACATAGGATCAGTGTTTCCCAACAAGTGTGCCTCTATCTGTTGCAAAAATTGCAACTCCCAGCATGCCCGGACAGTCGTTGGCTATCCAGGCCTGCTTGGAGTTGTAGTTTTGCAACAGCTGAAGGCACCCTGGTTGGGAAACACTGGACTAGTTCATTTCCAACTGACTCTTTTAAGGGACAGGTAGACTATAAGCCCCACTCAGCCCTCTAGGCCAGTGTTTCCCAACCAGGGAGCCTCCAGCTGTTGCAAAACTACAACTACCAGCATGTCAAGACAGCACAATTCCTGTTTGTATTCTCCATAGGATCCACACTGTCCCTTTAAGATAAATCAAGGCTTTACTCGCATCTCAGCAACCTTTGACTGTCGGGGCATGCTGGGAGCTGTAGTTTTGCAACAGCTTTAGGCATCTTGGTTTGGAAACACTGCCTTAAGAACACATCTAATTTTCATTTTTGCATTTTCATTTTCCTTTTTTACATTTTCCTCCTAGTCAGACTTCCTGCCTTTGGGGTATGTTTGGGAAGCCGTCATATACACCAGATCACTGTTTCCCAATCAGGGTGCCACCCACTGTTGCAAAACTACAGCTCCCAGTATGCCGGGACAGCCAAAGTCATGTGTGCTTCCTCCAGACGTTCCACACTGTCCCTGAAAGGTAAAGCAGGGCCTCCCTCTAATCTCATCAGCCTTTGGCTGCCTGGGCATGTTGGGAGTTGTAGTTTTTCATCAGCTGGAGACACCATGGTTTGAAAATACTGCCATGAGAACACATCTAATTAAAATTTTTGCATTTTTTTTCTCCTAGCCAGACTTCCTGCCTTTGGAGTACAGTTGGGAGGCCTCCATATACACCGGATCAGTGTTTCCCAACCAGGGTGCCTCCAGCTTTTAAAATAAACTACAACTCTTAGTACACCTGGACATCTACAGTCCTGTCTGTCTCTTCCAGAGGATCCACACTGTCCCTGAAAGGTAAATCAAGGCTTCCCTCTCATTTCATCAGCCTTTGGCTGTCATGGCATGCTGGAAGATATAGTTCTGCAACATCTGGAGGCCCCCTGGTTGGGGAAAAAATGGTCTATCTCCTTGCCAGCTGGCGGCTATCACAGCACGAGGTCACATGTTCCAGAATGCATATTAATGCGCAGTGCTATAGATCTCACTGATGGATAATTGTAGAATATCTTTACTTACATTTAATACAGAAATGCAATTTCATAAATCCCCCCGATACTCCAACCCCGGTATCTCCGCGGCTTTAATGGAGATGATTTTTATTGCAGAGCACAGATATTTGACAGGAAAATTAAGTTTGTATTCTTACTACTCCGAAAGTACAAAAACTAATAACTGGAATGGAGCCTGGGAATTTTAGGAAGACGTGATGTGAAATAAGTGTAGGTATTACTAACTACCTCTGTTCTTCGCGGCGTCCGCATCCAGGCAGGCGTCGAATTGAGTAGAACCTAATATGCAAGATCTGATTAGAACTCCTGGGGACGCGCGGAGTACTCCGTCTGCGGTGAATCGGATGCCGCGGTTGATTTCATTCCTAGGCAACGTAAACGCCGGTCGACCCACGGCACGCTGCAGGTGGCAGCGACAAAGTACGCAGGGAGATGTTCTACACACAAACCCATTTTGGACGACAACCAGACATCGCGGGGTTGGCAGTTATTTCCATTAATCATTTATTATGTTGAAAAAGGAAATCATTTAAAGGGGTACTCCGCCCCTAGACATCTTATCCCCCCTAAGGATAGGGGTTAAGATGTCTGATCGCGGGGGTCCCGCCGCTGGGGGATCTCCCTGCTGCACCCGGCATTCGTCTGGTGCAGCGCTGGAGGCTCGTGACGTCACGGCCACGCCCCCTCCCATAGACGTGCATTGAGGGGGCGTGGCCGTGATGTCACAATCCTCAGCCCCGCATCGCCAGTCATTCGGCAAGGAGCGAACTTTGCTCCGTGCACCGGATGTCTGGGGTGCCGTAGCCAAAATTGCGGGGGTTCCCAGCGGTGGAACCCCCGCGATCAGACATCTTAGGCTAAGTCTCCACTTGTTTTTTTGTCCTGCGTTTTTAGGGATTTAAAAAATGCCTGAAAAATCGCAAGTGCAATCTACTCTGCGTTTTTCATGGCGTTTTTTCTTGCGTTTTTACCGGCATTTTTTTCATTTGTGTGGAAATTGCACCTTGGCGGTTTTTTTTTTTGGTACCCAAAATTTGTTGGGTACCAAAAAAAAGAAAAAAAAAAGGATGCAGCAGTTATGGAACATTTTTTATTAAACGCAATGTATATATTTTATAACCCAATTTTTATTATTTTTTAATAAAGTGTGTGTTTCACTTTTTTTTCTCTATTTTTTAGGTAGTACTACTACTCCCAGCATGGAACAGACTGTTCTGTGCTGGGAGTAGTAGTACCTGTAGTAATAGACAGATCGCCCCGTGTCTCAGTCCTGACACCCGATACGATCGTCCATTATATAGCACAGATGCCGCTGTATACAGCGCTCACATCTCTGCACTATACTCCGGTCAGTGATGTCATTCATATTTCCCACCCAGAGCTGTGATTGGCCGGATGGTTGCAGCCAATCACAGCTCTGAGGAAAAGATGAATGAGTGAGTGGCCGGCCCGGAGTATAGTGCAGAGCGATGTATACAGCCGCCCCATCTCTGCTATAGACAGGACGGTCACATCGGGTGTCAGTAGTGACATCCACTGTGATGTGTCCTTAGGCAGGCACTACTACTCCCAACATGGAGCACACTCTGCCTCATGCTGGGAGCTGTAGTATCTGCATGAATAGACAGATCGCAGCGAGTGTAACTTCTGACACCTGCTGCGATCTGTCTATTAATGCAGGTACTACAGCTCCCAGCATGAGGCAGAGTGTGCTCCATGTTGGGAGTAGTAGTAGCCGCAGTTATGGAAAGATCACGGCGGATGTCACTCTTCCTGACACCCGCTGTGATGCTCCTGTATAATGTATGGATGCGGCCGGCGCTCTTCTATGGTCCCCTGCACTGCCGTATATATACACATGTTCCTATTTCTCACAGAGAGCTGTGATTGGCTGGAACCATCTGACCAATCACAGCCCTGCGGGAAATATGAATAAGTGTAAATATACGTCAGGGCAGGGGACCATAGATGAGCGGCCGCCGCATCTATATATTATACAGGAGAATCGCAATGGGTGATCTGTCTATTTGTACAGGTAGTACCGTATATACTCGAGTATAAGCCGAGTTTTTCAGCACGATTTTTCGCCCTGAAAACATCCCCCTCGGCTTATACTCGAGTGAACTCTCCGCCCTCAGTGGTCTTCAACCTGCGGACCTCCAGAGGTTTCAAAACTACAACTCCCAGCAAGCCCGGGCAGCCATCTGCTGTCCGGGCTTGCTGGGAGTTGTAGTTTCGAAACCTCTGGAGGTCCGCAGGTTGAAGACCACTGCGGCCTTCCACATCATCCAGCCCCATCTCACCCCCTTTAGTTCTGTACAGTACTCGCCTCCGCTCGGCGCTGGTCCGGTGCTGCAGGACTGTCCGGTGAGGAGGTCGTCCGGTGGGATAGTGGTTCCGGGCTGCTATCTTCACCAGGGAGGCCTCTTCTCCGTGCTTTGGTCCCGGCCCCGGAATAGACACGTTGCCTTGACGACGACGCAGAGGTACGTTCATTACCAACTTTCCTCTGCGTCATCATCAAGGCAACGCCTCTATTCCGGGCCCGAAGCACGGAGAAGAGGCCTCCCCGGTGAAGATGGCAGCCCGGAACCACTATCCCACCGGACGAACTCCCCACCGGACAGTCCTGCAGCACCGGACCAGCGCCGAGCGGAGGCGAGTACTGTACAGAACTAAAGGGGGTGAGAGGGGGCTGGATGATGTCGAAGGCCGCAGTGGTCTTCAACCTGCGGACCTCCAGAGGTTTCAAAACTACAACTCCCAGCAAGCCCGGACAGCCGATTGCTGCCCGGGCTTGCTGGGAGTTGTAGTTTTGAAACCTCTGGAGGTCCGCAGGTTGAAGACCGTGATGATGACATGTGGTGATGATGACAAGGGGATGATGAAGGGGGTGGGATTATGACAAGGGGATGATGAAGTGTGGAATGATGACAGGGGGATGATGAAGGGGGGGTGTGGAATGATGACAGGGGGATGATGAAGAGGGGGGGGATGATGACAAGGGGATGATGAAGGGGGGTGGGGATGATGACAAGGGGATGATGAAGGGGGTGGGATTATGACAAGGGGATGATGAAGTGTGGAATGATGACAGGGGGATGATGAAGGGGGGTGTGGGATGATGACAAGGGGATGATGACAAGGGGATGATGAAGGGGGGTGGGGATGATGACAAGGGGATGATGAAGGGGGGGTGTGGGATGATGACAAGGGGATGATGACAAGGGGATGATGACAGGTGGTGATGATGAAGGGGGGATGATGACAGGGTGATGATGATGAGGGTGTTAATGACGGGGGTCTGGATGATGACAGGGGGGGATGATGTATTTCCCACCCTAGGCTTATACTCGAGTCAATAACTTTTCCTGGGATTTTGGGGTGAAATTAGGGGCCTCGGCTTATATTCGGGACGGCTTATACTCGAGTATATACGGTACTACTCCCATCATGGAACAGTGTGTTCCATGCTGGGAGTAGTAGTACTAACTAAAAAAAAAGTGTACAAAAAAAAAGCAAAAAAGTGAAAAACACACACAATACATTTTTATAATTGTCGGCTACATTTTTATTTCCCCGCACACATAAATTGATCCCTGTTTAACCCCTTAAGGACCAATGCAAATAAACCTGTACGCCCCTGAAAGACCAGGCCTGTTTTTCAAATCGGGGATGTCTGTCTTTATTAGAGAATAACTCTGGTAACATTTTGCCAATCACGATAATTCTAACATTGTTTTTTTGTCACAAGTTGTCCTTCATGTACATAGTAAAAGTAGCCGATATCATTTGTAGTTTTTTTTTACAATGCAAAAAATTATGAAATTTTTACAAAAATTACGATTTTTTGCTATTTTAACACTAATAGGGTGCATATATTTATACTTACTGACCAAATAGTTTATGAAACTTATAGTTTCAGATGTCTACTTTATTTTGACGTCATTTTTTTGTTTTTAATTAACATTTTAAATTAGTTAGAAGCCTAACAATTTAACTTGAAATTTAGAAAATTTGAAAAGTACATCTTTTTTTATGTGCTATGCAAGGTTTGCAGAAATTAAAAGGTAGTAGAACATAGGAACACCCCCCCCAAATGACCCCATTTTAAAAACTAGACCCCTCAAGGTATTCGCTAGGGGGTACAGTGAGTATTTTAACACCATAGTTTTTTGGCAGGAATTATTACAAAGTCAGTGTTAAAAATTAGAAATTTGCAATTTTTCACAAATGCATCATTTGGGGGGCATATTTTTTGTACATCACTTCTGATATTGAAAGAAATGCACCCTATATTTTATTTAGCTGCTTGTCCCATGTTCGGAAATACCCCTGCTTTGGCCATATATGGTTCCTTGGCCGCGTGGTAGGACTCAGAAGGAGAGGAGCGCCATTTGGCTTTCAGGGCAGAACAGTACCCCCACCCCCACAAGTGACCCCATTTATATACCGCACCCCTACAAGTTATTGGCTGGACCAGGGACCTCTCTGATTGGTCCTTGGTCGGCTGGCAGTATAACGCGTCTGTCTGTGACAGTTAAGGCTCCTGATGGATATATCCGCCATGTTGTGGGAATAAGCACCCGTTCATGGCGAATATATCCATCACTGCTGCGGCTGGGTAGCTCAGTGTGTCCGCTCATGACTGCTGGCGGGAAATCCGCCGCTATGAGTGTACACACAAAGCTACCCAGGCGCAGCAGGGAGCTCATTACCGTGACTGCTGCATAATGTGTAGGATCACGTGGCGGACATCCGCAGCATATTACATGCTGCGGATGTCTGCCAATGCGATCCTACACATTATGCATTTTTTTTTATTAGATTCATTTAATAAATGTATTTTTAATATATATATATATATATATATATATATTTTACACTTTTATTACATTTTTATTTATTTTTACACTTTTATTTATTTATTTATTTTTACACTTTTTAATGCTTTGGAATACTTCGTATTCCAAAGCATTGCAGTTATATGCTGCCTGTTCTCACTAGCAGGCAGCATATTAGGATGTGCCTCTGGCACGTCCTACAGGCAATACCCAGGGCAGACCTGGGGGTCCTTGTAGGACCCCCGGCTGCCCAGGTATGCAGCAGCACCCCGCGATGCTCCGGGGTGCTGCAGGAGAGACAGAGGGAGCCCCCTCCCTCTGTCAGAACTCCTTACAGCGCGCGGTCACTTCTGACCGCGGCTGTAAGGGTTAAACTGCCGGGAGTGAAGTGAACTTCACTCCCGGCAGTGCGGCAAGTCCCGGCCAGCTGCGGCCACACACAGCACCCCGCAATCGCGATGCGGGGTGCTGCAGGAGTGACAGAGGGAGCTCCCTCCCTCTGTTATAACACTTACAGCCGAGTCCCTGCCGCGATCTCGTGGGTGCACTGGGCAGCACCCACGAGAATAATGGACGAGTATAGACGTCCAGGTGCGGGAACGCCCGCCAACCTGGACGTCTATACTCGTCCATGGTCGTTATCGGGTTAAAAAGCAATAAAACATTTTTTTTTTTTTAAATATACATTTCGTTAGATACAATTTTTTCCTTCACTACTGTATATTTAAAAAAAATAAAATTTTTATGGGACCCTACGAAATTTTATTAAAAACAGGTATCTCCATCACTTTTTTGGATCGCTTAAGTCCAAAAAAGATTAAAAACCGCCTGCAAAAACGCCAAAATTAAACTCCACATATCGTTTTTCTTGGCGTTTTCTCACTCCCATAGACTTCTATTGGAGCAAAACGCAACAATTTTGAGAAAAAACACCGGTTTGAGGGACATACAGCGTTTTTATTTCAAAACGCAGAGGAGCTGGAAAAAACGCAAAAAAGTGAAAAAACGCCAAAAGGATAAAAAAAACCGCCAAAGTGAAAAAACGCCAAGTGGAATTCGAAATTTGCGATTTCTCATTGATTTACAGATAACATCTGGCCGCAGCGTTTTTTGGCCCAAAAAACGCCATGCAGCAGAATTGGCGTTTTAATTGGCGTTTTGCCGGAAAAAAAACAAGAGGTCTAGGGGCGGAGTACCCCTTTAATCTACTGCATTAGAATAATGAATTAGTCATGTAGATAGAAATGCTTATCTATTCAGTCTTGAAGGCCGAATGACCGCCGAATAAATTAAAGGGGTACTCCACTGGAAAACATTTTTTTTTGTTTGTTTTTTAAACTGGTGCCAGAAAGTTAAACAGATTTGTATATTACTTCTATTAAAAAAAAATCTTAATCCTTCCAGTACTTATCAGCCGCTGTATGCTCCACAGGAAGTTCTTTTCTTTTTGAATTTCTTTTCTGTCTGACCACAGTGCTCTCTGCTGACACCTCTGTCCATTTTAGGAACTGTCCAGAGTAGGAGAAAATCCCCATAGAAAACCTCTCCTGCTTTGGACAGTTCCTTACATGGACAGAGGTGTCAGCAGAGAGCACTGTGGTCAGGCAGAAAAGAAATTCAAAAAGTAAAGAACTTCCTGTGGAGCATACAGCAGCTGATAAGTACTGGAAGGATTAAGATTTTTTAATAGAAGTAATTTACAAATCTGTTTAACTTTCTGGCACCAGTTGATTAGAAAAAAAATTACCCCTTTAATTATTTCTGCTCTCTGTTTAATAGGTGCTTCCTAAAAGTGTGTTTGAGCTGCTGCCATTGGAAAGTCAAGCCCCGCTACAAGGATAGGCAGCAGTACCGGAAGGATGATAAGTACTGGAAGGATGCCAGGGGAAAGCACAGGAGACATGGGCCGTTCTTGGACTCCATCGCATGTATCCACTGGGTGACAATCTGCCTCGGGTCCTGATCCATTGCCATGCCGAAACCTTCGGGAGACTTGATGCATCACAACAATGTCCGTAGTAAATGGAGGGATGGTTCATATAGTTTACCACGTCTCACCAAGTGGGGATCCTGCCCAATTTTCTAGGATACCCAGCTGGTGCAACATCAAAGCTACCAAATTCAAGTAGAATTACAAGTGCTGGCGCAGCACACCACATACAAGTGATAGTGACTAGTGACCAAATTCCGTGGCTACAGCAGATAAAATGTGTGTTTACCAAGTCCAAGTAATGTTTTATTGCACTCAGGTTCAATAAAGTCTACTGTGGTTTTCCAAGTCCTGTCTGCATTCTCCAGAGGATCCACACAGTCCCTTAAAGATAAATCAAGGCTTTCCTCTCATCAACTCAGCAATTTTTGACTGTCGGGGCATGCAGGGAGCTGTAATTTTGCAACAGCCTGAGGCACCTTGGTTTGGAAACACTGCCTTAAGAACACAGCTACCGTAATTTTAATTTTTTCCTCCTAGTCAGACTTCCTGCCTTTGGAGTATGCTTGCGAGGCCTCCATATACACTGGATCAGTGTTTCCCAACCAGGGTGCCTCCAGCTGTTAAAAACAACTACAACTGTTAAAACAACTATCCTGTCTGTCTCTTCCAGAGGATCCACACAGTCCTTGAAAGGTAAATCAAGGCTTCCCTCTCATTTCAGCAGCCTTTAGCTGTCAGGGCATGCTGGACTTTATAGTTTTGCAACATCTGGAGGCACCCTGTCAGGAACAAATGGTCTAGCTCCTTGCCAGCTGTCTGGCAGTCTGACCTCTGGGACCCCCTGCGTTCTACTGCACAGTGCTTTGGCTCTCCTCGTGCATGGAGTGGGGGTCTATGCCCCCCTCTGCATCTCTATGGGACAGCTGGAGATACACGAGCACGGTAAAGTAGATCACAGCGGAGAGCAGACACTTATCCCGTATCCTTGAGGCAGCTTCACTGAAGTAGTGGTAAGTGGAGACTATTATCTAATTATAGGGTTGTTCCACTCTGCCACCCGACACTACAACCCCCATCATACACTACAAGCACAACACTACTTCTGGCGTCACAGACCTGCCAACCTTCCAGCAGGACTGGTGCAAGGAATTTTGTCAACATAGGCAAAAGCTAATTTTGCTGCCCCCCTGACTCCACCCATTGCCCCGCCCTTTGACATGCCCCGCCTTACTACTGGGATGACACTGGAACAAATCTCCTCCTGGCTGAGCGAGTGGTTTGGATGCTGGTTGTCAAACTCTCTTGTGGCAGGCAGAGCAGCACCCCCCATCAAGAGGGCGCTCTAGGCGGCCGCCTATTATGCCTATAGGCAGAGCCGGCCCTTCCTGCCAGTATCCACCATATTATCATCATCCCCCCCCCCCCCCCCCACCACCACCACCACAATACCATTTGCCCTGCACAGGACTCACACAAGTGCTAACAGTGCCAGACCATGTATAGATTCACCCTTATTGACAAGATGAATTCTGTTTTCCAGTTGTCAATTTATTTGGGCAATGGACGTTGGAGTAAAGAATTGGTGGAATTCCATGTCGTGCACATCCTTCTGATATGCATAGGGGGTTAATAATTATATCTCATACACAGCACCGTCCTGGCAATAATCATTCATTCTGTATAGAGAGAAAATAGGGATAAAGTGTAATGTAAATTGACTAGCACGGCAATTACCTGTTTTCATCTGTAAATGCGCCATTTACTTAAATTAGTCAGTAATTCCACTCATCAAAGCAGCCGAACCTACTAAAACGTACCGATTCCTCCGTAAATGTAATCATCATTGTACACGCAATTGTGAAATTATGGGCAGATCTCCCCCGTCATTATTGCGCACATTCTGAGATCAGATCCAGAGCTAGGTCTGGTAGAATTCTCATAACAGGACTTTATCCATTTGTGAAGGTCTCTTTAAAGGGGTTCTCCACCATAAGGGGATTTTAGTATGTACCTGGCAGACAGTAATGGGCATGCTTAGGCTAGGTTTCGCCTTGGGTTTTTTTCTGGCAGTTTTTGGAAAACTACCACTGCAGTTTTTGAGCCAAAGTCAGAAGTGGATCCATAAGGGAGGAGAAGAGTAAGTCCTTCCTTTATATGTCCTATTCCTTTTGAATACACTTCTGGCTTTGCCTCAAAAACTGCAGTGGCGGTATTCCAAAAACTGCCCGAAAAAAAACCAAGTGGAAACCTAGCCTTAGGAAGGATCTGCATTTGTCTTGGAGCTAAATGGCTATGTTGTGAGATTACCATAGCACTGTGGCTAGCTTTATGTGGACTGGTATTTCCTGTTTGATTTTCTTTTTTTCACTACAAATCCCATAATTCCATTTTCCTCCCTCCCACACATCAGCCACCCCACCCATTGAAACATAAATGAGCTGCATCCATTCAAAAGACCTGTGGTTTTCAATCAGGGTGCCTCCAGCTTTTGCATTAGTTACAGATTGATCTCTCTCCCACCAAGCGATCGCTCCATCTATTGAAGCAGACTGGCTCCCTGTCATCAGCTGACTAGTGATCTCAGGTCTCGGCCGCATTGCAACCTAGGAAAAATCTTAGACAACAGTCATTTTGTATGCTGTTAAAAATAAATATTGGGGTGAAAATCACATAAGAATTGTGAGAAAACCGTCACACACAGGTACAGACACTATATTATGAACTACACTAACTTTACAGCCCCTGTAGCATAGTCAAATAAAAAAAATTCCTGGAATACCCCTTTAATCTTAGAGGGGGACTCCGCTCCTAGACATGTTATCCGCTATTCAAAGGATAGCGGATAACATGTCCCCAGGGAACACCCATGATCTCCATGCATGGAAGCCTGGGGGTTCTGTGATCGTGACATCCATCACGCCTCTTTCCATAGACATGAATGGAGGGGGTGTGGCGGCTGTGATCGCCATTCATCCAGCACAGAGCGGTGTTTTCCCCATTCACCGGATGATTGGGGTGCCGAGGGGGAGATCAGACATGTTATCCCCTATCCTTTGGCTAGGGGATAACGTCTAGAGGCGGAGCACCCCTTTAGAAAGAAATTGCCCCTCACTGCACAGTCTTTAGGTTGTTTCCACTGTGTACGTCGTGTTGTTCACTCCACCATTATTGTATTCGTGGTGGCCCAGTGCAGGCTGTGCCTGCTGCTGCACCCGAGTGGACTTGGGTGGCTGCAGTCCTGTAAAGTCTTCTGGACAGTACAAAATGTGTCTATAGTGTTGAGGGCCTATGTCCCTGTGATGTCTACATTGCATTATGTGCATATTATGAGGGTATTGTAGAGAACAGGGGGGAACGTTTTGCTAAGACGGGAGGCATTGCTTTTGCAAAAGGTGTGACTGTTAAGAGCACAGAGCATGGTCACATGTCCCACCCTTAGTTAATAGCTGTCCTGCCCCAATCCCCCTTGCCCCTGATAAGAGGAGGAACTGTGGTGTCAGGGTGTGAGGTGCAGGGTAGATGTAGGGCAGATGTTATTAACCCCTTCTTGTCGGGACACCAGGGCGTGGTTTAGCCTTAACCACCCGAAGGTAATTCAGGGACTCTGCCTGACAGGACAGGAGGACAGTACGGAGCCACATCCCGTACTGGGACATTACAAACCCCCCCCCCCCCCCCTCCACTTAAACTCACCCTTGACACCAGTCCTGGAGGGCAGAGGAGCGAAAAAGGCATTGCAGTCCTGGGGCATTGCAATTAACATCCATATCCAGGCTGTAGTGAACACAATGATGAAAAGAGTCTTTGTATAAATCTCCATACATGCTCTGACAACTGGTAACTTTATAACCGTAGGACTACTGGAAAATATGGACCATTTATCTATAACAACATACTTATAGCTATTTAAGGAACATGACTCGATAACATTACACTTGACTATAATACACTTTATGCAACTGTTGACACAATATAAGACGGATTGGGCTGCCGGAGGCTTTTTACCCAATGCCTTGGTTACCGGGGTCCCTTGGCATAACACACTTCTCCCCAGAGCTATTTGATACGTGCATAGCAGGTTAAAGGTATACCTTCTGGCCAGGAAAGCATCCTGAGCAGGAGGACACAAGAGAAAATACACCAGAGACATGACAATTCATAGAGACATCAGTGTGGACTGTTTTAAGGTTAGTGCTACAGCCCTTGTGAAATGTGTTATACTAACGGATACTTGACACTTAATCTTTGTATCTTGCTGGCAATTGGCTCTGTGTAGACCTTTGGGACCTACACAGAACCACTTCTTGTGAATCAGGAACACTTCCCTCTTCGGGAGTTCTTGTCATGACTGGAGTTGTAGGGGATTTGGAGCTGGTTCTGGACTATCAGGACTCGGGTTGGCTTGCAGAGACACTGGATACCTAGAAACCAGGGTGCAGACTGGTGCCAATGGAGACAGACCTGGAGCTGGTGAGGCGACTAGGGTTGGTTGCATCTGCCCCTCGGATGTCACGATACAGAAGACTGTAGGTTGGCTGGGAGAGAACATGGGGACATCCATGGATGGGTGGATCCCTTCCCCTGGCATGTACTCAGGGGCACGTACTCTTTCATGTAGGCCAGAATCTTCTTGACGGTCTGATACATGCCTTGCGTGACCAGACGGTGTCTTTCTTTAATAGGTGGGCTGTCGCCAGTGATAATTCTGTTTAGGATCATAGACCTATGCCAAAAGTCCATGGGGTATTTACTGAAAGCCTCGTGGTACCTTTTACCAATGTGGATGACTTCCTTGACCTGATCCCTTGGGGTAGTCTCATCTCCTACTTGGAGTTGTGCCCACCAAGGCTCAGGAGTACTTGCACCGGATCCTTCAGCTACTTGGGCCGCACGCTGTCGGGCCACCTTGCGTTCTGTTAGGATGTCCCTCTCCTCTAGAAGATACAGCTGGGCAACTGGGGTGTACTTAGGTAACACAGTAGCAGCTTCAGACAGATTGACTAACTGGACTGACTGAACTGACAAGGTTTCTCGCAGCTCGTACAAGGGCATGTTCTTCCAGCTGCATAGGCTCCAGCAGGGCTTGATAGTCCTTGTCCCTTACTCAAGGACATGCACGGCACCAGATGATGGTCTTTGTGTTGGGTTGTAGGTTCACAGACCTGATAGCTTGGACCCATACTCTGGAGTTTTCACCTTGTTGGTTTTCAAACTTTAAACTGGCTGGCCTGAAGGAGACATGTATGGGAGAGAGGCATGCAAGGAATCTACAATTTCAGAAAAACAGTTTTTCATGATATTCATCCCCAGTATAAACTCAGCAGACCCTTTATCAGACATTATCAGTACATGCTTCCTCAACTGGATGAGTGGCTCCCAATATCCATGTCTGGGTATTGGTTTCCTGTTACCTGCCACTACTCTAAAACCAACATCATCGGGTTCACACAATAAACTGTCATTCCAGTGCGTATAGAAAACATTTTTAGGTATAGTAGACACTTGCGACCCTGTATCTATCAGCCCCTCCAATCGTTCAATGTCCTGCTTAACACTCTGTAATTCTGAGGATGTAGTAACTGGCAAGGTAGGTGGCACTGAGGCGAGGGCCGGTGATGGGGGTGGTACGGGCCTAGCTACTGCACCTAGTGGCTCTGGGACAGGTGCACAAACTTCCTCTGACTCAGTCCTGGACTTTATGACTTGAATAGCCAGTCTCTTAAAAGCTGGGAAGGACAGACTGGGGTTTTGGATTTCTAACATTCTCAACTGGGCTTTGTCCCATTTATTATGACTTGTTGTCCTGCTCGGGAGTTATGCCATCTAGTTTTTGAACAGTCTCTAGGGCATTCTGTAGGGCTATGGTATAAGCTCTTAAAGTCTCACCTGGCTTTTGTCACCTCTCATACAACCAGAGATGTACCTCTGAGGGCGAATGTGACTCAAATACCTGGTAGAGTCCTTCAAAGATCTGCTCTACAGTCGTATTCTCAGAGGCGGGCTAGGTGCGGACTTCCTCCAGTGCTGGTCCCTGTAGTTGTCCTGTGAGCGACTGCACCTGTTGAATAGGAGGGAAAGAATAAAGGACAAACAAACTCTGGATCTTCTCCTTGAAATCCCTCAGGGTGAAGGGGTCTCCATTATAGGTAGAGAGGACATGAATACCGGTGTTGATGCTGGAACAGCCAGGTTGTTGATGTGGACTGCAGGCAGGACTGGCAGCATTTCGGCTGCTGGGACAGCAGCTGATCCAGCTGCTGGAGATGAAGGGGGACTGTCGCCTTTTTGATCTGGAGAGCTGGGTGCTGACATCTTGTAGACTTTTTGAGTACACCGTCACTTTAAGATGAGTTGAGTGTGCTGTTGCTTTAAGAGTAATTGAGTGCGCTGTCTCTTTAAGATGCTTGATGAGGTGCTGCAGCAGCTTAGTCTTGACTGACGAGAACACTCTGGGTGGCGCTCCCCCACTATGTGACAGGTACCCAGTAATGCTGCTGGGCACGCTGCTGGCTACCGGAGACTTGCTAATGATGATCGTTAGTATATGCAGAGTCTGTGCTGCAGCGTGTGCTTGACTGGGGACAGTGGAGCCGGACGCAGCCGCCAGAACCTCCAATATGGCTGCGCCCCAGGAACTTCCTCTTGTGGTCCGGTTGGTAAAGTCTTCCCCTGTGCAACACGGGGCGGATCTTTAGTTCCTCCTCGTAACACTAAAGAGGCTTCACCGCTGGGGACTGACGGGGCAGAGCTGCCAACACCAGACTACGTTAACCCTTTCAGGTACTGACTTCTTACACTCCACAGTGACACTTAAATGGGCACTGTCACCAACGTAATTTTTTGATATGTTGTAGTACTTAATGAGGGAACGGGGTATGCGGGGCGGGCGGGGGGGGGGGGGTTCGGGAACGGGCTAGTGCCGTAGCGGGGGGGGGGGGGGGGCGTTGAACGGGCTAGCAAAAAAAAAAATAGGATGGTGGGAGCTACCCTTTAACAGTCTTTCCTTCACCTCTGTCTCTATTTCACAAGCGCTGCTAGTAACACTTTGCTATAACAACGGTCCCGTACACTTTTTCTGGCGCAAATTCTGTCGCCTGGGCATGCAATTTTTACAGACAATTTCAGACACAGTTCAGACTAGGGGGGAGCACTTGTGGCTTGTGGTAAATGGCGCACACCCGTAGCCTGTATCCTGGCATTGTTCTCTGAACTCAAAGTATCCACTGGATGCAGTTCTGCCTAAGGTCCTGATCCAGTGCCATACCAAAGCTTTAGGCTAGGTTCACATGGTGGAATTTCTGGGCCGAATTTCTGCCAGAGATCGAGCCGGCGGCACTAGGACCGCGCAGACTACATTGCCGTCCCCATAGATGGCAATGCATTTCTGAGCAGATCGACCAAGAAATGCATTACCGTCTATGGGGGCAGCAATGCAGTCTGCTTGGTCCTAGCGCCGCTGTCTCAATCTCCGGAACAAAATCTGCCCAGAAATTCTGCAGTGTGAACCTAGCCTTAGTGTAATGTCCTTTCTTTGTTTTTGCATTTTCCCGTTTTAAGCCCTGTTCAGGCCTTGTTTTTCATGCATTATCTGTTTTCTGTGCTTTTCTTCCAGGCGTGGAAGAGTTAAGCCTTTCACACATGCGCTAGGCAGGTATGGCTATATATCTCCAGCTCAGTCTGTATTCTAGTTGCTGGTTATTGAGTGTAATAAAACTATGTCTGTGTGTGCAATTCACTTCCATGTCTGCTTGAGCATGCACCTTGTATTTATCCTATGATATAGTCTGACTTTTAGCCATGGTTAAAGGAGTAGTCCAGTAGTGAACAAGTGGTGAACAACTTATCCCCTATCCTTCTAAGTTGCAGATCGCGGGGGGTCCGACCGCTGGGGCCCCCTGCGATCTCCTGTACGGGGCCCCGGCAGCCCGCCCGAAGGGGGCGTGTCGACCCCCGCACGAAGCAGCGGCCGACACGCCCCCTCAATACAACTCTATGGCAGAACCGGAGCGCTGCCTTCCGCAATCTCCGGCTCTGCCATAGCGATGTATTGAGGGGGCGTGTCAGCCGCCGCTTCGTGCGGGGGTCGACACCCGCTATCTGGCCGGAAAGCCTGGCCCCCGTACAGAGAGATCGCAGGGGGCCCCAGCGGTCGGACCCCCTGTGATCTCAAACTTATCCCCTATCCTTAGGATAGGGGATACGTTTTTCACCACTGGACTACCCCTTTAAATAGTCTTGTTTATTGACGGTATTTAGGATTCTATGTCCTTTCTGCTTGGTCTGTGTTCACACTGTCTGAGTCTAGTTTAGTTTTACCTGAGCTCTGTATTTTATATTCCAGTTTGGTATCCTGGTTCTGTGTCCCAGTGTGAACAGTGTCTTATATTTATATCCTGTTTGGTTGATCTGATCCTTTGTCCTTTGTACTTGTACCTGCTTGTGATAGTTCTTAGTAACTTAACTGTTCAGTTTAGTGTTTTGGCTCTCAGTTCTTCTGCTATCCCCTTCATCTCCTGGATTCTGCTGTATACTCCTATCATGAAGAAAGAAAGTACGGAGGGTCCAGCACTTCGTTGCAAGCAGCTTTATTGAAGATACATCATACCATAAAAACGACCGTCAGTCAAACATGTTTCGAGCGCTTGCGCTCGAAACATGTCTGACTGACTGTCGTTTTTATGGTGTGATGTATCTTCAATAAAGCTACATGCAACGAAGTGCTGGACCCTCCGTACTTTCTTTCTTCAATATTGGATGCCTTGCCGGGCACCGGTCCAAGCACCGTACATCAGGGAAGGTGAGCTGGATCACTCACTTGTTTATTGCATACTCCTATCATGCCTAGTCTTGTTCATTTTATCATCTCTGCCGTTTATCTTATATCCGCTTTAGTAAACTGTTTGTTAATTCACTATATTCTGTTCTGTTTGTGAGTTGATATTCTGCCCTGTTAGTATTTGTATTGTCTAGTAGGTTTATGTTTCTGGCCTTTGACCGACTATTGTTTTTTATTTGTTTTTACGCCACTGCACTTTAGCAGGACCTGCTCCCAGTTGTCGATCCATTGTTTAGGATGGATGCGCAAGTAGGCAGGGAGAGATGTTTTAGGGTCAGTTTAGGGCTCACTCTCCCTGTCCCCCCCCCCCCCCCCCCCCCGGTCGGTCGCTGATATTGAGAAGACTTCACCTGGAGAGCGCCAAAGGTAACATGTCACAGGAATTTCCAGAACGAAGTAAGTTGAGGGAAGTTTATATAATTTACCATGGCTCATGGCCGGTGAGTGTCCTGCCCAATGACTTAGGAGGCTGAGTTGAGTGAATCAGGTCCGGGGTGAGTATGAGGCTCAGTGGGTGTGAATAAGATATTAAGGGGCATGAATTATGCTCAGGAGGTGTGCCATACCGAACCTTCCGAAGGGGGTGTGCCATATCGAACCTTCAGAAGACTTCTTCTGGATGCACCAAAGGTGACAGGTCACAGTGACGTCTATAAAGAAGTGGAGGACATTTTATATAGTATACAATGGCTCACACCTTGTAACCCTGTGTCCTGACAAATTACTTAGGAGGATGAGTAAAGGTTCAGGGGGTGAATATGAGGCTTAGAGAGTGTGAATATCTAGAAAGCAATAATCAGGCCATATTATATTGTAAATATAAAGCTAATGGGGCATGAATCAGGCTCAGGGGTTGTAAATAAGAGAATAAGGGGGGTAAATAGGCTCATTGGGTGTGAATAAGAAGCCAAGGGGGCATGAATCACGCATAGGGATTGTAAATAAGGGGTAAAGGGGTGTGAATCAGACTCAGGGGGTGTAAATAAGAGGATGGGGGAGGGGGGTTAATCAGACAGTGTGTGTGAATAAGAAGCTAAGGGGACATGAATCAGGTATAGGGCAGGTTCACACAGATGGATGCGCAGCATATTTTACACTGCAGATCCACCAACGATGGACCCTTACATACTGCCTCAAGCTGTGCCTGCTTGGAACAACAATCCGATGCTACGTGCAGACTCGCTGCAATGTGTCAGTCCCGCGCTCATGCGTGGTGTACTCGCACAGATTGCGGCCGCTCCCCCTGCTCCCTGAGCTAGGCTGAGAGCAGCCGCGATGTGCACGAGTATACTGCGCATGCGCGCGGCGACTCGCACATTGCAGCTTGTCTGCTCATACCGAAAGATTGCTGCTATGAGCAGGCACAGCTGAGGCACTATGTAGTCCATCGTCAGCAGATCCGCAGCGTGAAATACACTGCGGATCCGTCCATGTGATCCTACCAATAGGGAGTGTAAATAAGAGTATAAGGTAAGTGAATCAGGCTCAGAGGATGGGGACTAGAAGCTAAGGGGGCTTGATTGGCCATGGTTGTCTGAGAAGGGCATTTGAGTTCAATTCATTGGGTACAAAATGGTCTCTAACCCTTCAAGGATTTTTTCTTATTGCAAGTTTTTTAGGGTCCTTTATATGGAGAGATCCATGACCAATATAACGCTGACGTAGCAGATCGGCATTTAAAGAGTCTTTTACATGGCTCAATCACCTTGTGGCCCTGGCTGCAGGCATTATCCTTGAATAGTTGGTGTGGTCCTTCCCTTACATCATCCTGACGTTGGTGTGTTCATTTACTTCCAGTGTGTGGCCCAGGAGAAGCTGTCCCCAACCTTGGACTGTGTATAGGATAACGGTGCCCTGGCATCACGAACTGATCAGGTATTCTTACTAACACCCTGTGGACACCACACACCCTCAGGGGTATGTGTGATTTTTAGTGCCGAAGAATCTCAGGGATCTATAAACAAACAAGTAATTGCTCTTTCGTTGGCTGTTCGCTGGGTCCATTACCCTGTTTGACAGACAACTCCAGATTCTATGACAAACTTGGGATAAACATGTAGTAGGTGAATCTCAAGTTCTAGTCTTCAAATGTTTCCATTCTTCGTTTTGTTGACATGAAACATATTTTTGTGCCATGACTGTGTTTGATATGTACATGGTGATATCTCCCAGGACTGTATTATTATAATTACCAGGTAGTTTACGATCCCCTTTCTCCGGTGCTAACATTTCCGTGGTTGTCCTATAACATTTAGTCGCCTGGGCTGATTATTCCTCAGTCTCTCTATGGACGAGCTAATCAATATGTAAAGACTGCAATTAGCTTCCATGGAAACCAAATGCTGCAATCTAGGGCTTCACTTTCAGGAAATTTAGATGTAAATTGTAATGTTTACCAAAGGTTGTCCTTTTAAGCAATTCCTCCTTTGAAGAGTCGGGCCCAGAAGTCTTAAAGGGGTACTCAGCCTCTAGACATCTTATCCCCATCCAAAGGATAGGGGAAAAGATGTCTGATCATGGAGGGTCCGGCCAATGGGACGCTTTGCGATCTCCAGGCCGGCACCCCGGCGTTTTGAACATTTACGTTCAGGCGGCCGTGTCATGCCACGTCCCCTCCATTCATGTCTATGGGAGGGGGCATGACGTTGTCATGCCCCCTCCCATAGACATGAATGGAGGGGGCGTGGAATGACATCATCATGCCCCCTCATGTAGACATGGATGGAGGGGCGTGGCATGACATCATCACGCCCTCTCATATAGACATGAAGGGAGGGGTGTGGCATGACATAATCACGCCCCCTCATGTAGACATGGATGGAGGGGCGTGGCATGACATCATCACGCCCTCTCATATAGACATGAATGGAGGGGGTGGGGCATGACATCATCACGCCCCCTCATGTACACATGGATGGAGGGGCGTGGCATAACATAATCACACCCTCTCATGTAGACATGAATGGAGGGGATGGGGCATGACATCATTACGCCCCCTCATGTAGACATGAATGGAGGGGGTGGGGCATGACATCATCACGCCCCCTCATGTAGACATGAATGGAGGGGGTGTGGCATGACATCATGATCATGGCTGCCCTAAATTTTCTAAACACTGGGGTGCCGGGGAGTCCCAACAGCCAGACCCCCCACAATCAGAAATCTTATCTCCTATCCTCTGGGTAGGGGATAAGAGGTCTAGGAGCGGAGTACCCCTTTAATACAGTTTTTTCAGATGGCTAGAAAAAAACAACAACATGAATTTTGAGATGGCAGCGATTCTGCTGTGTCAGGTCACTGGTGATTCATAAAGCCATTGTGCTGGAAATACTTGAGATCTTTTATAATTACGAATCTCTTTGATACCATTCCTGGTCTCGTCAGACAATGAGTAGATGCTGCCTACACAGGATGAAAAACATATTTATTTAAAGCAATATGTCATTTAAAACAACTTTTCATATGTTGCTCAGACATGTTATGGGCGAGTTCCCACACGGCGTATACGCAGCGTATTTCACACTGCACAAAATTTACGGTAGCAGCGGGAAATATGCTGCGTATTCCTTGCTCACTATACACACAGGACTTTCCGGTGGCAGCACTATGCGTGTAGTGAGTTTTGGAGGCGGGGCCGTGTGCCGGCGTGACTGTGACGCGCGGCTCCGCCTCCAAAACTCACTGCACACACAGGGCTGCCGCCGGAAAGCCCTGTGCGTTTAGTGAGCAAGGAATACGCAGCGTATTTCCCGCTGCTGCCGTAAATTTTGTGCTGCGTCAAATACGATGCGTATACGCCGTGTGGGTGGCCAGCAGATTCGACCTTTTTTTACAGAGAAAAGGTCAGATCTGCCGGCCATCCGGGGAGTAAAGCACAATGCCGCTTGTTTTCCACACAGGGGGTCTCAGGAGTGAGACCCAGTTTGCTTTATGATTTTAAATATGTCTAAACAACATGTCAAAATTTCAACAGTGACCCTTAAGGGTATGTTCACACTCCGTAATTCCTGCGGCATTCCGCTCACGGAATTCCGCGGGAATTACGGAGTGTGAAAATACCCTTAAGGGTCACTGTTGAAATGTTGAACAGAATTACGTGCTGTGAACATAAACATCAGTGTGAATGGGTCTTCCGCGAGACCTGTTCACACTGCAGAATTTGTTCCGCGCAAAGAAAGGACATGTTCATTCTTTGCGTGGAAGTCCACGAACACTGCATAGCCATCAATGGTGACGGCGCAGTGCCGCGCGGTCCTACCGCCGAAGTATTGCGGCGGCGGCTGCCAGAATGGAATCTCTGCTCGCGGAATTCTGCAAGCAGAGATTCCGTTCATTATCCGTTGTGTGAACATACCCTTAAAGGAGCCATCCCAATAATCATTTTCATGCTGAAAGTCCTAAATAGCTATTAATAGCCGTTTTAAAGTAATTTGCAGTGCAGTGGATTGTTTCTACCACATAAAAATAACATTTTCATCATTTTTTGCTCCCATGTGTAACCCCCCCAGTGCTGGTTCTTAACTGGGCTATTCTGGCAAAAATAAGTAGCTGATCGCAGGTGGGTCCAACCACTGAGACCCCGGCAGGAGCTTTGGGACCCCAGCTATCTCAGTGAGGAGAGCTTGTCATCTACCGGTAGACGGCACGCGCTCCATTAAAGGGGTACTCTGGCAAAAATACATCTTCCAAAGGATAGGGGATAAGATGTCTGATCGCGGGAGTCCTGCCCCTGGGAACCCCCGCAATCTCCGGGAGGCAGTGTCAGCGAGGAGCTTCCGTGTTCGTGATGTCCCGCCATGCCCCCTCCATTCATGTCTGTGGGAGGGGGCATGACGGCTAGTATGTAGCCGTCACGCCTCCTCCCATAGACATGAATGGAGGGGGCATGGCTGCTGTAGTTGCCAGTCATCCAGCACGGAGTGGAGTTTGTTCCCTGCACAGATGACTGAGGTGCCGCGCCGGAGATCCCCGACGATCAGACATCTTACCCCTATCCTTTGGATAGTGGATAAGGTGTTTTTCCCCAGAGTACCGATGATGCCCAATGATGCCCAATGATGCCCAAGTGCTGAGCACCGATGATGTCCAAGTGCTGAACTCGGGTCTTTTCAGTGCTCCCATAGAAATGAATGGAGGGCGTGCCGGCCGCAGCACGCGCTCTTCACTCCAGGTCCCGTCCAGGTGATTGCGGGGGCCCCAAGTGATCAGCAACTTATCCTCTATCCTGGTGATAGGAAATAAGTTATTTTTCACCGGAGATCACTTTTAAGAGGCCAACTACATTAATGTCAAGCGGTGAACAATAGCATCAGTTCCTTCATGAACCCAATATGGAGCTCTTCATTATCTAGTAATAGAAAAGTAACAGGAGTTCAGCTCCCACAGTTCTGGTATATAGCTGGAAAGGAAATACACAGTGACCTTCACGGAGAACTCAACAAAGTCCACCAGAACATGTCCAACTATAGATGGCCTTTCCGTTTGCCAGGCTACGAGCTCTAAAACGCCCAATGGACTTGAAAGGCCGGTCGGAAATTAAATCTGGGATTATAATCACCAACTAATCCTATTTCTTATCCCCCACTGGTCATTCTGTGGCAGTGGAGTCTACGTACAGCAGCTGTTGTTTATAGGCTACGATGTAAAGGCCTCAAACTAACTTGTATGAAACTTTTTTGGGGCCCTAAATAGTTCATTGTAATAATTTCTCATACGAAAGGACTTATATTGTAAAATAGGTATATTACTTTAAAGGGGTGCTTCGTTGCTCAGCGTTTGGAACAAACTGTTCCGAACGCTGGAGCCGGCACTGGGAGCTCGTAACGTCATAGCCCCACCCCCTCATGACATCACGCCCCACCCCCTCAATGCAAGTCTATGGGAGGGGGCGTGACAGTCGTCACGCCCCCTCCCATAGACTTGCATTGAGGGGGCGGGGCGTGACGTAATTTTTTCACTCATTATGAATTTTCTTACCATGTTTCACACTTGTATATATATATATATTTTTGTATACCACATATATATATTTTCACTCTTTTTTTATATTGCACCAATATTTATATATATATATATATATATATATATATAAATATATTTTATGTATTATATTGTATATATTTCAATTATTATACTTACCTGTATCTAATTGCACACCCATATATTTTCACTATTTATGATATTTTGCATACACTCACATACACACATTTGTTTGCACCAGCATTATCATTATTATTGTTTACCCTTATTATTCATTTATTACTGTTTTCCCATTGATACACTGCTGCTTATTTGCTTTTTTTTTTTTTACTATGTACATCAGGCTGTCGGCTATTTGCATCCATGTAACGTCCCTGTATAGTCTGTGGAGACTAAGTCCTTCTTTCTCCCATGTGCGCATGCGCCGGTCCCCAGTGCTGCGGCCTCCGGGTGTCGCGTCTATATGAGCACCGGTCACGTGACTTGTCATGTGATTCCGGTGTCTGACGCGATACCCGGAAGTACCGCGGCGTTCGGCGGCCCGGTCGCTATGCGCCGATCCTGGAGGAGGAACAGACTTATCACTCAGGTGTGTGTCATATAAAATTGTAAAAGAATACTCTGATTGGCTACCCCGTTGTTACGCCGAGCGCTCCGGGTCCCTGCTCCTCCCCGGAGCGCTCGCAGCGTTTACCTGCTCGCAGCGCCCCGGTCAGACCTGCTGGCCGGGAGCGCTGCGATAGTGTCCCTAGCAGGGATGCGATCCACGATGCGGGACGCGCCCGCTCGCGGTTCGCATCCCAGCCTGCTTACCGGACCCGTTCCCTGTCTGTTCAGTCCCGGCGCGCGCGGCCCCGCTCCCTAGGGTGCGCGCGCGCCGGCTCTCTGCGATTTAAAGGGCCAGTGCGCCGCTGATTGGCGCATGGCCCAAATTAGTGAATTCACCTGTGTCCATGTCTATAATACCTCACTTCCCCTTTCCAGCATCGCTGGATCTTGTTGCCATTGTGCCAGTAAAAGCGTTTCCTTGTATGTCCCAAGCCAGTGTTCCAGACCTCCTGCCTTTGCCCCTGACTACGATCCTTGCTGTCTGCCCTGACCTTCTGCTACGTCCGACCTTGCTCTTTCCTTATCCCTTGTACCGCGCCTATCTCAGCAGTCAGTCGGGGTTGAGTCGCTATCGGGTGGAACGACCTGGGGGTTACCTGACGCAGCAAGTCCATCCCGCTTTGCGGCGGGCTCTGGTGAATACCAGTAACCCCTTAGATTCCGTTCCCCTGGTACGGCCCACGTCATCACCCCACTGACACAGAGGATCCACCACCAGTATCCTCACAGTACCCGGATCCTGACACCCATGTATTTATACCATCATGCACTGTTAGGACGCCACCCCCAGGACGAAGGTATCACCGAAACGATCGTTGGGCTGGCGTCACTCCTGCTTGGTTCTGCCATTATATTTCTACATTTGCACTTTGGTATGTATGCTGGTGTCTGCTTATGTTAATGCACTTTATGGAAGCTGTTACAAGCCCCTATTATGCACTTTAAATTTGCTCACCAGTTATGCACATTACCTATTGTTATGAATTGATGCACAAGCAGGTAGTGTCGCCCCTTTTTGTCTAATCTCCACCAGCGGTTGTAGTTTTTCTCCCCCTTTTTCATGTTTTATGAATTGTATGTTTTTAATATGTACCAATAAAATCATGTATATTTTATATTTCAATTAAATGACTCCTTTGCGCTTTTTTTGATTATCTTGTCTTGTGGAGATCATATATGAAGCCGTAGTCATCTTAGTATCTCTGATAACTTTCGGACATCCATGATGTCCTAATGATATAATACAATTACTATTGTGCATTTGCTGCTGGTCACGTTTATACATTATCTAGTAATAGAAAAGTAACAGGAGTTCAGCACCCACAGTTCTGGTATATAGCTGGAAAGGAAATACACAGTGACCTTCACGGAGAACTCAACAAAGTCCACCAGAACATGTCCAACTATAGATGGCCTTTCCGTTTGCCAGGCTACGAGCTCTAAAACGCCCAATGGACTTGAAAGGCCGGTCGGAAATTAAATCTGGGATTATAATCACCAACTAATCCTATTTCTTATCCCCCACTGGTCATTCTGTGGCAGTGGAGTCTACGTACAGCAGCTGTTGTTTATAGGCTACGATGTAAAGGCCTCAAACTAACTTGTAGGAAACTTTTTTGGGGCCTTAAATAGTTCTCTGTAATAATTTCTCATACGAAATGACTTATATTGTGAAATAGGTATATTACTTTAAAGGGGTACTGCGTTGCTCAGCGTTTGGAACAAACTGTTCAGAACGCTGGAGCCGGCGCTGGGAGCTCGTAACGTCATAGCCCCGCCCCATCATGACATCACGCCCCACCCCCTCAATGCAAGTCTATGGGAGGGGGCGTGATGACTGTCACGCCCCCTCCCATAGACTTGCATTGAGGGGGCGGGGCATCATGAGGGGGGGGGCTATGACGTCACGAGCTCCAGCGTTCGGAACCGTTTGTTCCAAACGCTGAGCAGCGGAGTACCCCTTTAAGTTACTATTATAAATTACGATGGTTCGTATACATTGTAGGACTGGGGAAGTGTAAGGATATGATGACCATGACTGGTACACTGGTATTATCAATACATGTCCAAAGGTTCGTCAATAGTATATGTGGTTGTAGGACCACCAACTTTTGAAAACTTTTTTAGGGGTCTATGTGCTAGGACCCCAATCAGTTACGTAGTATTAAATGGGTATTTCAATCTTTTACATTTATGGCATTATGGGACCTTCAACTACTGGGATAATGCAAGTCACGGAGGTAAATTGTGCAACTGGAGGTCGAGTGGGTATTATGAAGATGGCAATGGTGGTCACACCAAATGGTCACTCTTTCAGTTGTTACAGTGGTAGAAGTGGCTCCACTGGTCCTCTCACTCTCCTCCAGGTTGGCACACTGAAAGCGGGCTACACTGATGATGATGATGGTGGTGGTAGTCTCTCCCCAAGGGCACTCCTATGTAGTACTGAAATGAAGGAGTGGAGAAAAAGCATTGGCAACAGGCGCTCAGGTATCCAACAGAAACAACACGACTAGGTTGCAGAGGTGAAATAAACAAACTTTATTGAAGTATGATAATAACGCGTTTTGGGGTTATACGCCCCTTCTTCAGATTAACAGATGTACATTGCCAATCTAAAGAAGGGGTGTATAACCCCGAAACGCGTCATTGCCGTACATCAATAAATGTTTATTTCACCTCTGCGACCTGGTCGTGCTGTTTCTGTTGGATACCTGAGCGCCTGTTGACAAGGCTTTTTCTCTACTACTTCATCTCAGTATTTCTACAGGGCACCTGCTGGCTGTTCCCTGGGACCTTCTAGGCTGCACAGGATCCACATTCTACTTCTTACCCCGATACGGGGTGATATGCTTATTTTTAATAGGCTCATAGTGAGCGGCAAATCTATAAAGCCCTTTATAGGGAATCTCCTCTCTGCTTTGGGGTAACGCACAAGGCGCCGTCCTCTGGTCTTCCGTTTTTCTACTTCTACCCAGGCTCCTATGTACTAGGCCGGCAAGCACAGCACAGGCACAGACCAGACACAGGGATGATGAAGAAGTAACAGTTTCTTTACTCCAAAAAACCTGGGCTAAATTCGTTCACAAAAGATCAAGATAATGTATCCTAAGATGGTACCTCAAAACATTGCCTGGTGTAAGGAGGCACCGATTGGAATAGAAACACAGAAACATTTCTATGGGTGCATGCACGCCACGTTTTTGCAATACAGTTCTCGTATCAGGTTTTTGCTGAAAAACGGATTCCTCAAAACCTGACTAAACTGTGCGCACAAATTTCAACCCGTATACAGTTAAAAATAACGTATACGGTTTGAAAAATTATGTCCGGTTGCATCAATTTTTTAAAGAAAAAAACGAATACGTTTTTAACTTTTCACTCCATTTTGAATAAAGTTTCACTTGTTTGATTGAAATCCCCCCCCCCCCAAAAAAAAACCTGTGAAAAGTAAAAAAACGCATGGTGCAAACCGGATGGAACCGTACGCACATACGGTTCTGTATGGCTCCCATGTTGAAAAAAAAAAAAAACGTATACGGTTTTATACGGTTTTTCACCTGGACTGAAAAACGTGGTAGTCTACAGTTTTGGGTACGGGGAAAAAATTGACAAAACCGTATAAGAGGCAAAACGGACTAAACCGGATGATGTGTTTGACATACGGTTTACAATGTTAAGTCAATGCGTGCGGTTTTCTATACGGTTCAGTACAGTTTTTAACTTGAAACTGTATATGGGTAATGTATAACAAAAACGTGGTGTGCATGCACCCTATGTGAGGTCCTTAAAGGGGTACTCCTGTAGAAAACTTTTTTTTTTTTTTAAATAAACTGGTGCCAGAAAGTTAAATAGATCTGTAAATTACTTCTATTAAAAAAATCTTAATCCTTCCAGTACTTTTTAGGGGCTGTATACTACAGAGGAAATTCTTTTCTTTTTGGATTTCTCTGATGTCATGACCACAGTGCTCTCTGCTGACCTCTGCTGTCCATTTTAGGAACTGTCCAGAGCAGCATATGTTTGCTATGGGGATTTTTCCCTGCTCTGGACAGTTCCTAAAATGGACAGCAGAGGTCAGCAGAGAGCACTGTGGTCGTGACATCAGAGAAATCCAAAAAGAAAAGCATTTCCTCTGTAGTATATTGCCCCTAAAAAGTACTGGAAGGATTAAGATTTTTTACTAGAAGTAATTTACAAATCTGTTTAACTTTCTGGCACCAGTTGACTTAAAAAAAAAAAAAAAAAGATGTTTTCCGCGGGAGTACCCCTTTAACAGTCTATGCTCTCCTTTTAGCCTTTGAACAGTCTATGCTCTCCTTTCACATTTGTCAGTGAGTGTTGAGACCCCGACTGATCAAAATGAGTCAAAGAAGATCAAGACAGCAATCCTGCACTCACCGCAATGGTACGAGTCCCTCGGCTCCTCTCACGGGACCGCCAGCAGGCAGGCAGACAAACACAGCGTGGGGCGCTCTGAGCGCCCCACGCTGTGTTTGTCTGCCTGTCTGCTGGCGGTCCCGTGAGAGGAGACGAATGACTCGTACCATTGCGGTGAGTGCAGGATTACTGTCTTGATCTTCTTTGACTCATTCTTAAAGGGGTATTCCAGGAAAAAACTTTTTTTTTATATCAACTGGCTCCAGAAAGTTAAACAGATTTGTAAATTATGTGTAAAAGAAAGAAAATGTGTGCAGCTCACAAATCAAAAATCCGAGGATATAGTTGGTTATATGCCAAAACCCCAACGGCCGGGAATAAATACCGTATTTATCGGGGTATACCACGCACCGGCCTATAACACGCACCCTCATTTTAGCAAGGATATTTGGGTAAAAAAAGTTTTTTACCCAAATATCCATGGTAAAATGAGGGTGCGTGTGTGCGCGTGTATACCCCGATATACCCCCAGGAAAGGCAGCGGGAGAGAGGCCGTCGCTGCCCGCTTCTCTCCCCCTGCCTTTCCTGGGGTCTAGAGCCGTGCTGCCGGCCCTTCTCTCCCCCTGGCTATCGGCGCCGCTGCCCGTTCTGTCCCCCTGACTATCGTTGCCTCCCCCCATCCTCGGTGGCATAATTACCTGGGTCGGGTCCGCGCTGCTCCAGGCCTCCGGCGTGCGTCCCCTGCGTCGTTGCTATGCACGGTGCGGCGCACTGACGTCATGCGCCGTGCCGTGCAGCGCATAGCAACGACGGATGGGACGCACGCCGGAGGCCTACAGCAGCGTGGACCCGACCCAGGTAATTATGCCACCGGGGATGGGGGGAGGCAACGGGGCAGCGGCGCCGGCAATGGGTGCCGCTGCCCCTTCTCTCCCCCTGTCTATCGGCGCCGGTACCGATAGTTAGGGGGACAGAACGGGCAGCGGCGCCGATAGCCAGGGGGAGAGAAGCGGCGGCAGCAGGGCTCTAGACCCCAGGGAAGGCAGGGGGAGAGAAGCGGGCAGCGACGGCCTCTCTCCCCCTGCCTTTCCTGGGGCGGTATCGGCGTATAACACGCACATAGACTTTAGGCTAAAAATTTTAGCCTAAAAAGTGCGTGTTATATGCCGATAAATACGGTAATATATAAAGAGGAATATATAACCGATCCTTCTAGGATTTTACCCCAAAGGATACACAATGAATTCCAAAATACTATAGAGATACTTCAATTTATATAAATTTTATTAGACATATATAAAACAATTATATGAAGTTATATAAAATTACTCTAATCCTGGCACAGATATGATAAAGGTGAATGTTCCACTGGGCCCTAGTGGTATTAATCGCCTAAAAAAGGAAGACTTTGTATTCTGGCAACCATAAAATATATAAAAAATTAATAAAAAATTCAAAAATTATAAAAAATACCAGTCTGGAAAAAGATAAAGATAATGATAATATCTTTATCTTTTTCCAGACTGGTACTTTTTTTTATAATTTTTGAATTTTTTATAAATTTTTTATATATTTTATGGTTGCCAGAATACAAAGTCTTCCTTTTTTAGGCGATTAATACCACTAGGGCCCAGTGGAACATTCACCTTTATCATATCTGTGCCAGGATTAGAGTAATTTTATATAACTTCATATAATTGTTTTATATATGTCTCATAAAATTTATATAAATTGAAGTATCTCTATAGTATTTTGGAATTCATTGTGTATCCTTTGGGGTAAAATCCTAGAAGGATCGGTTATATATTCCTCTTTATATATTTGTAAATTACTTCTATTAATTTTTTTTAATCCTTTCAGTACTTATGAGCTTCTGAAGTTGAGTTGTTCTTTTCTGTCTGGCAACAGTGCTCTGCTGACATCTCTGCTTGTCTCGGGAACTGCACAGAGTAGAAGAGGTTTGCTATGGGGATTTGCTTCTACTCTGGACAGCTCCAGAGACAGGTGTCATCGGAGAGCACTTAGACAGAAAAGAATGTGTTTGTATATGGGTGACCCGGCTCACAACCAGCTTAAAGGGTAACTCTCATTAAAACTAATTTATGGTAAATAAAAAATATTTCTAATAAACTTTGTTAAAAAAATGAAGTTTTCTATGGTTTATTTGTGCTTAAAAAAAACTCAAGAGCACATTTTCCCCCATCTTATACACAGACTTAGGACCGAAGCCCAAACACAGGAAGTGCAGCCTGGAGTGCTGAGGGGGGGGTGTCCAGCCTCATCCAATCATAGCTCCTCTCACACTTAACTGCCATATGCTGTTGGTTGGAAACCCCCCCCCCCCACCACCACCCCCTCAGCACTCCAGGCTGCACTTTCTGTGTTATTTATTTACCATAAAGAGTGCAATAGCAAAAATTAGTTTTAATGAGAGTGCCCATTCAAGTACAGTGGTCCCTCAACATTGAGGGATCTGTGCAATGGAAAGAATAGGAAGTTATACTCACCTGTTCCTGCCGCTCCGGACCCGTCACCGCTGCCCTGGATGTCGCCCTCCATCGCTGTCAAGGCCTCTGCTTCCCCGGCATCCTCGCTCTCCGTCGCCCCCATCACGTCACTACGCACGCCGCTCCTATTGGATGACGGGACGGCGTGCGCGACGACGTGATGACGATGAAGGAGAGCGCCGGCGATGCAGGGGATCCCGAAGAGGAAGCGCCGGAGCCCCGAGGACAGGTAAGTGATCGTCACCGCAGCACACGGGGCACCGTAAACGGCTATCCGGTGGCAGCTGAAGCAGTCAGCGCTGCCGGATAGCCGTTTATGCGATGGCCCCGACATACAAAAGCATCGTATCTTGATGCTGCCTTCAACATGCGATGGCCTCTGAGAGTGATCGTATGCTGAAATGATCGTATGTTGGGGCCATTGTAGGTCGGGGGGGGGGGGGGGTCACTGTACTAGGCCACATCCTTAAAGGAGAACTCTACAAAATAACAAAAATAGCTTATCGATAGGGGATAAGTAGCTGATCACAGGTGGGTCCAACTGCTGGGACCCCGGCAAGATCTCTGGGACCCCAGCTTTTTAAGCACAAATAAAACATAGAAAACTTCATTTTTTTTAAACAAAGTATATTTTTTATTTACCATAAGGAGCGCAATAGCAAAAATTAGTTTTAATGAAAGTGACCATTTAACAGAAGGTGGTAGCACAATACTGCAGATATCCTACAACCAAAGTTCTAATATAGCAGGACCCTGGAGTAGGACACTGCATATATTTCATTAATGTAAATCTGCTCTCTTTGGGCTTTGGAGTCCAGCGGGCTATCCTAGACAGCGATTGACTGCTATCTTTGGATGCATGCCTAAAGAGGGACTCTGTCAATCTCTAAGTCGTCCCATTAGATTCCTAAACCTTGAACTCCAAGAACTGATCTCCAAGCTTAAAGTGTAGCTGTCATTTCAACAGTGAGGGTCCTGTTTCTGACACCCCCACCAATCGCTAGAATAAAGGGGCAGTCCCCTTCATCTCCGCTTTGCCTACTTAGGGAGGCTAAATCAAGCGGTATACGGAATTACTGGAAGTCTCATAAACTTGTAAATCTGTATACTGTTCTCTTCAGCTTCCCGAAGTGCACAGAGCAGAGATGACGGCACCCAACCGTTTCTACACCTTTATTCTAGCAATCGTGGCGGTCTCAGCATTTGGACCCCATGTCCTGATTTGTTGAAATGATAGGTATTCTTTAAAGGAGTAAATCAGCTGCTGAATGCTCCACAGGAAGTTGTGTAGTTCTTTCCAGTCTGACCACGGTGCTCTCTGCTGACACCTCTGTCCGTGTCAGGAACTGTCCTTTGGACAGTTCCTGACACGGACAGAGGTGTCAGCAGAGAGCACTGTGGTCAGAATGGAAAGAAATTCAAAAAAAGAAAAAGAACTTCCTGTGGAGCATACAGCACCTGATAAGTACTGGAAGGATTAAGATTTTTAAATAGAAGTAATTTACAAATCTGTATAACTTTCTGCCACCAGTTGATTTAAAGACATTTTTTTTCCACCTGAGTACCCCTTTAAGGCCTAAGCGGTTTGACAGCCTTTAGCACACAGATTTACCTATGCATTAGCCTTTGTATCTAGATATTCCTCCATTCACTTAACCTTGTGAGATTGTTGTCTAACCTTATTGTTCATCTTTGACATGAATTGGCTCTTCTGCATATACAGCATATACTCCCATTACTGGAACCGTTCCTGCTATGAGTATGAGCGATCTGATAAGAATGTAAATCTGCTGTAGAAAAGATGAACGTCCCATTTAGGACACTGTCTATTAGCTCCGTCTGCAGACGGGCGGGAGGGCAAGGTTAACGCAATATTCCTATTTCCAAAAGCTATCCCCTATTTACAGGATCGGTAATAACAAGATGAACGATGGAGATCTGACCCCTAGGACTAGAGATGAGCGAACTTACAGTAAATTCGATTCGTCACAAACTTCTCGGCTCGGCAGTTGATGACTTTTCCTGCATAAATTAGTTCAGCTTTCAGGTGCTTCCGTGGGCTGGAAAAGGTGGATACAGTCCTAGGAGACTCTTTCCTAGGACTGTATCCACCTTTTCCA
The DNA here is from genome assembly GCF_029499605.1 of Hyla sarda. Classification (NCBI taxonomy): domain Eukaryota; kingdom Metazoa; phylum Chordata; class Amphibia; order Anura; family Hylidae; genus Hyla; species Hyla sarda. The sequence goes on along the minus strand of NC_079200.1, from coordinate 10,702,849 downwards.
GCCCACCGGAGCACCGGAAAGCTGAACTAATTTATGCAGGAAAAGTCATCAACTGCCGAGCCGAGAAGTTCGTGACGAATCGAATTTACTGTAAGTTCGCTCATCTCTACCTAGGACCCTCGTCAACAAGAACACAAGCGCTTCTCAATGTTTGAAAGCCCATAGAAATTAAATGAAACACTGACTTTACTCATGTGGTGATCCCCCACCCACCTCCCATATTTTTTTGGGGGTGGGGGGATATTTTTCCAGCAGTCAGATCCTTATCAGCTTGTTATATCCTATCATGTGTATAAGAGATAATCTTTGCGGAAACAAACGTTGCACTCACAGAAAGAGGTGACGGATGCTACATGAAGCCAGTGGATACCGGTAGTTTTCCGGGTGGAGAGAATAGGATTTTGATTTTTTTTTTTAAATGGAGGTCGCACTTTTGGGAACAGTCTATGATCAAGTGGAATTCCTGACGAAGCTAGGGGAACCTCGAGAAACATGTTGTGAGTTTATTTAAAGGGGTACTCCACTGCTCAACGTATGGAACAAATGTTCCGAATGCTTAGAGTCGGCGCCGGGAGCTTGCGACGTCATAGCCCTGCCCCCTCATGATGTCATGCCCCACCCCCTCAATGCAAGTCTATGGGAGGGGGTGTGACGGTATTGAGGGGGGCTGGGCGTGACGTCATGAGGGGCGGGGCTATAACGTGACAAGCTCCCGACTCCAGCGTTCGGAACAGTTTGTTCCAAACGCCGAACAGCAGAGTACCCCTTTAAGCTATTTTCCATAGCCTCAGAGGTTAACTTTAACATTAACGTTTGGAACAAAATGTTCCGAATGCTTAGAGCCGATGCCGGGAGCTTGTGAAGTCATAGCCCCGCCCCCTCATGATGTCATGCCCCACCCCCTCAATGCAAGTCTATGGTAGGGGGCGTGACGGCTGTCACGCCCCCTCCCAAAGACTTGCATTGAGGGGGGCGTGGGGTAATGTCATGAGGGGCGGGACTATGATGTCACGAGCTGCCAGCTCCAGCGTTCGGAACAGTTTGTTCCAAACGCTGAGCAGCGGAGTACCCCTTTAAATCTAATTTTCTGAATAACATTTTTTGTTGTTTTTTTTTTTTTTTATCTACCAAGTTCGTTAAATGGTAATTTTAACAGTTCGTTGGCACCATTAATCTGGATTCCACAGAGTCCCTAGCGCCACTGCTTGCCGTACCTCACTGTCCCTTATTGGATCTCGGTTTGGGATGGTGCTGCCTTAAAGGGCATCTGCAGCGTTACAAACACTTATCCCCTATCCTCAAGATAGGGGCAGGGCCGGATCATCATTGATGCTCATGGAGCACCTGCTCCGGGCCCCGTGCCCGCAGGGGGCCCCGTCACATTCAGGACATCCCTGCGGGCTGCTTAGTAGCGGATCGGGGCCCCCGATAGCCCGGCTGCGGCCACTTTAAAACAGTGACCAGCGACGGCTCCTGTGGGCCCCCCCCCCCCCCCCCCCCCGGACTCCTCCTGCTTTTTTCTATATTTCATATTTCCTTACCTTGCCGCGCTTGGCAGGCTCAAATGATGCGTCGGGTCATGTGGGCTGTGACGAGTGACGTCTCCTGCGGCTCCTCTGCACAACGTCAGGGACGTCACTCGTCATTTCCGGCAGCCGCACCGCTACAGGGCACAGTTTTCTTCATTACACCCCAGCGCTGCAGGAAATGAGGAGTGACGTCCCTGACGCTGTGCAGAGGAGCCGAAGGAGACGTAACTCGTCACAGCCCACGAGGCCCGACGCTACCTGAGCCTGCCGAGCGCGGCCAGGTAAGTAAATATGAAAAATAGAAAAAGCAGGAGAAGGGGGGAGCAATAAGCAGGGGAGGATGAGTGGGGGAGGATGACAAGGCAGAGGGGGGTAATGACGAGCAGGGTGGGGGTAAT